>NW_028274818.1:15087500-15393750 GCF_037043125.1 Eumetopias jubatus
AGGCAAGCTGTCTGCAAAGGAAGAAGCCAGCTGGCTTGGCCAAGGTTGATCAATGATGAGAGGCAGGCTGGGTTCCAGGTTCACAAAAGCCACTCAGTGGAGAGTAGGTCAGTGGCTTCCCCAAAGCCAATTAGCTGGCAGAAATCTGAGGTGCCTGGTGCTAGCCAAATTCCCTGAGCCTGATGGTACTGGTGGGGAGTCCATCCTTGGGCTTCCTGGCAAACCAGAATGAAGTGAATGGCAGATTGTGCCATTCGAGAGCCAGTGTGGCTTTATGGCTACTAGAACAAACAGCAGGGACCCGCCACTCCCTCTCAGTCTCATCCAAGTAGACTGGACAGCCCAGGCACAATAACTGATCCTCAGGTGCGATGAGTTGAAGCTGATTTTATTTTTACCTGACTTCAGCTTTTTGAAGTTGACATGAATGGGACTCCCGCCATTAAAGGAGATTAACATGGAGCTGGTTTGGGAGGGAGGAAGCGTTATGGAGACCTTTGACAGGAGTATTAGGATTTCTACTATTTTATTTTATATATTTTTTATGTTTTTTAAAGATTTTATTTATTTGACAGAGAGACACAGAGTGAGAGAGGGAACACAGCAGGGGGAGTGGGAGAGGGAGAAGCAGGCTTCCCGCTGAGCAGGGAGCCCGAGGTGGGGACTCGATCCCAGGACCCTGGGATCATGACCCGAGCTGAAGGCGGACGCCCAGTGGCTGAACCACCCAGGCGCCCCAGGATTTCTACTATTTTAAAATCCCATTGGTAACAGCTGCTCCCTTTATAGGTGACTGTGGTAATAAGATGGACCTATGGCAAAACCCAAAGGAAGGATTTCTTAGCAGTTGCCCTTTAGTTAACCTGTTTCTCCCAGGATTATGTGTATCTGTGATCATAATCGCTTCCCTACTTTTCTCAACGATTACATGTTTAGCTATCAAGTTTTTGCTACATAGGCTGCATAATCATAATTTTCTTTTCTATTTTAGAGAGAGAAAAAGCACCTGCATGCATGTGCGAGATGGGGAGGGGGAGAGGGAGAGAGAGAAACTCTCAAGCAGATCCTATTCTCAGCACAGAGCCCGATGTGGGGCTCAGTCTCATGACCCTGAGATCACAACCTGAGCTGAAATCAAGAGCTGATGCTTAACCAACTGAGCCACCCAGGCGCCCCATAGGCTGCATAATCATAATTTTAAGATGCCTGAACAATTTTCCTAGAGATTTTAGGTACATTGGGGATGTGGAGAATTTAAGGAGTAGAATATATAAAAATGAGATCACTTAGGGGCGCCTGGGTGGCTCAGTCAGTTAAGCGTCTGCCTTTGGCTCAGGTCATGACCCCAGGGCCCTGAGATCAAGCCCCAAGTCAGGCTTCCTGCTCAGTGGGGGGGTCTGCTTCTCCATCTCCCTAACCCTCTCCCCCTGCTCTCTCTCTCTCTGTCTCTCTGAAATAAATAAATAGAATCTTAAAAAAAAAAAAATGAGATGGTTTACATTACCTAGTTTAACTTAGCATGTATTTCAACTTAGATCTGTGCCTATTTCTGGTTCTGTCTTGGAGCTCCAGCCAGCATGTTACCCCCATAGGAAGCTAAGTCCATTTTGCCGGTCTCCCTCTTATTTCTTAGCTATTTAAGTGTTTCCTTTGAGGCCACCTGAGCCACTATTTTGTGGCTTCTCCCTAGCCTGTCCATTTAATTTCCCCCAAATAAATTTCTCCCTTACATGTAACTTTTTGGGCCATACAACTTCCCCTCCTCCCATACCCTTAATTTTTTTTTTTTTTTTAATGTCAAAATTTCCTCTGAAAGCAGAGTTTCTTTACAATTGTAGTGAGTTGCTATTTGGTGATTCCCAAGCTGATGACCTCTATAATTATCCCCTCCCAACCCCCTTCTCCCATGGATTTACCTCTCTGCTCTCCTAGACATTTATCTCCAGGCCTATTAAATCTCTTTAGTATCAACATTATCATAATCATTAGTATATTTGAAGCCAATTAAATGGTGGTTACTCTGACTTTAGCCAGTCTTAGGTTATTATCAATTCATGCATAATTTGGAAATATTTGGAAGGGAAGTGGATTCTTGTTTTATGGTCTAATCTGTGTAAATATTTCTATCTGCCATGTGAAAATACACCCTGTTCTTTGTAACACCTAGAGTTGGGGTCAGGTTATTTCTCCAGGAGCTGCTTTCTAGTTACGTATGAATCCAAATGAGACACAGTTGTCTAGTCTAGCCCATCTCCAAATGTTTATTCATCCATCTTTTACCCACCCATTCAATAAAGGTGTTTTGAGACACAGCTCCATACAACTCTCTTTATTAAGTGCCAAGGATTAAAAGTGAACATGACAGACATGTTTCTGCCCTAGTGGGGTTTATAATCCATCATGGGCCTAATTATGTACAGTCATATAGGTTTCTCCCCTTTCTGAATTTCACCACCTTTTATATTCTGTTTCATACAACTTAGCATTTTTAACATCATGTTTTCCACAGAGGGAAGTAGAGTGGAAAGATAAGAAGCTTGGTCTCTCAGATAAAATGGAGTCTGTGGGTGTTGACTGAGCCCTTGAAATGGGTCTAAAGCAATGAAAGAACTGAATTTTTTACTTTAGTTAAATTTTACTTAAATTAAGTAGCCCCGCATGGCTGATGACTACCATATTGGACAGTGCAGAGAAATAGAATTTGGGTTCAGTCCAAACTTTACTACTTAATAGCAGTGATATCTCAAGTAAGTTAGTTACTTTACCCTTTTTAAACCTTATCTGTAAAATGGGGGTTGTAATTATAACTGCATCAGAGAGTTATTTTGAGGTTTAAATGAGGTAATAGATGTAATATTCTTGTCATGGTGCAAGCAACAAACACTCCAAAAATATTGTTATTATTTATTTTTAGTATTCTGTAGTCACTTAGTATGTCTCATAGAGAAGCATAAACAACTTGAAAACAAGGACTGTATTATTTATATTTTAGTTCTCCATAACACCTAGCATAATTATGGTCACATAGCAGGTGCTCAGTAAAATATAACTGCATATTTTTTTTCTTTTTTTAAGCCTACTTTACTAAGCTTTCAGTTACATTATTAAAACTTGAGTGCAGAAACAATTTTGTCACAAATAATGTTTTTAGGAACAATTTGTGGGCTATCATCATATATAAATTACTTTTACATTTTCCTTTATATGTACGTGACCATGACGGAATTGTATATTTCAGAAGTCATGTTGTATTGAATTTATATTGAATACCCTGACAGTGTAGCAATTGGTATATCATGAGTAGAAAGAAAAAAAAGGAAGAAAGCAAGAAAGAAAAATATTTTTATCTATCTTTCCCATAGATACTTGATAAATTGGTGAATGTAAATGAGAAAACTAAGATCTATTTGAAATAACTTGTATACATAACTTGCATAAAATCAGACAAGTAGTAAATGGTATAGCCAGGATTCAATCTGGATTTTTCAGACTCTGAAGCCCATATGCTGTTCTGATATTCCTAATGAAGTCCTTTGGTTCTCCCCTTAATTAATCTTACAAGTGCCAAGAGATGAAATATTATTTTAGAGCAAGGAGACCTTTATTTCAGAGAATGGTTTTGGTTCCAGAGCTGCTAAAATTCCAGAATCATTCCTTATTGTAGGTACTCTAAAACAAGGGGTCTGGGTGATAACGGGAACCTTTTTCTGATTCCTGCAAATATTGTTCTGTACCAGAGCGCAATATTATTTCTTGAAGTTTCTATGTACAATATTTTGTACTTTTTCTTAGCAATGGTTTGAATAATGTTGAGCTACTCCTATTTCTGACCAGCACCCGTTCCATGTAGACTATCATAGGCTATTGTTTAGAGGAAGAGATTTCCAGTACCTAGCATCTGTCCCCAAGGGGCAGTCGCGGTCATTGTCTGATGATTTCATTTTCCATTTGTAGCAGAAAATTTCATGCTCTGCAGTCAACAGGTCCAAATTTGTGGTCTGTGAAGAAATGTATTTCTCAACAATTCCGTATATGTCTGTAGGTCTCCCCAGAAGTCATTAATTAGGATCTGGAGAGGATAGTGTGGAAAAGTAAAGCTTCGCTAATGGTGACAAAGGAGAAGGAACAGAAATTCAATTCAAATGCTGTGCGCCTAAGAAATGTTAGAGCATCTCCTGGTTATCTCACACATTTTTAGCTGTTTGGTTATGTGCTGCAGCAAAGAAAATCTATCAGAAGTTTTGTAAAGGTAGAAAAGAACAAAATCCCCCAGCTTTTACAAGTAATTATATTTCTATTTTAATGCCACTCGGGAACTGGCCTCTTTGAAAGTTCTCAAGCTTATAAAGCTAGCAGTTCTTTTCTTCCTCACCTTTCTTAACTTGCAGTTACAGAATCTAACTAGCATCCTCCGTTAATGCATTGATTTTAACTGGAAACCCAGAAGGAGACGGTGCTGTAGTCAGCTGAACCCTTAAACAGTCCTGGGAGACCAGAGTCATTTGCACATTGGAAAACAGCTCATGGGCCGGGGAAGCAGGGGCTAGTAGTGAGGCTATTCCTGCCGTCTCCTTCCCGTCAGAGTGAGAGAGATCACTGATAAAAAGTCTCCCAGTGTGAAGTGCTAAGGCACCTATATCTTAGTCATTTTTTTTTTTAATTTTTCCTTTCGTTTTTCTTCATGGCTGGATTTTTTAAAGAATCAGAGAGCTCAGGGGAGTGGAGAGAAGAATCAGGAATTGTTAGTTTCTTTTCACATGGCCAAATTCCACTAAGTCGTGGGGTGTATTACAAAGGCACAGGTGTAAGATACTTGCAAAATGAAGCTAGTGCATTTGAAATTGTGTTATTAATCCATCATTCCACACTGTGCATTATTAAGGTATGGGATTTGCTAATAGACAACCTGGAGTGGCTGTTCAGTTGTCAGTTACTAGCATGTTTCTTAATGCCTCTGGCCTCAGTTTCTCCATCTGTAAAGTAGTGATGGTAATCATGATGACTATCCTGCAGAGTTTGCTGCGAGGATTAAATAAGATACTGTATTTAAAATACTTAGCACGATGCCTGACAAATATAAGTCCTTGGTGGGGCGCCTGGTGGCTCAGTCGTTAAGCATCTGCCTTCAGCTTGGGTCATGATCCTGGGGTCCTGGGTTCGAGCCCCGCATCGGGCTCCTTGCTCCGTGCGAAGCCTGCTTCTCCCTCTCCCACTCCCCCTGCTTGTGTTCCCTCTCTCGCTGTGTCTCTCTCTGTTAAATAAATAAATAAAATCTTAAAAAAATATGTAAGTCTTTGGTGAATATTAGCGATTATTTTTATTATTATTCTCATTATTAGCATGAGCATCCCTATTATTTTGTTGTCCAAGTGTTTAGGACACTGCCTAGATAAAACAAAAATGGATCGGCTATGCTTGTTCTCAAATGTCATCTTCCTGGGATTTTTTTCCCCTCCAAAATGACCAAGTGCTATGTTCACAGCAGGCCTGGGTTGTCTTTCCACTGCTGCTCTTCATGGCTCCCTGGGTCAGAGGTCCCCACTAATGCTCTGTGTGACTCCAGCCCCAGACCCTTGCCTGTGTGCAGGAGATCTGAAGGTGACAGGCAGGGTCAGCAGAACCTGCCAGAATTACAGAGACCCCTCTGTGGATTAGGGAGGGGCGGGGGGACGGCAGGAAAGTCTGTCACGGACCAGAAACAAATGACCTTGAATTCATGGAATCACTTCTCATCCAGATCATTGCTAACTTTTTCCAAAGTGGAATTTATGGTCTCTCTGGTTACTTTTGTACATGTTCATGTGTTCATTCAGTTCTGGCTTTTCAGGATAAAGAGTGTATGAGTCACTGGGGAAGAAAGGGTTTCTATCTCCACCTAGAACTTTTAACAAAAACTGTTCTGTTTTAGGTTTTTTGTTGCTGTGTGTTTAGATCTCTAAACAACTTTGAGTTTAAAATGGCAAGCCACTTGGAACCTGCGAATTCTTCACTTGGCTTCTCAAGTTCTGCTTCAAAGTCATTATTCCAGCCGGGGAAGGAGGGAGCATACATTACTCCTGCATGGGAATTGTTCTCCTCGGGTTCTCCCCTCCTTCCCCTTTCTGCCACCCCCTTTCCAGCCTTGGATTGACTTTTGGACGTGAAATAAATGCAGCATCTCGGAGTTCCATGTGGCACCTGCGTGCACTTATGCTGGTGTTGTGCTTATACTGTGGGACTCTGGGCAGTGGTTTCAGTCCCCAAGTATGGGGGTTGGAATGGTTTGCCCAGAGAGACAGAGAAGGCAAAGCGGAAAAAGGAGGGAGGCTAGAGGAAGTAGGTGAAACAAACAAGGAAAATTCAGGGTACATAGCGCAGATGACTTCATTCTCTGCTGCTCTTCGAATGTGCTTTCTTTAACAGATTTTCTCTGTACATATAATGGTAAACTGGCAGAGTACTGGTGAGGCCAGAACGATGTTTGAATCTCTCTGTAGCGCCTCCCCCCCGCCAGGCCCCCAGTTTCCTTTTGGGGAAGGAGGGAATGTGTCAGCCCCCCAGTTTGCCCTTTCGCTGCATCGCCCCATTGAGTAAGAGACTCTCCCCCTGGCCAGTCTGTTTACTGGGTGGACACACCGCCTGTCGAGCTCTCCCTGCAATGGCTTGTCTCTAATTAAAGTACTTGCTATGAACGATTTTTAAGCACTGGAGCTTAATGAAGTTAGAAAAAGGATTTGGATGCAGTTTGTGAAGACTTGAAATTGTTTGAGTTTTTTCTCCAGGGAGAACTGTAAAGTCTGGAGGCATTTTGAATTACTTACAATGTATTCCATTTTCTTCTTTAAAAAAAAGTTCTCTTCTAGCGGTGCTAGAAAAAAGCCCACTGCCCACCTTCCGCCGCCCCCCTGCTCCCCCAGGAAAGCACCGTAACTCAGGCTTTGCAGAGTGGCTTCTTGGGATTTTACACGTCTTTGAATACTGTTACCTAATTAAAGGGATGCCTGTGTCTTTAATTCTCATTGGCAGCTCTACCTTTGACCCTGCAGTATCTAGGAGTTGAAAGTAAAGTCACATTCATCCAAGATAACCTGAAGCTTGTACATTTGGATGCTTACCCTTTCCCTGATGCCTGAAGCTCTGTGCCTCAGAGATACTGGGCTGAGCACGGACGTGGTGATCTATCTATACAGTTCTATGTGGATCCATGGAGTGAATTCCTCTGTCCATTGGTGGTTTACTGCTGACCAGTTAAATGCTGGCTAATACCTTGTGCTAGAGATCGGAGTAGCAGTAATTTGTCGTCAATAGCTGTAATTAGGTTTATCTACCCTTTTAACCAATACCATAATCTTTACCAGATTGTTATTGTGTGGGGCTATTGAGAGAAATTCTGAAAAACTATTTTAAAGATTGATTTCAAAGCTGTTCAGCCCTTTAGGGATCCTTTCTTTTATCCATCCCTTATTCATTTTCCTCTCAAATATTCAAATGCCTTTTCATAATAAAATGTCATGAAAGCATGTCATGTATCTGAAAAATAATTAATATAATTGACAGGAATGTCGGTTTTCTGCTGAGGTGTGTTTCTGCTAATCCCACTGTGCAATCTTTAATATTGATCCGGTTGTTCGGGGATCTTGTCATTCTCCACTTACCATACCTGGACTACATATTTTCAAGACTGCAGATCTTTGAACTACATGATATTTACATCTGTGTTATAAAACTCATTTGACAAAAATAGGTTTCCTTTCGCCTCTGTTGCTGGGATAGCATCTAGGCGTACAAGGGGTATAGGCACCATGTAGAGAGTGCTTGCCTGGAGTTGACAGTTTATTCACTGTGTACATTGCATACAGTATTGCAAATGGCACATCAGAGTGTTGGAATCCAGGCAATAGGAGTTCAGCACTTAAAGTGTCCAGGTTGCACCTGAACTAGCTGGAGCCTGCCAGCCCCTGCAAGCCCACTGAGAGCATCTGTCTCGCCACCGCCTTGCTCATGCTGTCTCCTCTGCAGGCCCTCCGATTCTTCTGACTATGAGCATAAATCATCCACCTGTCAGGAGCTCTTGCTGCCTGGATTATGCAATGTGCCTGCCTTCATTTGGAGGTGGTGTGAGCAGGAGATTGCTGCAAATGGTTTGCATTCATTTTAATGCCATCCCAGCATTTCTTTAGCTTTAATGAGGGGATTAGGGTGGTGACAATGACTTTCAGAGACAATGAAAGTCTTCAAGATTCTGGAATTTGCTTTGTATGTTGGGAATAGCTTAGTCTGAGATTTCATTTTTTTAATCCCAAATAAATCAATGGTTTAAACGTTTAGGCAAAGGAGCAGGGTATTGCACAAAGCCAGCTGTCTGCAGCTCTATTTATTGGCTTTATAATAGTTCCCTCCAGCTGACGAACTTAAAATTGGTCAAATTTATTGCTGATCCTTAATTAGTTACTTTTATCTTCTTTCAGGGGTTACATTTACACATATTGGGGAGGCCCTACTCTCCTCCACACCCCACCCTGCTTTACCCCTTTGCTTCCTTTTCTTTCTCTGGAATTAAAAAAATTAGAACTCTTCAATCATTTCAGCCTCACTAGTTATTGACTAGTAAGGGGGAATCATACTTTTAAAGAAGCCTCGTGTGTGTTTTTAACTTTAATCCTCCTTGGTCTATTTAGGATAATCTCTGTTGCAAAGATTGAGGTTTCCCTCCCCCCCCCACCAAAATGTATTAATTTTTCATGAAGAAAACTCTGTATTCATGTCAGCTTTATGTATGTGGTACATACAAAAACATGAAATTATCATTTTATTTAATCAACAGGCCCTTTTGGAATATTCGAACCTCAACCAAAAGGAGGTGTGTTTTTTGAAACTGGTAGAATGAGAATTCCTGCGAGTCCCCTGCTTTTGAATAGTGAGAAGATTTCTCAAATGCTGTTCCCCTCATAGAGAGACAGAAGTTGTCCTACAGTCAGAGGATTAAAGAAAATATTGTTTTAAAAATGGGACTTCGACATGAGCCATCAGCCACAACCAGGCTACTGAGACACAAGTTATATGTATGTTTTGTAATACCTTTTAAAGATGTTTGGATATAGTTTAATATAGAAATAGTAATGAATTAAGCCATATGGTCGCACACTGGACAGAATATGTGTGCTTTCTAACAAATAAGGTTTTCTTTTATTGTCACAGAGCCTGAGGTAAAGTAGGCATGGGATTTACATTTCTACATAGGTTTCTTTCTTAGAAGCCTCTGGGACCTCCTGCATGTGTTTATTTGCTGAAGGTGGTATTCAGGGCAGCTCAGGAGTGAGAGAATGACAGTTCTCTGCTGGCTTCCTCTCCCCCTGCTTCTTCATCCCAACCCTCTTTCCACCCCTCCACTACAATGCCGTGGAGCTTCCCAGTTTTCTGTGGGTCCGGTGTGTGTGAATTTTATTAAAATCTGAGATGCTAACATCCCCAAAGTGTAACACTGACATTCTTCCCGCTGTGTGTGTGTGTGTGTGTGTGTCTTATGCATGTACACAGGTATATTGCATGCATGTTATATACACACAATACATATGTACAGTACATGCATTTATGTAGGTTGATAACATGTATGCACAGCATCTATATGTATTTTATATACACATATATATATGTATACACACATCGCTTCTGAGAAGATACCTAAATTAGGTTTTTGTATTTATGCTGGACACGCTGAGCTTTTATCTGCATTGGTGAGGAATGGGGAGCCGAAATTTAAACAATGCTCAAGAGAGTGTGGGCTTTTGATAAAATAACTCTTTATAACTGATGAAAACCTAATTTTTCCCCTCAACAATAGGAATTTTTAATACCTTAGTTACACACAAAATACTTTAACGTGCCGAAATGTGAGAACACACTTTTCCCGGTATTCTGCCAACCAATACAATTTACCGAAGTAACATAACCCTCAAATCCTGAAGCAGGAGGAGCCTCTCTGCTGTGAATAGTCACGGATTCTCTAGGTCACTGAAGAGGTGCCTGTGTGGAGACACAGTTCCAACACAGCAACTTCCTGTGGGTATTTGGGGGAGGCAGTTGGCCTCAGAGAATGCAGCATACAGTATTGGAGTCCCACACTTGGAAGTTTACAAGATGGCTAGTAACAAGTTAGCCTCCCACTCCTGTTGCCAGTGTTTAATGTGATAGAAAAAGCATCAGGGTTTTCTCTCCCTTTTCCCCTTTCCTCTCTGCAGTAACATGATGGACTCAGTTTCCTAGAACAAAAAATGTGTTCCATCATCATTTCTCCCCCTTCACTGACAAATCTAAATTTATGTATATTTTTTAAAAAGCAGGAACATTTGAAGAGATAAATGTAACACAACACTGACAAAATCTGATGAAAAATCTCACTCTTTTATCTATGGAGAAATTAGGTTTATCATCAGGAAAGCATTCTCTTTTCATTTTCTGAAAGGTGCTTTTTGACAGACCCTTTGCAGTGGACGTCACACTCACAAAACTTGCTGTCACAGGGCTATTTGAATATGGTGACAGGCTCATTATCATGTTGAAGACTCCTGACAACACTGCAGAGGGGAAATGGACAGGGCTGCCAATCAGCTGTTGAAAAGACTGTGGTTGAAATAGGGTTTTTTGTTCCGAGAACAGTAGTACAAATTGACTGCATTAATTCTTTTTATTATAGCCGCGCACACTGTAGTTAAGGGCTCCGAAGGGTTTCCATTATCAAACCCCTATTTTCAGCAGGTTTATTAGCTGGCCATAAAAATTTGTTCCCAGCTGAAATTTGGCAAAGGTAGAAGCCTTTTCCTATAAGATTTACTTGTGTGTGTGTGTGTGTGTGTGTGTGTGTGTGTTAGTTTTACTAACAGAAAAAAGATTGCCAAAATGAAGTTTGATGAGCAGGTAGACAGGACTTCCAAAGTCTTACTATAATTCAGTGATCTTACTGTGTTGGAAGGGAGAAATAATTCAAGCCGATCATCTGTGATTGTGACTTAAGGCGTCAAAGGCGCTCTAGTCACAGAGGATGAAGGAACCTGATGATGTACAAACCAAAATTCATCAGTGTGGCTGTCGTTTAGCAAATAGTTTGCCGTAACATTCCTCCTATCTGTTTGTCATCTGATTCTGACTTTGTGGTGAAAAGCAGTATGTGCTTAAAAATCAAGTTACTTCCCCTGCGTTTCTGGTGACTTCAGCCCCCTCCCCGGGATTCTGCTTGTGATGGTGGTGTCAGAGTTTTCATCTTTGTGGGTATGTGTGGCCTTTAAAAAAAAATTTTTTTTATATGACAAAGGAATTAACTCAGTAGACCATCTAAGATAACATTGTTCAGGTAGTGTTTGAAGCCAACAATAGACCACCACAGGGATTGTAGGCTGGCTTTTTTCTTCTCTTTCCTTACTTTGAGCCCTGTGAACATGCATGGGTAAGATTTGGTATTTTACCTAAGTCTCTACTCCAAGGGCACCTAAAAAGAGATCATGAAATTCTAACCTTCACGTAAAGCAAGGGTATTTCTCTTCATAAGTTTTGCATAACTGTTTCTAATGATCTCTGTTCTGTTCAGTGCCTAAGTTACTTCCCGGTGGTGAGACAGTTCAGGAGCCCACAAGAGGAACATTAATTCTCCTCTGCCATTTGGTGTATTGCAGCATTTACACACTTGATTAGACTCCGTTCTGGTGAAAAAAAAGTTAGCATTCTTATATAAGAGCCAAATTCTCCCCAGGGAGTGACTTAGATATTGGAGTTAATAAGTCCAATAGGGAGATTTTACTTACTTCCATTCTGACTTAACTCGCTAACTATATCCTAGATTGGCTTCTCACAGTGCTGTCTCATATCCATATACACCCAATGGGCAAAATTATTTGGCATCCAGACATTATGTTTGGGAAAAAATATCTTTCTATATTTATGTTGACTAAAACTGAGCTCTGAAACGTCCAGTGTCAGCTCACTGGTTTATGTGCCAGTGCTCCCCTGGCATCTTAGTTTCATCCCTTCATTTATTCCTTGACTCACTCAAAAAAACTGTGTTATCTACATCCTTTGTTCTAAGCACTGTTCTTGGTGATGAGGATGGACAGTAAATAGGAGTTTGAGTAGTTTACTGTTCAGTCGGTGGTGGGTGGGGGGTGGTGATGGCTGCAAGGTACCATGCACATAGGGAGGACATCTGCCCAGGGGTTGGGTTTTTGAAGAAAGTGATATATGAAGTGATACCAGAAGAATGAACACCTAGTGAATTAATGAGGAGTTTTAAAGGTTTTGTTCTTTCGTGTTTTGGATAAGACTAGATTTATGTTTTAAGAAGAAAACCCTAGGGACACCTGGGTGGCTCAGTCAGTTAAGCGGCTGCCTTCGGCTCAGATCATGATCCCAGGGTCCTGGGATCGAGCCCTGCATTGTTTTGATCCCTGCTCAGTGGGGAGTCTACTTCCCCCTTTGCCCCTCTCCCTGCTTGTGCTATTTCTCTCTCATGCTCATAAATAAATAAAACCTTAAAAAAAAAAAAACCACCCCAGCTACAGGTTTGGGGAGCGAATGACTGAATGAATGAACTGGTGGTGTTGGCATGAGAGTGGGGTGTGCTTAGACCTGCTGTCATTTTCAGAAGAGTTTTATTCATTTTCTTTCCAGTTTATTTCTGATTTTTCTCTTCCCGGTCAAATTCAAAAAATAACAGTTTTTATTTCTATGATGGTAATAATCAGGCCCATGTTTATTCATGTGTTGCTCAACTCCAGAAGTGAGATTATAGGAGAAACTACTCCAGATTGGATTTAGCTTGAGTCTTTAAGGTTTGATCCAGTCAGGCTCAACAGAGTTACCTTGTATTCACAAGTAGGGTGTTCACTGAATGCAGGAAGGGCACAAAATTAGGATTTGTGGCTCTTACACTCTAAGATCCTTTCCAACTGTAAAAACCCATGATTCTTATCATGAGGATATCATGAGCAGATTAATCAGAGTATATCTAAAGAAAGTACACCATCAGGCTCTAGGTAAATTGTACAGTTCATTTTCCATGAACATTGTAAAATACCCTCAGAGAGGTATATGTAATGTTTTCTAGGGAACCATACCCATGCCTTTGTGATTAAATTAATTTTCACAATTCCAAGCACACCTTGTATTCTGTATAAATATAAAGAAACAAAGCATAGGAGTATTTTCACTTTTCTAATATTATAAACTTTATCACCCAGCATAAACTTCTTAATGATCTCTAAGGCATATTTCACAATTATCAAATACTTTATATCAACAGTACCATGCTAACAAAGCTTCCATAGGAGGAGAGAAAACAATCATTTACCTGTCTTTTATTTCTTATAGCCCTTATAGACTATATGCTGTTATTGGACTGAACATGTTTCCACTTTCTTCAAATAAGTATGCTATCAGAATTTTAGGTTTCTGTCTGGTGTTTGGGAAATGACACCTAAGTTATCTCACCAGAGTAGAAATTTTGATACCTTTATAGAGATACAGTTTCCTACATTTATTTCTTAGCCCATCACCACAAAGAGTATTATGTTTTCTTAAGCTGGCACCATGCTGTAAAAAAATGCATTCCACTAGATGGAGCAGAGTGGAAATAGAACAAAGCAGGAGTGGGATGTGTTGACAAGCTGGGATGGCATCTGAGAAAGTAAGAACCAGACACAGTGTGGCCAAAAAGAAGAGGAAGAGAATTCAAGAGTGGGATGAGTAAGCAGCTAGAGGTGGAGGGAAATGGTAGAGGAGAAGGATTATGATCAGGAAATTTGCAAATAGAAAGAATGGCACCTGGGAATGGAGGGATTTCCAAGTTTACAGATGACATTTAAAAATTCATAGCCACAAACTAGTTATTTTTGTGTGGGTTAGAGACATTTTAGTTATTATTTGCATTCACAAGGAGCAAGACTTTCTGTATCAAATCATACCATCATAATCATATGTAATATTTATTTCAGATCTGGGAACAAGTGCCTTGAAAATGGGTCAGAAATCTACCCTTGAGGATTTTCTTGCCCTTCATGGATACTAGTGGCCACAAACCCCAGAGCTACTGTTTTTCTTGTGCTTTAAGTCTTTTAAGCTCTGGCAGAGCCATGGAGCACAAAGATAGAGCAAAAGATATCTTGGTTCAGTGGAATAAACTTACGGTATAGCATTGCTACTTTTAACTCCAACCTATTTGTCTACCCTTGCCCTGACTATCTCAATATGAATAACTTTTTCACGGCCGTTCACCACCACAGCTGATTATCCCTCCTTTGGCCTTGTGGAACCACACAACGGTTTATTTTTTTTTTATTTTTTTATTTTTTATTTTTTTAAAGATTTATTTATTTATTTGAGAGAGAGAGAATGAGAGCGATAGAGAGCACGAGAGGGAAGAGGGTCAGAGGGAGAGGCAGACTCCCTGCCGAGCAGGGAGCCCGATGCGGGACTCGATCCCGGGACTCCAGGATCACGACCTGAGCCGAAGGCAGTTGCTTAACCAACTGAGCCACCCAGGCGCCCTCACACAACAGTTTATATTTCTATGCATATCAAAGTGTCTTAAAAATCAGAAACTGCTTACTTTTCCCTCCTTCACACTTTTCCAGGCTGAGTGTCTCTAATTCTTCCCTAAAATTACTTTAAGGCCCCTTATCATTCTGGTTGTCTTACTTGCATTATTTTTTACTTCATATGTCCTTCTTGAAAATATGATTCTCAGACTTGTACAAAATAGGACTGATGTTTTATGACTAAATACTGCCTACCAGATCTGTTGGCTTTCTTTGATATTGTAGGAGTTCTTTCCAGACTGTTGGTGCTATTTCTCATCAGCTCCAATTCTCTGGTATTTTTTTTTTTTCATGAATCATTATCTGGTTTTGACTCCTGTAGTTTTTGCTTACCTGATTGATTTTTCAGTGTAATCTTGAATTTTACATTTAGCCATATTAGGTTTTTTGTTTTTTGTTTTTTGTTTTAAATCTTCTTGAATTGGGTCCTACAGAGTCACTTTGTCATCCTATATAAGCAAAATGCTTCTTTGGCTCACCTGTAAATATTATAATACATGTACAGTCTTTGTCTTCAAGTCATTGTAATTTTTTGTCTTTGTTTCAGGAGTAGAATTTAGTGATTCATCATTTGCATATAACACCCAGGGCTCAAAACAACAAGTGCCCCTCCAATACCCATCACACATTCAAGTCACTGTAATTAATGTTGAGCAGGACATACCATAACAATGCCTAATTCATGTTTGGAGTTCTTTTCCCCTGCAAATTGACACCAGCTAACTAATACATATAATTTGAGTACGATAGTAAATCCAGCTGTGAGTTTACCCAACTCTAATGTCATTCAGCCTCGAATTCTCCTAAATTTACTATTATCCACTCTGCATGTTTTTGTCTTATCCATAGGATTTTCATGGAGATTTTGCTCAGTACCTGTTGAAAGCACTATCAGGATGTCTGTGGTATTCCACTCATCTACTAGGAGAATAACCCAATCAAAAAGGGATATGAGGATTTTCATGATATGATATGATTTGACCTTTAAATTTGTTTTCCTCCGTTCTAAAAGGCTAAACCATCTATGATAGAAAATGAATGTGGAAAATACAGAATATGAGGAAGAAGGAAACTTCACTACCAAAGGCAACTGCTGTTTATATTGTGTGCGTTAGTGAACACATGCTTGCTCATGGGGCGCTGAGCCTAATTTACTGCAAAATTTAGTAGGGGATACACCTCAGGATCTGTAGTTTTTAAAATCCTCTATTTCTCTTTTTCTGGTGAGGCTAGACATGTTCACATCTATAGATGGGATTCTTCCATTCCCATGTTTTCTCCAAGATTAAAGAAAGCACATCTCTAGTTTCATAGGTACATTATCCTAGGAGTCTGGATGTGGCCTCCTTGGGCCTAGAAATTTGACTTTTATTAAAGTGTGTAGCTACTCTCTTATTATTATATTTTATGGTATCTATCCTGCTCTAATCAGAGGAACCTTTTGTTTGGTGGGGGAAACGGGGAGGGAGGCCTGGGGAAACAGCAGCAAAATAGTTTAGCATCACTTGGTCAGTGGTTCCTATTGAATTATTTTATTGACTAGGGCTCTTGATTGCAAACAACAGAAACCACCTTCAGTTAACTTCAACATAAATGGGCAGGAAAATTGGTAACTCAATGGGACTACCTGAGAAACAGGCTCAGGAAATGGGCAAGGCTGCCAGAAGCTGAATGTCTAGCCCACCCCTTAGTTCATGCCCAGGAACATCCTCTAAAGCACCCTGCTGTGCTCAGCACACCCTGGAAGGTGCTCTGGGGTCAGTTGTCAATACTACTCCTTTGAGTCATATTCCCTTTTGATAGATCAGGCAGGGGTTTCTGATTGCTGAGCAGGTACCCACTCTGCTGCTGGAGCTCAGGTTAGCAAGGGTCTTAAATTTTAGTTGTCATTTTGGGGGAGGTAGGACTGTCCTCTTAGCCCGGATTCACACACTGGTGGATGCCCAGAGTGTAGGAGGCCAGGGCCAGCCATTAATACATAAATACATACTTACTATAACCATCTTTCCTAAGCAAATGAAAAGCAAAACAAAATGAACTAAGAGATACTTGTTTTGACGTCTTTTATAAGCCTTGGCTCATTAGGGAATATGTATTTCTTATTTATAATTTTTCCTTCCTTCTGAATTATTTTCATTTTTCTCTTTTCTTAATTTATTTTTATTTTTTTTAAAAAGATTTTATTTATTTGAGAGAGAACGTGCGCGAGCGCGCGCGTGCACAAGCGGGGGCAGGGGAGGGGCAGAAGGAGGAGACGCCGACTCTTCCCACTGAGCTGGGAGCCGTATGGGGGGCTCAGTCCCAGGACCCTGAGATCTTGACCTGAGCTGAAGACAGATGCTTAAATGACTGAGTCACCCAGGCGCCCCTCTCTTTTCTTTTCATTTTCTTTTGTTTGTTAAAATACAAATTTGTGAAAGAATGGCCTGCAGTGGGATGTTGTATTAGAAAGGTTCTGGGTCAGAACCAAGTGTACCTGGATTTGACTTCTGGCTATCCCATTAATAGCTTTGATACTTGAATAAGCCAGTTAGCCTCTCTACAACTCAAATCCTTCATCTATAAAATGGAAATAAGAGTACCTACTTTGTCATATAATTTTATGAACTAAGAACATGTTTCAGAGGACCTAGTCTATAATAGATGTTCAGTAAATAGTCACTTTAGGTTCTGAAGATACTGCATTCATTTCCCTTTGAATCTGTTAGCAATTTTTTTTTAAAGATTTATTTATTTATTTTGGAGAGAGAGCATGCTTGCACATGGGGGAAAGGGCAGAGGGAGAGGGAGAGAAGCGTATTCCCTGCTGAGCGCAGATCCATAGGGGGTGCTCGAACTCACAATCCTGAGATTATGACCTGAGCTGAAATCAAGAGTCAGACACTTAACTGAATGAGCCATCCAGGTGCCCCTAAATTGTTAACAATTTAATAATTAGATTAAAAAAAACTAATTAAATATCTAAAAACTGACTTCCCTTGGAGTCATACTATTTCTTATCTTTCCATTTTTCCACTTTGAAAGCAATTTACAGCAAATGCAATTTTTATTTTTATTTTTCTATGACCCCTTGATCCCCACATGATTTCACGTTGCAATCAGGGTGTATACATTGTTTCTTACATACACTTTTGTATTTTTCTTAAATGCTATGCCATTAAAAATTAATGTCATAATTTTCCTAACTGTTTGATTCCTGGGGATTATTTGTTGCTTCCATTATAAACAAGATCAACCTACATATCTTTTAGCACTTTTTTGGTTTTTGAATAATTTCTTTAGGGCAACTTTATAAGGGAGGTGAAAATGGGTCAAGTTGTATGGGCAGTTCTGTAGTTCTTGATATAACATAAACATTGCTGGAGGTTTTTTACAGCTCTACCTGTACATACATCTTACAGTCAATGTTTGGTTGCACATTGCCACCATGACCTCTTTCACAATTACAAACTACAAGATGATGCGGTCGCTTACTCTTGAGATTTTTTTTTTTTACTTTCATACTCACCAATCTTTTTACCAACAGTGCTTCCTTATTGTGGAGAATGGCGTGATTAATTCGCTTGATACTATATCTTTCTCCTGGGGCATTACATTATCAAGAAAGCTAGTCATGACTTTAAACATTTTTGACCCAAAATATGATGAGGTTGCATATTATGCAATGGGAACCACACCAAAGTTCGTTCATCCGTTCATTCAATGCATATTGATCAGCTACTAAGTAGCAGTGACTCTGTTGTATTCTGAGGATAAGATGAATGAGACACACCTCCTGTCCCTGAAGAGTTCAGCCCGAGGGATGGAAAGGAACGACAAGATGACAAGAACTGCGGTGTTATAGGTATGCAGAAGATGCAAATGAAACGCAAAGAAAGATTGCCAGATTCAATCTGGGGAAGCCAGGGAAGGCTTATTGCAGAGGTGACAACCACATTTAACCCTGAAGGGCAAGTAGGAGTGGGAGAAGCAGAGAAGGGTGGGTGATAAGAGAGAATCTCAAGCAGAATCAATGAAGGAGAATGACACTTTTCCAGAACAGCAGGGGATTCAGTTTAGGTGAATGATGAGAGGTGAGGCTGGCAAGATGAGCTTCAGGGTCCTGCTGAAGACTGTTGCTCAAGAGTTTGCATTTTATCCAGACAACTGTGGATGACACAGTGCAAGGTTCAACGTGGGGGCTGATACGATCAGATCCCCATGTTTAGAAAGCTAGGCTGTAATGTGGCCCAAGCACAAGGCAGCCTGTGAGGGCAATTGCAATAATGCCAGTTCGTATCGTGCTGCACAGATCCAGGGAAGAAACAATGAGAGACTGAAGTCAGTTATCAGCTCTGTACTGAGAGAAGTGAGCAGTCAGGAGGTAGTAAAGTTAGTGGACTGGGGGCCAGGGACATACAGAGTCATCTCTGACATAGGCCACGGGGTCAGTCACGCGGCGTCCCACTGCTCTAGGGAATCCAAGATGAGGGGCAGCATTGGGGGTAAAAAACACGAGAACGGATGCAAATAGCTTTTGACATGTTGATTTGAAGTAGGAATTGAGGTTGTTTAATATATAAGAAGAAGGGTGCCTTTGGGACAGAATCCTGGGATTGCTGATATGAGAGAGAGAGAGAGAGAGAGAGAGAGAGAGAATGAAGGAGAATAGTAGCTAGAGGAAATATCATAACTAAAAGTAATTGAGTAATTGGGGCGCCTGAGAGAGAGAGAGAGAGAGAGAGGAGAGAGAGAGAGAGAGAGAGAGAGAGAATGAAGGAGAATAGTAGCTAGAGGAAATATCATAACTAAAAGTAATTGAGTAATTGGGGCGCCTGGGTGGCTCAGTTGGTTGGGCGGCTGCCTTCGGCTCGGATCATGGTCCTGGAGTCCCAGGATCGAGTCCCGCATCGGGCTCCCTGCTCGGCGGGGAGTCTGCTTCTCCCTCTGACCTTCCGCCCTCTCATGTACTCTCTCTCTCAGGTAAATGAATAAAATCTTTGAGAAGAAAAAAAGAAAAAAAATAAAAGTAATTGAGTTACTAACCATGCACGTACTCTTTTAAGCACTTTATATGTTATATGTATCTACCTCTATGCATATGTGTACATATGCCCATTTGATTCTTACAACAACCATATGAAGTACATATTATTATTTTCATTCCACACTTGAGAATACCGAGACACAGAAATTAAAAGGCTTGCCGGAGTTCACAGAACTTTTAAAAGCTGCAGCTGGGAATTGAACCCGAGCAGTCTACTCTGGTTTAGGTCTTAATCACTGTGTATATTGCCTCTTACATTACCAGCTCTAGCAACCTGGAATTTAGTCTTTGTTTAGAGATCAGGTGAAGAAAATCAGAAGCGCGACAGTATAAAGATCAACTTCATACAGAGAACAAATGTTAATATAGATTTTTTTTTTTTTCCAATGGAACAACAGTAAAGAGTTTACCTAAGTGTAGTCGGGACAAAAGCAATCAAGGAAGCTGTAAAGACATTCCCTCTGTGATAAAGATTGGTAGGCGGGCTTGACTCAGCTTAGAGAGACATCTAAAGACAGCTGTGGTAGTTTAGACTTAACGTAACAAACAGTTGGGAGCCTGTGTGGGTTCCAAAGGGACGAAAGGAACGAAGCTGTTATTCTTACGAATCCTAATCCTGTAGAAGTAGTCAGATTAGATGAAAGCAGAGTGAGACGGCTGGTAATAGTGCTGAGCTGAGAGACGGTGTCATTGGCCCAAGTATAACGTGATCAGCGTCTGACTGAGGTGTGCAGCATTCAAAGAGGTCATTCTGACAGAGTTTGTGAAAAGTGTTGAGGTTTTTTTTTTTTTTAAGGTTTTATTTATTTGGGGTGCCTGGGTGGCTCAGTCGTTAAGCGTCTGCCTTCCGCTCAGGTCATGATCCTGGTGTCCTGGGATCGAGCCCCGCATCGGGCTCCCTGCTCCGCGGGAAACCTGCTTCTCCCTCTCCCACTCCCCCTGCTTGTGTTGCCTCTCTCGCTGTCTCTCTCTCCCTCTCAAATAAATATTTGAGAGGGAGAGAGCGTGAACACACAAGCAGGGGGAGGGTCAGAGAGAGACAGACAAGCAGACTCCCCACAGAGCATGGAGCCTGACAAGGGGCTCAATCCCAGGACCCCGAGATCATGACCTGAACCAAAGTCAGAGGCTCAACCGACTGAGCCACCCAGGTGCCTCAGGAGTTGAATGAATTTGATGAGTATTTGAATGAGGCACCCTCAGCTCGGGTAAGGGGTGGGGAAGGGAACAACTGAATAAGACTCAATATTTCAAAAAGCAAAGTAGGAAACCAGTGGCCAGAAACAGAATTGAGGAGGTGAGAGTAGAAACTGGTATGAGAAGAAACAATTCGCTGAACACATATTTGTTGAGTGCTCCCTCTGTCCTATGAACCCAGCCCTCTGTTAAGGAGTGACCATGAACTCAACACAAGTTTATTTAGTTCAGGGGCGCTGGGTTTTAGGCAATATTGGGATTTCTAAATAAAAATGGCTCACAGCAATTAAAACTATGAGACTGGAATCTGGGGAAGCATTTCAGGGTTGGAGATATTAATTTGAGAGCAATGGCACAGAGAGGAGAATTGGGTCATGTATCAATTCAAGAATAGCCTAAACTGAAAAAGAATTTCATTTTTTTCTTGTGTCTCTGTGTGGATTTCCATGCAGCATTGAAGGCAGGTATGCTGAATATTCATTTCAGGGTATATTATCTGTTCCAGATAGGGTGCAAAAATGATGTCTTGATCACCTGTCATCAAATATCTCCTGGCACTTTTTTAGAGTTAGCACTTGGACCCCAGGGTCATGGCCACAGTCTACTGTAGGTCATTGTTTCTTACCTCTGGGAAATTTTGACAGGTTTCTTAGAGGTCTGGAATTATTTCTGTTCTAAACTGTCTCCTATTATTAGACACTGTTAAGTATCTGAATGCTTTTTCATCTTTCAAGTGATAAGTGAACATAGTAACAGAAACTCATAGAATTGCTGGAAATGAGCAAAGGCAAGTTTCTGTTCATGGTTCTAGGAATTTATTCCTCTTCAGATTTTTAGTGTTCAACACCCAGCTGCCTGTGATTTACGGAAGAAAGACAGAAAGGTGAGCATTTGGTGGTTACTCATGGGTTTTTTTGTGCCTCTCTGGGCTTTTTTCTAGGTCTTAGAGGAAATGATACTGACCTAGCATAGTTTTGGGTAGTGGAGAGTGTGTCAGGTCTTTTCCAAGTAATACTGGTCTGAGAGTATGAACATATGACTGGTAGAGTTTGAGTTCTGAATGACGATCCTGCTAGAACAGTGGCATTTTGAGCCACATGGATATACACCCTTGAGCACAATAAATATTTACTCTCTATGTAAACCTGCCTTGTTATATATCTGTTTGTGCTTTTGTGCATTTTGCTATACACATGCACAAACAAGTTATTTATGCCCAGTCCAGCCCATATATGGTACCAGCAAATCCTCAATATATTTCTTGTGTTTAGTGACTATTGACTTCAACATCATTGGGAGGGTAATGTGCCCTAGAAAGGTCATTAGTTTAATGTGACATGAGGAAATTTTCAGTGCTGCATAGTCTAGTTATCTTTGTCAGTATTTGTAAGCATCTGATTAGTTTTAAGATGTCTTTCTTCTTTCCCTGTACCCTCAAAAATTAGTAAAGTAACTCTTCAATTGCCTTAGTGACTCAGTAACAGAGCTTTGTCACTGGCACTTTTCCTGCCTGGAGAGCAGGGACAGGGAATTGTTTATATCAGGATTTTCTGGACATGTGGTTGTACCATTTATAGGATGCAGGAATTTAGCTAGATATAATGATATCACCTATGTGGGTAATGCTAATCTCCATAATGCTGCAAACAAGATGTTTCCTGTTCCCTGTTCTTAAAAGGTAGTTTAATGATTTTGATTGCTGCCAACTTTAGTCATAAGTTGCATTGAACTATGATTCTAGAGGTAAATATTTTGAACTCCTATGGAAAAAAAAAAGAATATTGTTGAAATGATGCTATCTTCCGTAGGAAGCATTTAGATTAGTTCACGTGACTGTATCTCCCTTCTTTATTTCCATTTCTTTAAAAAGTGCCAATCTCATCTAGAAATATGGAAATTTCTTTCAAATACACTAGCAGTTTATTTATTTTGGAACTTCAAAAGGTTCAAATCAACGTAGAGTATTTTGAAAAAAGAAACCTGTAACCAGAGCAATTTGTGTGCATCTTAATTTGTTCTTTAGGAAAATCCTGACCTTATAAATTGGGCTTATAAGAAGCAAAACATTGATAAAAAGCATGGCCTACTAATGAAATAATGATGTGTAGTACCTTGTGAGGAAAAAAATATATAATCATATGTACATATATAATATTATAATATAATTTTTTCTTTGTTTCCCATTGGAGCTATTTAATAAAAGGGAGAAATACACATTGCTCTTAATATCATAGTGAACAAATTTTCCATTATGTGTTGGTCACTCTAATATGTACAGGGAATTTCAAGTGTAGAGTCTGTGCTTCTAAAGGGCTGATGATCTAGTCAAAAAAGATCAAAGAACACCTAAAAGAAAACTAACAATTTACGAGAGCACAGAAGAGGTCCCATGTATATATGGCAGACACTAGCTATCAGAGTTCACTTCCTGAGCTGATTAAAGATGACCAGAGTGTTTTAAGAAGTACTTTAGAAGTGGACTTTCTACTGTTCTTAAATGAATGTTAGTTTTTAGAACAGCAGAAGTCCAAGAGGAGGTACTTTCCTCACAGGGGTAATTGTGGTCAGCAAAGTCATGCAGGTAGAACTTAAACCACAGGTATAACTTAAGTGGTGTTTTCAGGCTATGGTAAGTATCATTCTGGCTAGAGTCAAGTTTCTATGGAAGGCAGAATTTGGAGATAAGGATGTAGAAGTCGGTAAGTCCCAGATGCGTGGAGGGGATCGCTTAAATTCCAAACCAAATATGTCGCATCCAGTTAGTAGACATTCAGTTAAGGCTTTTGTGCCTTAAGGGAAGTCTTAGGTGCACATGTATCCATGATGGAAGAATGTAGCATCCAGTTAAGTAGACATTCAGTTAAGGCTTTTGTGCCTTAAGGGAAGTCTTAGGTGCACATGTATCCATGATGGAAGAATGTAGCATCCAGTTAAGTAGACATTCAGTTAAGGCTTTTGTGCCTTAAGGGAAGTCTTAGGTGCACATGTATCCATGATGGAAGAATGGAGAAAGGGACAGGTGTGGAGTCTGTTGAGGCACAACACTGCAGATATTTCAAGTGTCAAACAGTGAGGGTCCACACGAGAGTGGTGGCAGTGGGCCTTGAAAGAAAGAGATGGACTCAAGAAACATTTCAAAGGCAGAATTACCTGACCCAGTGCCTAACTGGATTTGGGGATATTAGAAGGAGCAATAATCATTTCATCAGAAAAATCGGTGGAGCTATCTATTTTCATAGATTAATCCCTGCATACCATCAGTCTGTAGTTCTGAACAGCAAACCCAACATGACTTGGGAGAGTGGAATTTTGTCTTCTGTGGTTGATGACCTGCCCCCAGATGGCTTGTTTAATTACAGGACATTCTGCTGCTTCTGGGTGACAAATGTGAGGACAGCATTGTTGAGAACTTCAGATGTTAACTAGAGAATCCTTTCTTCCACGGGGTGTAGCTTTATCATCCCATATCCTGCACATGGGGGCTGAGAACTTTCTCCACCTCCTTTGCCCTCATTTGGAACAAGGCTGCAACAACTGGTAACGATCTTTTGACCGGATATGTGGAATTTACAAAAATAATGACCATGTGTGACCCTCAATATTGTATCTTGGTGTCAGAAGTCTTTTAAGCACATATCACTAGGATGTTTCTTTTAGGAGGACCCTGAGGTAGGCATAATTTTCCAATAAAACATAAAGAAAAGAAAATTCTTTAAATTGGATAATAAATTGGATTTTTGCCCATCTGGATAGGGTAGGTCAAGGTTAGTGCTTTGAGTGCTTTAGCCTAGAATAAGTAAGCAAAATTTTATACATAAATATCACTTATATGCCACTTACATTAAATTTGTGCTGTGGATATGTATCAAGGGCTGCTTTCAGGGTCTTATCCATATTCATTGGCTGATGTAAAAGCAAAATGGGATGGGAGTCTTCATTGGAAAACACCCTGCATGTTGACGTCTGGTGTCCAAACTTGATGTCGATATTGATATTATCTCAAGGGATAGCAGATTTCAGATTGGTAAACCAAACATGTGTAGAGATCAATCCCCTTCTCTACATCATTCAAAGTACTGCTCTGCCTTGAACTATTTTCTCAAAACGGAGAATATTTAAGTAGATAGATGCTCCAAATGATAACTATAAACACAGATCAAAGGGCCATGGATGAAGGGGGATTACCATGTTATAGGAATGTACATTGTTGTAAATATTTATATGTTTGTTTTTCTTGAGGTCAAATAAAATATGTCTTAAACATTTTCCTGGGTTACATATAAGTGATTAAACTTCTTATTCATTTTGTGCTCACAGTGTAATGTGAATGAATTAGAATTAGTGAAGAGAAGATTGGCTTATATAATTCAGATAATTACTCCAGCTCACTAAAATGCATGCTTATTGTCAAGATTAGGCCTTATTAATTCTTTTTATTGGTTTGCCATGCCTTTAGTGGTGTGTCCTTCCCCAAACTCTTCTGGAGGATGTGAACATTAAATGAATGAGTGAATAACAGCCTGAATTGGTAAATAGGATTCTCTGGGGGCAGCATAGCTTTTAAACTAGTAAATTGGTTCTGTGATGGACTGATCCAACATATATTAGATAATAATGATGGTTTACAGTGAAAGCTTTACATGTATTATTTTATCCTCAAAACCACATTGTGGGTTAGGTGCTCTTTTTAACCCATTTTGCAGATTAGAAAATCAGGGAACAAAGGTATTGAATAACTGGTTCAGAATCACACAGTTGATAATTTACAGAGCTGAGATTCCAACCCAGAAATTGACTTATGACCCCAGGCTTTTAAAAATGTCATGATACTATCCACTATTATAGAGTGGAGGACTCCTAAATTATATAAAAATTTAGTTCTCTATGTGTTGAGAGCTTTTTGCTATCAAAAGGGATTGTTCATTAATTTTTGAAACACTGGGAAGGGCGATGAGGTGGAGAAGTTGTGTGTGTTGGATCTTCTTGAGTCATTGTTGTAGATGCAGGCTTTTCGAAGTCACACTGAATGAACACATTTCAGTCTAAAAACATTTTTAAGTATTTTGCTGACTAGGTATTTCTAGTTCATTTGGACTGTCTGGCAGCTACATGTATTGGGTATACTCTGTGGATTATTGAGCTAGCAAGTCAGTTTCCTGGGTATCCACTTTTCAACTAACAAACCACTCTGTATAATGAGAAATGTAATCAGATGTTGAGATGAACCTAAAGAAATATGATTGGGAAACTAAACATATTTCAGGAAGAAAGGCCCATAATACATTGTAAATTACTGTTTGTGGATTTTTTTGGTCTTCCACTGCCATTGCATATATTTCAAAATATAGTAGAGCTTCTGGCTGAGTGTTAGCTGCTGTTTTCCAGAAAAAAAGTTAATATCGTAACTGTAAAGCTCACTATTGCTACCATATAAATTGTTGCTCCGTCTTCCTTATTTGGTGTCCAATGGAAGTGAGAGACCTTAATTTTTCTTTTTTTGAAGAAGGGAAGCAGGAAAAATAATGATCACGAGCTTTTTGCTGAATCTATAACCTGCCATAGAATGAAGATAGGCCTAAATACATTTTTTTAAGGCCCAAATATTTCTGATGGTATCTTTTCTTTGTTTATTTAGGTAGTACTTCTGAAAACATCATTCAACATTTTGTATTTATTTTTTTCTATACATTTCTGATCGCAGGAGTTTCTGGAGTTTATAATTCTCTCTCTCTCTCATACACACAAGCATGTATATACATATACACACACATCCAGGACTGTATGACATTAGGAAGTCTTTCACTTCTTTGATTTCATAGTATTAGATAATGTTCCAGAGTGTAAATGCACTCAACAAGGAAAATAGCTAAGGACTCATATATGGTATGGCTTATTTATTGCTCATTGGGTTTTGTGGCAGTGCATGCCTTGCCAAATGAGTTTGTCATCCATGAAACTCAAATTCTGACAGACCCTAGGGTTCCAGTGGATGGGTTTGCCTGTAAATCACTCATTCCAAGGAAACCAAAGTGACCCGTGTCAGTGGCATGGCTGTTTTCAGAAGGCTTGGTTCTTGATCCCAGGCCACCGATCTTCCCTGAGTACCTACATATAACTCCCTTTGAGAATTTCTAGTGGCCTACAGTTTACTCAAGTTCATTGAATTTACAGTGATCACTCTTAACCTTAAACATGTAAGGTAAAGAAAACAAATCCACCATTTTATGTTCTATGCTGTATCTGTGTGCAAATTGTAAGGGTCACAATTTTGAAAATGATTTTCTTCAGCCTTCTAAAAGGCTGTGAAAAATCAACTAAATATTCTATACAGCAAAATGCTTAAGGACTAGAGCTTTCATAAATATTCTAAAATATTTTGAATGAAAGTAAGCCACATATGTAAGTGTATGAATATACATAGGTGGGAATAGTCCTATACACGTTGCTTATTTATACATATGTAAAATTATGTGATATATATCCATAAGCATTTAGCTGAGCAAAATAGGACGTGGTACTAAATGAGGCTAAGGTTGGAGACCCAATTCCTATACAGCCTGTTTAGTTAATTCAGTTCTTAATCCATAGATTGAACCTCTGACCCTTGGTCATAGCTTGTATAATATTACAGCTGGTCCAAGAAGGCAAAGCAAATGAATCAGTGCAACTCACCCCACTATTGTGAAAACAAGCAGATTTCTCAGGGTGGATCCGTAATGTATCTGTTCTTTTGAGGGCAAGTTTAATTTTACTCTCAAATTCAATGTGATTTTGATATTACTATGTAAGTCTTGTTAAAATATGTAAATAGGGCATTTACTAAACTGTCTTTATTTAGTGTTCTTTTAAGGGATCATAAAATTTTAATGACTATTATTACTGATACTCTAATAAGTACTTCAATGAATTTTTTGATGGTTAAATATAATTTGTATGTTACTCCTGAATCTCAATGTGGGGATT
This sequence comes from Eumetopias jubatus, assembly GCF_037043125.1. Taxonomy (NCBI): domain Eukaryota; kingdom Metazoa; phylum Chordata; class Mammalia; order Carnivora; family Otariidae; genus Eumetopias; species Eumetopias jubatus. Next base: position 15,115,248 of record NW_028274818.1, read on the forward strand.
TTAATATTGAAACATTACCATAAAATATTCATGCCATCAGCTTTCCATATTACTATACCATAGAATAAATGCATGTTGATTTGAACTTAAATCTTTCTGACATTCAATGGTTTGGGTATCACAAAATCTTGTAATGCATTAGTCATTGAACTCAGGGAAAGTGACTTGCATTTTCAGAGTATTTATAAATTGATGTTAAAAACCATTTTATTCTAGCCAAGAAGGCTTTTGCTTTACAGTCTAATTTTGGACATATATGTGTGGGTTACTTAAATAGAGAGATAACATTAATCTTTCAGTAGCAACAAGTGCTGGGTGAGGTTAAGGCCAGTTTAGCGTTCCTGTTATCAAAATGCTATTGTTGGACTTAAGGACCACAATATATGATCATTGCTGAATGTTTAAATAATTTGGATTCTTTGGAACTCTGCTGTGTGTTACTGTGCTTCCTCACACCTTAAGTCCCCCCACCCCCAAACTTTTTTTCTTTTTCTTAAGGGAGACCGGCCATTAGTAAGAAAGGTTTCATCTCCCATGCCTGTGATTAGCTTGATGCCAAACAAAGCAGCTCATGATACTGTGTTCATGCTGCTATTTATGTAGACATTAGGCACAGGAACAGGCTTTTAACAATATGACTGCCTGAGCTTTATGTTACACATCATGAAACATTTTGTTGATGCTTTATAAATAGTGTCACCTATTTATAACCTTCAGCCACTATTCTTTTAGTGGCATTCTCAAGTGGCCTTTGGTTTGGTTAACATCAGCCACTCATATGCACTTCTGTTCTGTTGCTTGAAAAGTTAAATGGGAATATGTGAGTTTTAGCTGGCCCATCTAATGAAACTCTGGGAAATTGTTAGAAGTAAGGAAGTTAAGAGATAATTGACATCAGATAACAAACACTGAAAATGTTGAAAAGGAACAGATTGGATGAGTTTTATATTATGAAAATGTCATTTGACAGATGCAGAACAGTGGTTTTATTTGAAAAGATCTCTCCATACATTGAGAGTCTTATATTCCATTAAAAGAAGAAAAAGAAGAAAAAAACCTGAGGTGACAGGAGATTCCTGTGGGGGAAGAAGCTGTCTGTTCATGTCTCGGGGAATCTTTGGGGGACATTTATTCTCATCTTGGAGGTAGAGGGAAGATTTTAAAGTTAATAATATTTCTGCCACCTTACTCCTTCCTTCCCTTGTGCTTATAGGCAGAGGCAAAAACCTGCCCTGTATCCCATGTGTCTAATAGAGAATCTACATCAAAAGCAGGAAAGGTAGAGAAGAGAGAGCAAAGTGAGGGAAAGAGATCAGCCTTGTGTTTTGTGGCAGACTATAAAATCAGGAAAGGCCTTTACTGAAACGGGAGCCAGGCTGAACTCCCCCAAAGTAGATGTGCCCTGTTAACAAACGCAGGCCCCTTGACTGTTGTTTGTCCTCACAGTAGGTACAGATCAACAAAGGATTCTATCATATTCGTGTTAACAAACAAGGTAGAGAAATAGCAAGATGAAATGAAGGGGGAAAAAATGAACCTTTCTGAATTTTTTTTTTTTCATGCGGCACTTTTTGACTCGGGTGGGATTATTGGGAAGAGAGCATTACCAAATCTGCCTTATCTGTGTTCTGTGCCCATTCCCCAGCTGGTTCAGAGTAAAGTACACACTTTTCATTTACTTCCAACCTCCCCACAGGCTTTTAGTGAGAGCAGAGGCCACTCCCATCCAGCCTGCAGGGGCGGGTAGCTCTCTGGCAGCTACATTTCTACTATGTACCTATAGGCGCATAGTAGAGGAGCCAAAACCCAGTAGACCTTCTTCTGGGATCGTCCACCACATACAGCATCCTTCTTGGCAACTTCTGACAAAATGGAACTGCGGCCATAGACCTAGATCCTCTTCTCATGAAGAGAAGCCTTTTCCTGGCTATGGAAAGCTATTGCATGACTCCTATGATATGTTCAGACTACGGTGGACACCCTGCCTTTAAGAGGCAAGGTCTGCGGGTCTTGTGCCACACACTCTCCCTATAATAGGATGATGGCAGGCATGAAAGCTTGGAGGGAATATAAAGGTCCATCATAATAAGGCTAGATTAGTGTATCACAGTGCAATGTACAAAAAATGGAGGTAACTCTTCTGTCCCAGCTAATTACTCTGAAATGCCGTAAACTGAGGTCTGCTTTGTAGCCAGCTGGGTTTCCGAAGCAAAGTCATTACCAGGGATCGTACATCAAGTGGGACAGTTACTTTAAAATGTGGGCAAACAACCCCAGAGTTAAGGAAATAAACCAGGATGGACAGAATTCCTTGAGCACACTGACTTAGGTAGGTCACAGAATGAGTAGAAAAACATTTTATGCCCAAGAACCTTAAAGAATAACCCTAAAAAAAAGTGCTCAAAGAGTCTGGGTATACTTTGGTTCTTTGTAAATAGTTATTTCAGAGTGATTTCCCTGAAGGTTAGCGTTACCCTGCCTAAAGGTTTGTGGTCAACAAAAGTCTTTTGGGAAAGATCTTTAGCCACTTTGAAGTAGAAAGTCAATGCCTGCTCTGAAATGTGACAGGCTCGTAAACCCCAAACAGGTCTGAATGGAGTGAAGGCAGGAGAGAATCAATTCTCCCTGCCATTCTAGTAGGTAAAAATATGACAAACTATGCTCAGTCTCTTGAATCTTTTTTTCTTCCTTTAATGCCAAGCCACGTATAATAATCCAGCAGATTATACAATTAAAGCCCACTGAGAGGTCTGTTCATGTATCTGGGCTATGGTTTCCCTATCAAGCATTCCTCAATTATTTCCCATAGTCGGTATTTTTTTTTTTTTTTGACCTGGCAACGATGTCAACATCAGTAAGTTAAGATGCTTTGCTTCTTTTCGCTGTTTCTGCTTTGGTGCCTTATTAAATGCACCAGCTAAACAGAAAATGCAGTATAAATATGTTTCATGAGTCATTTAAGGATTCAGCCAAGAGACATTGCAATTGACTTTTGAGTCCATTTTTAGAACAAACTCTTTCAAGACTCTTCTCAACGGGAACACTTCCCCTGCACTAGAACTGACATGGCTGTATGCATTACTTTATTTTGATACTGACATTTAAACAATAAAATAAAGCCATTTAAAACAAATAGTAGTGCTTTAAGTGTCTGGGCTGTCAAGATATCAAATTATATAACTTGGAAAAAATCAGAATTCATTGTTAATGGTATGCACTTAACACAAAGGGTCGCTGGAGTACTCACCAGATATATATTCAGCTCCCATGTTGGAGCTAACAGGCTGTATTCCTTTAGATAGAATTGAGTATATTCACTTAAATGGGCTTGACTCTAGTACAATCACTGTATTCAAATGTCAAAAAAAAAAAAGAGAGAGAAAGAGGATGTCACAGAGGGTCACAAATTATGTTGGATTTTGACAGATTGTAGCCTTGCTTTACAAGAGCAGTAACATCTCATTTGTCACCGTTTGATCTGTAAGTGCGGGAATGGGAGCGGAAGGCCCTCCATCTCCGCCACAATTTAATCGCTCTGAGGCCGACAGTGGTGTTGGAAGCCACCTGCCCAGGCACCGCACTGCTGATCTGTTTTAATTTAATCGTCCGTCAGCTGGATGAAAGCATAAATCGTCTCTCTTTGATCTGCAAATGGTGTGTTTTTGTAGAGCAGGGTGTAGAGTCAGGGGGAAGGGACTTTAAATTTAGTCCAGCCTGGACAATGTGGCCCCTGTGGAGACCCCAAGAGTGATGTTTGACTTTACAGGAGTTGCAAACCCCGAAAAGACCCTCAGGAAACATAGGACAAAGCAGGGAGAATAGCGAAGGAAACCTATTTGCGTTAAAAGGTGAACCATGAAATAAAACCTTACAAGCATCCTAAGATCATGTTCTCAGAAGAGGAAAAACACATCCCCATTCATATCCACTCATCTTTTAAATACATTCTGTTGTTGTTGTTGTGGTTGTGGTTGTGGTTGTTACTGTTCGAATTTTGGCTGCAGGAGAAACAACAGAGGAGGTCGTGAAAAGAGTTTTTCTGTTATCTCCTGTGAATGGTGAGCATTATTAGTGGAACCTGGAGTTTGCTGAGGACGGGCACAGTAAAAGACGGTTTTGTTAAAAGTGGGATGTGTGCGGAGGCACACACTTTCAAATACAATAAATGACATGATGATTGAACACAATAAGTGGTACATCAAAGTAGTTATGAGCATTTAAGTGGTCTCATAGACAAACATTGTAAGGTGCTTTCCACATCATTTCTTAGTCTGTTTCTCAGAATCACAAATAATATGTTTTTATAAATAAAAAGGAGACACTTTATAGCACGTCTGCCAAAAATAAATTGGGAAAGAAGAATTGTCAAAAACACATTCCATGTTTTGTAGTTTTTACAAGAATGACTTCTCGGTGCAGAGGTTAAAGCCGTGGTACCGGGTTTCGTAACAATTGGTAGAAACACTTCCACTATTATTAGATGTTACGAGTATGCTAGTTTTTTTGTTTTGTTTTGTTTTGTTTTATGAACACTGTAAACAGAAACTTGGGGGTATGCTATAAATTGTTGTACAAAAAATTTCCAACATATATATTTAATAACCAAAATATTTCTAAAGAAGAATCCATTTCAGGAAAAATCCCCAAGAGGAACCTCGAAATTTCCAAAAGACTTCCCCCAGTCCACAGGGAATTGCTCCGTAAGCCGAAGAAAAATTCCCCCTGAAATTCCTTTAGGATACCATGGAATGCAGAAACAATTTATAGTTCAATTCAAAAAGCTAAAAATTTCTTCACTGGTAATGTTCTAATAAAATTGCCAGCAGAGGAGAAGGCCCCCAAAGACCCGCTGAGTCATCCTGCTTGTTCTGGGCCATGTATTTCATTGGTGTTCACCTTCCATAATTTCCACTAATGGCTTTTCTAAGCAGTATTTGCATAGGAAACATAAAGGTGTCTCTGCCACTTCCATGTATTAAGTTATCCCACTGCACTGCTGGAGGTGCAGAGGTAAACATCGCTGAACTTTTAGGTTAAACAAGTCCCACAAAGCAGTTTTGGAAAAAACCTGCATTCTCGTAATGGGATTCTGAGGAGTAGAAATTTTCGTAATGGGATTCTGAGGTGTGTCCGTGTGAGTGGAACGGGAGCGCAGGCGCTGTAGATTCTTCCTGCCTGGGAGGGCTAAGCTCCGCTTGTGTGTTGGGACCTAGGACAGACCACAAAGGGGGAAGGGAAAGGGGAAAGGGGGGGCGGGGGGGTAGAAGAAAGAGGAGTGGAGAAAGGAAGTGTCAAGTGTGGTACGTTGTATGTGTATTTTGGGAAGTGATGAAGAGCCCCTAGCAAGCTCCTTTAGGTGCCCTCCACTGTAACCCAAGATCCTATATTTCTACCTCAATTGTTTGACACCTTAGAATTAAAACAATCCTTTTCCTGCGTTTTCTTCCAAGGCAAGTTCATTCGTTCGTTCATTCATTCTTTCCTTCCTGTCTTTCTTCCCTCCTTCCTTCCTTCCCTCCCTCCCTCCCTCCTCCTCACCCTCCTTCTCTCCCTCTTCCTTCCTTCCTTCTTCCTTTGTTTCTTTTTGAGCAAGAGTAGATCTTAAGAGTATCAAGTATATGTAAATCTTAAGAGTATCAAGTATATAAACTACTATCATTAGACACATGCTGGGAGTTAGCCTTTTCCTAACCCCATGCATCCCTTCAGTTACTAAGCCTAGTGGATTCCACCTGCAGAGGATCCTTTGATCTTTGTCTATGCATCTCCTCTGCCACCACTTTAGTACAGGTCACTTTCTTTTACCATCTGCACGACTGAAATCATCTCCATTGGTCTATATGTCTTCAGAGCCATCTGTGCCCATCATCTTTTGCACTGCAGAGGATGAATTCCAAACTTCCTAGCCATCAGAGAGGCTGCTATTCCTGATTAGAACCTAATTTATCCCCCTAGCCTTCTTCAGGAACCATATGTTTTAGCCACCTTGCTCTTCTCATGCTTGCCTGCATGCAGTGTGTTTTCATTCCTACCTATCTCTGTTCAGTCTCTCAACCTGGAATACCCTTCTTATCCTCATGTTTGCCTGGAGAAGTTCAACACATCTAGAAGAAATCACTTCTGGTTGGTGAGGACTTCTGGAATCCTCAGGCAGAATTTTTTTGCTCTACATTCCCATAGGATTTTTTACATACTTCTAGCATAGCACAGAATATATCACAGTGCATTATTAAAGAGTCTCCCAGTGGATTCTGGGTCCTTGAGGGCAGACAATAAGTTTCATTCTTGTCTGACCTTCTCTACTCCTGCCCCTAAACCCAGCATAGTGTTTGTGACCTGAGTCCGTATTCCATCAATATTGATGATAAACTCATTGGCAGTGGATATGCCAGAACATTCTTTGGAGGCTCACTTGAAATCTGTATGTTGTATGTGATCATGCATGTATGAGTGTGTGTGTGTGTGTGTGTGTGTGTGTGTTGTTACTAGGCTTAATTTTTACATACTCTTATAAGATTTTGTATCTAATGACTCAATGCTAGGATCTGTTATGCCAATTGAAGTAGTCCTCTAGGCTGCACTAAGAAAATCTGGCTATTAATATATATGAGAAGGAAACACAAAGAATAGAGAGAGATATATAGAGAGAAGAACCTACCATTTATATTGAGTAGCTACTGTGTGCCAAATTCTGTCCTTAGATGCTTTTTATAATGTTAGTTATACCTCTCAGAGGCAGTAAAATAGCTAGATCCCAGGCTTGCCATTTTTGGTTGTGTCAACTTGGGCAGTTACTTAGCCACTATGTGCTTCTGTTTCTTTCGCTTTTTTTCCTCATAGATTATATGAATAATAAATGAATTAATACATGTAAAGGACTTAAGACGTTTCTTTGCATATACTAAGTGCTCAATATTGTCAACAAATGTATATATCAAATATCTACACATACCTATAATTTTCAGTAGCACCTGCTATCCTTATATCCTTACAGCTAAGGAGGTTGGGGCTTAGAGAGTGTTTGGGTTTCCTGCCCAAAGTCACATAGCTAGGAAGCAGCAAAGCTGGTCTGGGGGTCTGGGGGATCACAGGCTGCAAAATCATTCAGTACTTTAGGCACGTATGTTTTTTCTCCATTGAAGCATGCCTCCCCCTCCAAAACCCACTATCAGAGCCTGTCCAAATCATTGGTTAAATGATTCAAAAGAAGAAAAAAAATTAATTTTTTAAAATTAAATGATCACACTGAAGCTACGTCAAATGGGAAAAAAACATTCCTCTAGATATTCTTTGAATGACTCTGAGCCCTGTAAGCTATGTTGACATAACCTATTACAGAGATGGGGAAATTAGGCAAGGATAAAGTTGGTTGATGGGGATATTGAAAGTCTATATTTTTCTAAACTCAATGTTAAATCCTGCCAACAATAGGACTTCTGGTTTGGGAAATGGCAGCATCTTTAGGATCATTTTGGAACTTGGAGCCAAAGAAAATATACACATTGAATTTTGTACAATTATCTAGACTTTACTCTAAGGGCACTTTATGTTTTTAAAGATTTCAAGTCTATTTTAATAACTTATATTTCTATTGTTAAATCTGTGACCTCTAAGTCGAAGGCCCACCTGCTATTGTACACTCTGCTCCATACCAAATACTGGATAGGGAAATAAATGAGGGCTAGGCTCTTCTGTGACAATCAACTTCACTTTCTTGGAGACTGATCACTCTTGAGAGGTGATAAATGCCAGTGGAAAGTTACAGTAAGCCATCACATATTAAATATGGAAAAGTACTTTTAAATAATACTGAAACGTGCAAAATACAAGCTGACAGCCACCACCAGATAGAATTATAGGCCAAGATTTTGTTTGACAGAATTAACAACTAATGAAGATTTTAACAAGAAATGCCAGCATACACAACATATATATATAGTTACCTAATATGTCAACAATAATGCTATTTTTATATCTATGTCTCCTGTCTTTTTTGTGGTTATTTTTAATAAATTTTAAGATTATTTTAAGAAGTAGACTTGTTATTTCTAAAGTGTTTTTTTAACTATGATTAATTAGTGTATCCCAGAGTATTCCACCTTATTGAATCTGATTAAAATAGTTTGGGAAACCACTTTGTTTGCATTTTTTTCATAAAACAGGGGCACCTGGGTGGCTCAGTCAGTTAAGCATCTGACTCTTGATTTTGGCTCAGGTCATGATCTCAGGGTTGTGAGATCGAGCCCTGCGTGGGGCTCCGTGCTGGGAGTAGAGCCTGCTTAAGGTGATCTCTCTCCCTCTCCCTCTCCCTCTCCCTCTGTCCCACTGCCCCATCCCCACACTCTCTCTCTTAAAAAATAAAGGCAACCAAAAACCAAAACAAAAAAACAGATATTGCCAGAACATGAAGCCTTGATTATTGCTTTTGTTATTTCTGGGTAGAAGTAGGAATGCAGGAGTATCAGAGACTGTGGACACTTAGCGGGCCACAGCTCTGTTGCAGAAGCCATTGGCAAGGATGAAGTGAGCTCTGCAGGGTAGATGAAGGTGTGACTCCATCAAAGGCTCTCTTTGAGACACGTACAGAATAAGTGTTGGTGTCTTTGAGAAAAGGTCTGTGTTTCGTCTTTTGCTGTTAATGTCTTAGCCATCGTGCTAGGCTTTAAGTATACATTCCTGAACAAAAGCCAATGTGATCCATGTTCTAGAAGAGTTGATGCTGTCATGTGTAATAATCTCCTGAGTAAATGTAACTGGGAAAAGTGCTAGGTAGCAGAGGTAGGTGATGCTGGGAAGTAAGTGTAATAGATTAACAGGCACGACTGGTATGAACATCTAATGTTCTACACATTATAAACACCCATTTGTGATAGATTTGTTACAAAGAGGTCACTTTCACTAGAGATTGTGCCATGCAAAAGAGAAGGTGAAAGGAAGCTCAAAACCCATAACTAGGAAAGATGTTCATGTACCAGAGATTTCTCTGAGCAACACAGAAGGTATCTATGTCATTTCTTTGTGTGTCCTTCAAAAGAAATGATCCCCCCCTTTTTTTTTGTTTCTAGATTATTCTGGTCATACTAATTTCAGAGGTGTTTTGTGGACTAGAGGAGATTGGTAAAGGTGTTTTTATAATAAGTTGCAATCTGATTGCTTCATTAGATTTTAATAATATGCTTGGTGATTTCTGCCTATTTTAAATGAGCTCCGGTCAGTACAGGCTTGGGAACTGTACAAGTGTGCCTCTGGTTGGGGAGATGAGTTAAGCTAAAGGTGGCAGCTCATCAGTTGTAGAGCCAAAAATAGAACACTGGCTTCTGAGTTCAGTGTCTGGGCACTAGAATATCCCACACATTCCATGCACAAGGGCCCAGTAACGTTGTCCAGCCCCATCGTTTCTGTGAATTGGATACCGGGAGCTCCAGGGAGGATTAGGTTATGATTTGGTGAATCTGTGATTCCCTAAGAAGATCTTAGGATGTCTAAAAATATCTTCCTTTTTTCTCTTGACACTTAGAGGAAATCTACTCCATGATCCCCTCAGAAAGAGGACTGAAATGAATTTATAACCTGAACGCCTATATTAAATATTTGCCCTAAAAGCAATGAGACCAGGGCAACTATGCATATATGAAATACGCATTGTTTCAGGAGAACATTTTCAGAGTCTGCAGTCATGACAAAAGTAATAAAGGAGGATAATATTTAAGTTGATAAAAGATGCAAACATGGCTTTATTGGGTTTCTAAATTCAAATTAAAAGAATAAATATTTCATCAGTGATACTAATTAAAGATTGGTCAAAGATTTGTCTGTGTCTCATATAGCAAATACCAATCAGAACTGATTAAGAGAAGTAACATTTATTGGACTGCTCAGTTATAGAAAGAAATGATTACTATGAAGTCCATTTTACTGAGTAATGGTTATTTGATTATAACTTGATTTTCAAATGACATTAGTGCTCCTTGATATCATGCCACTCTGTTCTTTCCATGGAGTAGAATTTTGATGTGGGGGTGGAGGAGAATAGTGCTTTGGGATGATTAATGATATAAATTTTGTTTGTTCGTGGTTTTATGTGGTTATATGAGCTTCAGTGTTTTTCCTTAGCACCATCCTTGCTTTTGAAAAAGAGCCAATTAAAAAGTTGATTAAAAGGACTATGATGTTCAGGCACTTATCATTTGATCAACATAGTCAAATATTTCTTTTCTGTTTTAGGTATTCAAATGTCTTTTTAGAAACAAAATTCTGATAAAATCATTTGTGTACTCAGTAAAAATAGCAATTGAAGAAATAGAGAGTGGAAAGGATCATTCTCAGCGTTAATGGTAATATTAAGACCGTTGCCCCTGGCCTGGGTTCCCTGCAATAGGAGATTCGGCTGTTCTGTGGTAGGATCCAGGCACCAAAGTTTCCGAAGCAGGTGTGAATGTGTACAGACAGGGTTCAGGCTGCAAAATCTTTCTGTCCCGTTTCATTCTTTAGATTTTGAGGCATGTGAGTTGTCGTGCAGATGCCCACTCTGCCCAACCTTCTGGACCATCATGTTTGCTCTGGATTTTCTTACTTTTATGTTAGAAGTTAGGCTGATACCAAAGGATTTTTGCTTGTCTCCATCATAAATGTAAACAGGTGAATCGGAGGTCCTCATGGTCTAGCCAGTACTGATGTCAGCCTTAGTCGTCAGTTTTTCTCACCACGAACTCTATCCACTTTTCTTAAGGAAAGGTGTGGGGTGTGGGGATGTGGTCCGCATTCACATGGAATGGTCCTTAACCCTCGCAGGAGTCTGAATGTGATCAGAACAGGCTAGAGATTTCTTCTATACTTTCTAGGTGTAACAGGCTCTCGTGAATGTAGAAATTCTTCACAGTTTCCTAAGGACAACAAAACCATTATGGATTCACTTGATATTATACAGCAAGAGTTTTCTGTGAACAGCCTCTTTCAAAGCAGATCTACAGATCAATCTGTGGATTTATCTAAGGATAAATTACCTTTCTCTGTTAACCAGATGAAAAGTACTAGAGCATTGTGACATCTTTTCCTTCCCCTCTCAACATTTGTGCTGCACACTTCTGCAGACACGTGTGTGCTTGCCGCTGTTTTTGTGAGCAAATATATGAAACAATGAAGAGTAAAATAATTCTCAAACTGACCTATGCATGCTGCTCCCACACTGTCTCTCTTTCTGTATGTATGTGTTACATACCAGGTACATTAAAATTCACATTTAAATTTCAAATGAGTTAAATACACCATTGCTTTCAAATAAGTGACTGATTTTTGTTCCTCTCATGTTATATTAATATTAATATTATGGAATCCTGTACCCTTGCATTCCTTGCTGACTATCTGATAATTGGGTTGGGGGGGTGGAGTACTGAGGGTCATCTTGTTTAGCTTATCTCTGCAAGAGAAAGAGTGGCCAATAATAAGGGAAAGCAGCAATAAAATGGTAACAAAAAATTGAAAAGAAGATTTAATCTCTGGCCAATTTGAAACATATCCCAGGGAATCCATAGAGAAAAAGATAAAGTGTGACTATGAGTAAGTTAACTAAACATATTACACTGTGTGAGAGCAAATGGAGTTAGTCCATTGTACATGTTTAATTTCCTATTAGTCTCTGGCGTTTACTACCACGTCTGAGTTGGGGCATCTGTAAATTCAGTTAAATACAGTGCATTGTCTAAACATATCACAGCTCCAATCAGTCACCCCAGCTGCTGATAAGAAGCCTCTTGTATTATTGAATCTACAATGGGGAGGCTCTGCAGGCACCAAGATAACAGCTAGGTATTTCACTTTTAAGTATGGAGAGGGGAAAAAGAAAAAAAAAAAAAAAAAAAGAACCTAGCTACTGCCTTTGCTTTTATAGCTCTGACATTTTTTATTATGACGCCCAGATTTGCTTTATCCTAGTGATATGATTTTGTTTTTGGATGTATTATGTCTTTATTTGGTTTTAACTTAAACTCTGTGAATCAAAGAGAAAGGAGAGCAGGGGCAAAAAAGTATTGCAAACAAAGAAATCAGCTCTCCTGTTATTATGACGCTAGCAACAGCTTCTTCAGAAGGTACTTTTTGTTTTGTTTTAATTTAAGCTCTCTTTATTGATTTTGCTTCTCTTCCAGGCTGGATGTATAAGGATGAAACCTAGTCTTTCGTTTGCTTTTCTCTTTCTTAGTTTCATTGCAGTTTTCATTCAAGGTCCTCTAATGATCGATCTCAGAAAGCAAATCACTTTGACTCCAAGGAACTATAGGGCAGGTCTATGTGTAATACAGCAAATGTCTTTCCCGAGTTCCATATACGGTCTTTCTTTCCTATCGTTATTATTAATTTATTTAGCTCTATTATCATTATATTCTACCATTCTACTATTGGCGACAGTATAGACACATATAGTTATTTTTAGATATATAATCCTATTTTTTATTTTAACAATTTCTTTCGCAAGGAAGATGTTCATAGCTACCCTCATTCCCAAGAAATATTCACATACCATTTTCTGAGATCATATTCAGATACTGGCTATTATGTTGTATGAAGATCATAATGTTACCTATTTCAAACTTTGTTTTTTAATAGAATGATTGATAATCTTTCACCAACTGCTCCATATGTCTCACATTCACATATTTGTGAAGGTACAGATCGCATTGCCGTCATTTGATTTTATGAGTTTATATTTCCTCTTTCCCAAACAGATGTTTTACTACAGCTGCTATTTGTTTAGTAAATTGGTTCACAGGCCATAGTTCTGTTTTCATATAACATTAAGGAGCTGACCAAAAACACTAATGCAAAAAAAAAAATAAAAATAAAAAAGCAGCCACATAACTCCTTTATCAAGTTTTGGTTTGAGCTGCTTCCTGGTTACATTTTTTTGGCCTAGTTTTTGTGCTGTGCTTCTCTTTACACAGGCAGCCTCATTGTGCACACATATTCATCCACCCCTCACATACAGGCATCTCCCCTTCCCCCTTCCATCCACCTGTCCACCTGGTCACAAGCCAGAGCAGCCCTAAGGCCACAGGGCTAGGGTTTCAATATATTCCAAAGATGTATTCATCCTGCACAAAAATACTACTGTGTATTGGGCGACAAACGATGATATACTTTGTCTTTTTAAGGTTAAAAGGTCAAGAATATGCTTTCAGAACGAGGAGCAACGGAGAAATATTTTAGGTGACACAGGCCATGGAAAAGAATGGAAAATGTGGGAGTTCAGGGGGTGAACACTAGGTATTAGCAACAGATTATTGGCTCATGAAAGTGACCCAATCCCTTTCTAATGCCGTAGGATGCACTTTTATAGAAAGGTTACTGTTTCTTAGAGATGAGGTTGATGATCCAGTTATGAAAGCCCTCTTAAGCCCAGTGCCCTTTATCAAACTATTGTTTCTCAGCTCTAAACCCACCCTTTTTTGTGGTGCGGGGGCTGGGACTCAGGGCCGGAGGAGGGAGAAGAAATTTGATCTTTATGTTTGCTTCCTGTTGACTTGTTCCTGACAGTGCCGCCCCGTAGGAGACCCTTTGCCCTGGCAGTGGCAGTTGGCACAGTTTCAAGCTCTTTCTGGCACTCCAGGCCAAGCCCCATGGCACGCCTTGGACAACCCAGCACTGGCCACTGGCGTCTCCTCCTCAGAGGTCGGAGTCTCAGCCAGCAGGGTGTCTTCCCTGGGCTTCCAGAGTCTCCAAGCCAGACTCTTCCTTTTGTTCGCATAACCTATAGAGGCCATGGTCATAGTTACTCTCCCTGTTCCATTTTTGTTCCTGTAGTTCCCCAACCCCTTCTGAACCAATTTCTCCTACTAAAGTCTCCCTGTGGAAATGCCTAGGGTGGTTTCCATTTTCCTATTTGGACACAGACAAAGGTGGAACCACAATCTGATAACTTTATATACATGAGTTCTTTTATCCTCACAGCCTCACACTGGGGGCGAGAATGTGTGACTAGGGTGTGATGGCACAAACAGTTTTTGTTTTCTTGACTGGAAATATCGGAGTTTTCTAGAATCATCTGAAAATTACTGAGATCGATGAGCCTCTGTGTTTTTTTTATTTTTTGTATGTCTCTTACTTCAGCTGGTTTGCGGGGAGAGGGGGGATCTTCTATGAAATGGTCCCAGGCTCCTTAGCATCCAGTAGTGTCTTTTTACAGTGAAGATGAAATAGAAATCTATCTTCATCCAGCTAGTAGTCAAACCGTATAAAGTAGATAGGTACATAAAGTTATAGCAAATATTTGCATACTACTTCAGTGAAAATTAGGGTCGATTCATGGATTGTGTGAGTCTTTGGGAGAAGAGATGAATAAAATGGATTTTGAAAAACTTTATATAGAGCTTGGGTTTTGAGTTATATTTTAAAGTAAGCAAAGGAGTTAGTGTTAAAAAGGAACAAGAGGAAATATTAATGAAAATGAAATGAAATTTAAGGACTACTTAGATTCATTTCCTTTAAAATGTCATTCGGCATATTTAATGATTAAAATGGGGTTTTAAGTAATATGAAATGTAAAAGCAAGAAAATTAGCGTGGTTATTCTGATCAATACAGAGAGCAGCCAACTTTGTAATTTAACTAAAAAGACAATGCTTTGAAATCTTTATTATCAGATTTTGCTATGTAGAGCCAGCAAATAGAATTTCCACCTATTATTTTCCTTTCTGCTGCATATTGTTTACACTAAGTTTGACATAGCTGAAAAATTATTGTCTTATAGGCAATGTAGGCAATGAAAACAATGTCCGATTATTGATCAGGTATTAATTTAAAGACTAAATTAATTTACAGTGAGTTTACATTTATTTTCAGAACTTTGAACATGAGGAAAAATCATTTCATTGTTCTCTTAAGCTATGAAGATGTTGGTTGGCTAGCTAATTCACTGAATCACAGTTTTTGAAAACTTGGTTCATCTAGATTGTATGTCAGAGAAATTCTTGTGCCATTCTGGAATAATCCCTACAGACCTTCTCTCCATTACATGGAGTCAGCAATCCACTTGGGAACAATTAACCCGAAAGAGATAATCCAGGGAGTCCTGGCTTTAAAATGGCCAAAGTGTTCCAGGTCAGAGAAAGGATTATACCAACACAGTGGTTCATGGAAAAATTTTATTAGCACCTGTTACAGTTGGCCCTCATTCTGATTTTCCCATCCCAGCCTTATTGTTTGAAAAGTGCAAAGAGATTATATTTGGTACTGAAGAGTATTTGCTTTCAGAAGCAATATTTTATTTTTTGCTTTACATTTCATATCAAAAGCTGGTAGTACCTGGAATAGTCTACAAAGTCTTGTCAGGCTCATGACAAGATAGGGTCCATGGGCATTTAGCCTCCTCGGGTAAATGTAATGGAGAGGAATTATATGTACAGCAGCACCAGATCCTTCTCATTCTCCCCACTAATCATTACAAAATCCCTGCAGATGTCAAAGGCTCATTCAGGCCAACACTTTCTGTGCTAATGTGGATAATAGCCTTAACTGTGTTAAACAATTACTCTATCTGAAAGCACTGGGAATTTCAGCAGAACATAGAAAGACTAGGAATTTATTCAGACATTTTCATATGTTTTTTTCTTATGTTTACTTACTTGCTGCATGACCTTAGACAAGTCATTCTACCATTTTGAGCCTTCATTTATGGATTTGTTAAATGGAGGCATTTTAATAAAGCTCCCGAAGACCCACTTCAGTTGTCAGGGCTTTGAATGGACTTCGGTTTTTACAGTTCTATAAGGTACTTTTGAAAAATTCTAGAATTTTAGGATGCATGCTCTAGAAAGCCTGGCAGATTAATACTAGTTAAGGAGCAATATAACATGACACTTTTTGTTTTGTTTTGTTTTGTTTTGATGCAAGTCATCTCTTCCTGGGTCTTGATTTCCCCTTGTAAATTGTAGGTAATAATGTCTGCCTCCTGTTGTGGTGATTAATGAAGTAATCCTCCAACCTGTGGGCAAGCGGGGTGTGGCCACAACAGTTATGACAAGGGATGTGGGAAACAAGCCACTGAAGAGAAAGCAACTGAGGAATGCTAACTTGCCCCAGCATATAAATCCCAAACTCACCACATCCCGGCCCTGAAGACAGGTGTACCCCTTGCTCCTGCCCTTTGAAACTGCGTTTCTCTATCAGACCCAAACAACTCATGAGAATTCATACTGTTTAGTAAATGTTGTAAAAAAAATATATACCCAGTTGTTTCCCCGTAACGCACAAGAGGTGTTCCTTATGGTCTCTAGTTTTCTGGGAGCTTCCCCCGGTTCCGTGGCAGGTGTTCCACGGTTCTGTTCCGCCTGGGACGTTGGCTCCAGCGGCGCCCAGCCCCTAGTGGTGGCTCGGAGGCTGCCGCGAGAAGCCCGCGGAGGGGGGCCCCGGGCGGCACCGGGGTGCCCGGGCTGCAGGCCAGCTGATCTCGCCACGGCGTCTCCTCCACGCAGCTGCCCGTTGCGCGGCGGCCGCCGCCGGGGTCTGGCGCCCATGGGGGTTGGGGGCAGCCCGCGGGGGGCCGGGGCTGGAGCTGGCCGGCTGAGCCCGGTGTGCCCTCCCCCTTGCAGCTGCAGCGCGGCCGCCTCCGCTGGCGGCTGGGGGTGCGGGTGGGGGTGGGGGTGGGGATAGGGGTGGGGGGCGTCCCTGCGAGGCCCCCAGCAGTCTGGGCCCCGGAGAGCCACAGCCCAGAGAAGAGAAAAATTTGGGAGGAATGCAGAAGCTCCTTTTTCGCCCGCAGACTTGGAGATGCTGTTTTATCTTCAACAATCTGTGCCCAGAAGGTAAAGCTTGGGGTGCGTGCATCTCTCTGTCGAGGACACAGGATGCAGCCTGTGCAGAGGCCTCCGTTAACACTCTCTGAGACCTGCTGCAAGGCCAGTCATTCGGCGTCTGTTACTCTTGTACATACATTTTAAAAATGGAACGAAATGAGCTCCAGCCGAGAACTGGATGATCCTTTATTCTAAATTTCCTCCATAGACCTTGGGATAAATGGAGCAAGGCTGTAGACCCTAAAAGTGGATTTGGTGGTAGGGGAAGGATTCTATCTTTTTTTCCTTTTTAATTGACTTTATTTTTTAAAGTACTTTTAGTTTCACAGCAAAACTGAGCGGAAAGCACAGAGTTCCCGTAAAGCCTCTTCCGCACACGCATGCGCACACTCATCCTCAGTGGTCCACTTGTTACAATCCTCCCTACATTAACTCCTCATTATCATCCAAAGTTCAGACTTTACATCGGGGTTCATGGTCGGTGTTCTGTGGGCCTTGACAAATGTATAATGACCCATATCCACCGTTGTATCATACAGAACTGGTTTCTCTGCCCTGAGTATCTTGTGTTCTTCCCCTGTTCATCCTTCCCTCCCCCCGCCCTTAAACCAAAAATGGATTTTTGAAAATAAATATCAGAAAAGAAGCTCCTCCCTCATGAGTTGCTTTTTTTCTTTATGGACTGCTTCTGCCTCATAGAAAAGACATGGTAGCATGAAGCAGCATTTCATGGGTTCGGTTTTGTTAACAGGGGCTCTTAGTGTGTGTGCATGTGACTCCCTAATCCCTCCTCTGCTGAGGGGCATCTCCAGCCCAACCAGGTTTAATTAACACGGAAATGCTTGTATTATTTTGGTACACTGATTACAGGAAAAGCCTAAGTAGAAGTCAGTTTGGTATCCCAAGGGATTTTAGTGTTAAAAAATGCATAGGGTACCTTTTTCCTTTCTTTCCTTCTTTTTTTCTTTCTCTTTTTTTTTTTCTTTAATTTTCCTCCATGAACTCCAGATAAGCAGCAGGCATGAGCCAGATTTCATTACTATCACGCACTCTTCATGGTCATCTTTTAATATTTGAAAGGATCATTTGTTAACTGGAAATGGTCAATTTTTTTTCCTTTGGCTTTTGAAATATAATTTTCAATTTTTAATTTGATTCATTTAGATGAAATCATTAATCAGGGTTGAAACTGAGTTAATTTTCTGGAAAATAAATGAGGTTGTTAGAGTGAACATTATTAAGTGGGCTCTTTGTAAGGAAAGGATAATAGCTGAAAATATGGAATACTTAGAAACTGTAGCATGTGGGTAAAAATCAAAAGGATTTTTTTCTCACTAAGTGGAATAATTCATTTTAAAAATTAGTTAGATCGGAGGATTTTCAGCATTAAGCATTATAAACACCCCATTAATTATATTAGAAATTGTAAATAGCAACGTTTTAGGAAATTATAAGGAAAGTACGATGTGTAAAGTTCTCTTTCTTGTTGTGAGATGTTAGTACATGTAATTTCTAATTAAAAACGACTTATGAACCAGTCCTCGCTTTAATGTATTTTATCTCTTATTTCTCTTTTCAGATTTTTAAATCCTTTGATTGTGGTTTTATTATAAAATAAATCCGAAAGAATTCATGGGGACCCATTATGAATATCCAAACCTACAATACGTTTAGTTCCCCAGTACTTCCTTCATGACCTGATTCACAGTTGTTAACCTTAAAAATAAAATAGCCAGTTACTTTATCAGCAGAATGTGTTTATTTGGGAATAGAGGAATGGCAATTTGGGAACCACAAACTATGGTGAACCTAGGCAAGTCCAGGAAACAAAAGAGAGGAACATTGCTTTATAGAGAAAAATGGGGAGTTAGGAGGGGCGGTTTAGAATGAAAGTCCACTGGAGAAGAACAAGAGTTCAGGGTGGTGACGGCTTCTCGTTGGCTGAGTGTGGCAGTTTGTCATTGGCTGCGCTGTTGCTGGGTGAGGAGAAAATCTGTCTTCCTCCTGCTAGGGTGTGTGCAGGTAAGCTGCTTCTCCTTGGAGAAAGAAGGTACATTTCCTCCTGCTGGAGCCTGCCAAAGGTGGTGAGTGGTAGTACATGAGGGCTCCTTCTTTAGGGCTTCCAGACTCAATTTAAGTGAGATTTCCTGTGCTCGTTTTCACAGTTCCTCCTTTACATCAAGATCTTTCCTCAAAAGCATTGCCAATCAAGAGTTAGATTTTCTGCATTTAGTGGTTTTGTTCCTCAGTGCCAGGCAGGACCTCTCTGGATTGTCATATCCTATGTCAGAGGGAAAGTGCACAGATTGGAAAATGCAGAAGCCATATTTGAGTAACAAGGGAGGGTAAGAGGGAGGACCTTCAGGCATTTTTCATCTTAAGTCTATACCTAATCAAGATTATAATCACTGTATATCATCTTGAAGTGCCGAGTTAGCATCACCCTGTTGGGTATGTCATTCTACAGGCATATATCTGACAGGCAGCAGATATAAGACTTAAAAATAATTATGCAAAGCAGAATTAAAAGGAATATGACAAATCCAGTCTGTATTATAGTTCTGAACCAGGATTCCAAACCTGAAGGTAAACAGGTATACAGGGCAAATGACCAGGGGTCATTAGCTGAAATTTGTCAGAACCAATAGGCTCATACGCTAATATCATATGACTGAATTTCTACCTCTCCAGAGACATTTATTCATATGCAACAAGTGGTATTTGCTATTGCACAAATACCTCCTTGCTCAGCAGGTCGGTGATCAAGAGCTATGTAATTGACCAAAACTGCTTTGGCCAGTGAGTCAAGTGGTCATTGTTGGGCTGTTACTGCTTTGACTGTGGAAATCAGCTAGCTCTCCCTGTGGAGGCAAACCCAGAGTCATGTACACTTCCTGTAAGTTCCTGTTTAAGGCGGCTATGGAGATTTAATGGCGTGGGCCAATGGGAGGCTCCTGATTTATTATGGAGGTTGACAGGGGGTTAGACATTCCAATGAGCACTGACCTCCCATTCGATGGCCGTCTAAATATTCACGTGCTCATGGGAAATGCCGTCTGTCCCAGACAAAAATGAAACCAGGTGGAGTACAGAGGACTTCTGCCAAGGTCTGGTTATTGATTGGTCCACTAGCTGGAATTTCCTGATAGATGTTTCCAAGCCAGGTAGCAGAGGAATTGGGCTGACATTCTGAAAAGGGGTCCATTCCATCCTAAAGGGGTCTTTTCTTAAAAGCCTTGCAGAGAAGAGTTAGCCCACTTGTATTTCTTTTGAGTGCAGGGAAACAGCTCATATTTAGATAGGGAAAAGAATGTGTAGGGGGAAGGCAAAGGTACAACTGGTAAAGGTAGAGGTGTTCAGCTGAACTGGTATGGTTTTGGTTGGAGAAAAGTTGGAATAAGGTATGGGAACACTTGGCTCTAATAGCCTAACCTGATAAGTAACACCTGTCAAGTTGCAGGTATAATTAATAGTGGCATTTGAGACTAAAGAGGAATTGGTTATAGGTGAGACCAGGGGATCTCCTACATCATGAACAGATCAGAGATTTTGGTGACAGATCCAACAGTCAGAAAGTTTTTCCACTTTGCAGTGGATTGAGAAATGCAGATTAGAGTCTTTCCAAGAGAAAGAGGGAGAAAAGAAGGTAAGAAGCAACAGCAAGAAACAGGTGTACTGGCCTGGCCTGAACATCTTGGCAAATCTGTCTCCCTCCAGTGTCACCTCTTTTCACCTCTTTCTAGAAATCTTTACTCTTATATTTTTTATTTGTATTTTTTAAAAGATTTTATTTTTAAGTAATCTCTACATCCAACACGAGCCTCGAACTTACAACCCCAAGTTCAAGAGTCACATGCTCTACTGACTGAGGCAGTCAGGTGCCCCTAGAAATCTTTACTTTTAGGTCACCTGTTGGTGTGTAGGTCCAGTCTGGGTTTGGCGATTTTCTTTCTTTCTTCCTTTCTTTTTTTTTTTCAGATGTGACACATGAATCCATGAGTCTATTCCCTAGAGTTTGACAACATAAGGGTTGGCTAACAGTACCTGACAGGAGCCTTTCCAACAGGGTTGAAGAAAATCTTTCTGGAGATATCTTTTCTAATAGATGAAATCTCAGGGCTCCAGATTATGACATCTGATGCTTTCACCTCCTGGGAGCACACTGTGGAAGATTGTCCTACCAAAGTATGATTATTCTCTATGGATTTGATTAGGCTTTTGCAAAATTGAAGTATATCGCCTTTTATCAGCTGTGAATCAAAGGAAGCAGGGGCTAGGTGCATTGGGTGTCCTGTTACAAGGAGAACATATTCTCATTGAACTTATGCAAGTACATACATAGTCATGGAAAATAAGAATATTTAATAAGAGTCTCAGAATTCTGGATAGATCAGGTAGGGAGAAAAAGATCAATGCTTCAGTCTTTGTTGTAAAGATACACTTTACCAAATTGCTATACGTTACAGATAGCTAAAAGGAGAAAAGGAGGTCCTTTAAATCTGGAAAAACAGAACATTAAAGCCATCAGTTTTTCATTAGTTTTAGAAATTCTTACCCAGTTCAGTGTTCTGATCTTAAATTTTTCACAGCTTTATTTTAGAGTAATCGAAGATCTGATAAAGACAAAACATCGGATCTTTGTTTCCTAGGCAGATTACATTAAAGGTGAAGAAACTTTTTTATAATTTCTTAATAAGAATGACCAATAATCTAAGAAAACTTTGTCCTTTCAACAGAAAGAAAAAACAAATTTAATTTTTTGCCAGTGCACTTTTGATACTTAAACTTATTTTTATTTTTATTTTTAAAGATTTTATTTATTTATTTATTTATTTGAGGGAGGGAGAGGGAGAGAGAATCTGGAGCAGACTCCACACTGAGTGCAGAGCCTGATGTGGGGCTCTATCCCACAACCTTGAGATCATGGTCTGAACTGAAACCAAGAGTTGGATGCTTAAACAACAGGGCCACCCAGGCACCCCTAAACTTATTTTTAAATAAAGTCATCTTAATCTTACCCTGCTTGATTACACATAAAATTAATTTCCCACAAACCTAAAACTTCCTGTGTCCATTTTATTTTGTCCCTTGTTCTCTCTTTCTGAAATAACCAACTTTACTTCATGAAAAAAAAAAAAAACACTTTCATTTCCCTCAACAAAATGCATCTCCATTCCTCATACCATCTTTTAACAAAAAAAAATCCTATTTTCCTCTCATAATTCCCATATACAGTGATTTTCTTTGGTCCTCATTATTTTTAGTGGTTTTATTTTATATATCTTATCTAGAATTCTTAACCCTTTGAATCCTTAATTGTCAGCAAAAACTAAGAAGTAGGCAATTGTGAACTGGTAAATTTATAAGTATATTTTATAATTTCTAAAAATATGTTGTTTCTCATAGAAACTTTTCCCAGTGTGATATAAAACATGTTTCCTGATAGACACCAATATCTTTACATCCTCCCTAATGAGAAACCAAAAATGGATAAACCTACATTCAGAAATTAATAGTTTAGGAGTGCCTGGGTGGCTCAGTCGGTTGAGTGTCTGCCTTCAACTCAAGTCATGATCCCAGGGTCCTGGGATCAAGCCCCACATCCAGCTCCCTGCTCAGAGCGGAGCCTGCTTCTCCCTCTCCCTCTGCCTGCCACTCCCCCCTGCTGTGCTCTCTCTTTCTTTCAAATAAATCAGTAAAATCTTTAAAAAAATTAATGGCTTAGTATTTTATCTTGTTTAGAAAATGATCCAGATATTCAGTGAAATTCCATCATTTAGTTTGAGCAAAACTCTAAAGTTTTGACTTACCAAAAAGATTTGGGTAAGACATTTTTTTAAAACATAATTATTACATTTAAAAACGATCCCATTTTCTTTTTTTTTTAAGATTTTATTTATTTATTCATGAGAGACAGAGAGAGAGAGAGGCAGAGGCAGAGGGAGAAGCATGCTCCCCGCCGAGCAGGGAGCCCGATGCGGGACTCGATCCCAGGACCCTGGGATCATGACCTGAGCCGAAGGCAGATGCTTAACCAACTGAGCCACCCAGGCGTCCCATAAAACTATCCCATTTTCATTCATCTGTCTAAATCATTTTGTTCCCAACAATTATGTTTAGATTACTCTCAAAAACTTGGAGAAGTTAGACAAAGTCAGGCATCATCTCAAGTGAATTTTCTTGCTGACAGATTTTACAAGAGATAACATGAACGTATTTGACTAATAAAACCATGTAGAATAAAAGTTGTATGTTTGCATTCTATTCAATGTTGATAACTCTAAGACATGTCTGTCTTAATTAAACCAACAAATTTAAACTATCTTTTAATTATCATAGATTATCCCAGATCACATGAACTTGAAAAACATTTGTTAGTTTACTTAATTTATATAAGCACTGATTTTTTTCTTTAAGCCAGTTTAATAGAGCTCTTTACAAATTAATTTTGGCAATACCTTCTGGAGGTAGAAAAATCATACACATACATAGACATACATAAACATGAAGACAGATACAAAGATCTTAGAGTTGTAGTTTTAAAAAAATCTTAGCCATGATCAGGTACAAAACTCAAAAGAATAGTTGGATGCAAACTGTGCTTCTGGCAGATGGACTAAGTTAAGTTCACCTGCTCAGGTGGCCAAAGTACTTTGCTAAAGATTTTTATTTTCATGCCATAAGAATCCCTTTAGAGCTGTTTTTGGAGTCATTTTGTCTTTTACGCTTATGCATACAAATCAAAAATATATATTCCATTGTCCCTGAGATCTTTGGGATCTTCTCTTTTAAGGTGTTTCTTAAGGTAGATTTACTTAGGTCAGAGTTTCCCCAGAATGGCCATTATGGTTCCAAATGATCCAAAAAGTTCACCCCTTTTTTTCAGAATGGCACAAGATCTTGGTGTAAGGACCAGGTGGACTCTTTCTTGCCTTGGATTCCCTAAAACATCTTAAATATGAGGGGCTCTGTTTTCCAACAGCTCATCTAAAACACCAGGATTCACATGTTTTCCCCATTTTGAGCAGGATTGGGTGGCTTACTGAGAAGCTTCATAAAAACAAAAACAGATCCAAATAAAGTTGGAGAGCTGAGCCAAAGGGAGGGAGCTCCAATCCAAAAGGTGATCATCCAAATGGAAAGGAAGAAAGGTAACTCAAGGAAATGGAGAGCACAGAGGGCTTAAGTGGGTTCCAGTGGGTTCCACACCCAAGTCCTTGGGTCATTAGTTCCTCAGGGGCTCATTTCCTTTGTATCCCATTCCTGATATCATGTAATGTTAACCTTAGAAATAAAATGGTCTGCTATTTTATCAGCAAAATGAGTCTATTCAGGAGGAGCACAGGAAGTGCAATTCAGGACATGCAGACTATAGTGATCCATAGGCAAGTCCAGAAAACAAAGGAGAGGAGTATTCCTTTGGGGAGAAAGAGGGGGATCTGGGAGGGGCTGTTTAGAATGCAGATCCACCGGAGAAGAACAAGAGTTCAGGGTGGTGATGACTTCTCATTGGCTGAGTGGGGCAGTTTGTCATTGGCTGGGCTGTTGCTGGGTGAGGAGAAAATATTTCTTCCTCCTACTAGAGTATGTAGGGTAAGCTTATTCCAGTTGGAGCTTGTGAATCGTAGGAAGTAGTGGTGTATGAATACCGCCCCCTCCACCCAGGACTTCCCAACTTGATTTTAAGTGGGGTTTCCTTTATTCATTTTCACAACCAATTCTTTCAGGTAGTCTTCCTTTCTGAACCCCATAGCATTATACTCATCCTGTATCCTAAATTCTCAAATCTCTGTAGCACTCAAGGATTCAGTTTAGAACGTATTGTTTTAAATATTGACTATTTGTTGCTTTTTAATTGTTGTCATATTATTTTCTATATGTTTGTGTTGTCTCTTTTAACTAGATTTTAGACACTTTGAATGTCAGAATTATGAATTTCTTTACCTGCCATGAGCTTTTCCCTGTACACAGTAGGAATTCAATTAGTTCTGTTTTGGCTGATCCGCTCAGTAAATTACAGGAAAGCGATAGGGACTAAAGACACCAGCTTGGAAGGAGCTCCAGGCTCCAGACCATATCAGACCTCTTTTTTTTGTTTGTTTCATCAGAACCTGGATCAAATTTTGTCCATTAAAGAAGAAAGCATATTTCATGAGCGTACTGTGAGGCACAGCATGACTTTAAGTGATTAGGATGGTGAGCTAAATACCCTACTCAAGAAAATAAAGAAAGCTGAGATTTGGCCAGACATCGAGCCACCTCAATTCACCATTTAAGTGAAATGCAGGTCGCTGGAGAATTCACTGCTCCTGATTGCTTATAATTGTTGCCTCTGTTTCTTACAGTTTCACACTGTGGGTTTTCAACATGAACAATTTCCATCAGGGCTTGCAGGTGAATGCTCTAGGTAGAGAAGTTCCTATTAATACAACTCAAGAAATTTTTATTGGCACTTCCATGAATGCCATATTACCTATTTGCAGATACATGTAGCAAGCACAGTTAACTCAGCCCCAAGTTCCAAGATAACCTGCTTAAGGCTTAAATTTGGTTGCCAGGATGAATTATACCACTGATTCAACCTGTCTGTATGTTTTTCTATAATTATTTCTACTCACAGTTCTTTTATTTCTGGTTCCATAAAACAATATAAATGAAGGATTAAGTAGAAATATTGGCATGTAGACATTAACATGTTTTTCTAGGATATCCTTTTATCTCTTGATCTTTATGCATTAATACATGTGAAACATTTGAGGCAGTGCCTGGCCTGTGATAAGCATTCAATAAGTGTTAGTCATCATCATTATAATTGTGTTTGTTACTGAAAATAAAAGAGGAGAAAAGCATATATGGCTGCTACGCCTGTGTGTGGAATGTTTCTGGGCGAGTGTGCATATGTGTATGTGTGCTATCCTCTACACTGTAGCTTCAATGAAAGTCTTTCTAGAATGCAAGTCTCATCAAGTCACCTGTTTGCTCTTCTCCTCTACCCACGCTACTTACTCCACCATTTAAATTCATGTGTGGCTTTTCAAATGTCGTAAGCTAAAGCCTCCATTTCTTGGAGTGGTTTCTCAGGATCTATGGGACCAGGTCCCTTACTGCATTTCAAACCTCATAGCTTGTCACTCCTCAAAAGCCTGCGTTCCTCAGTCAGCACTGCCCGATAGAATTTTCTGTATGATGGGAATGTTCTGTAACTGCCTTGTCCAATGTGGTAGCCACTAGCCACGTACAATGGTGGGGCATTTGCAGTACAGCTAGTATAACTGAAAAACCCTGAATTTTAGGTTTGATTTTAATTCGTTTACATTGAAATTTGAATAGCCATATGTCAGGCAACACAGCTGCAGATCCTGTTTTTACTTGCTTCTCCGGCACAGCTATTCTGCTGTGACAAAAATGTCCGGTCCTTCCACCTTCCTCTCCTGTCTATACTTCTGTGTCTCAACTCAGTGGTACACAAGTACCTTCCTTGACTTACAGAGAAGTTATTTTTTTTCTTTATGCTCCACCTAGGGCCTAGCTCCGGCTTTAATTAGATAGCAAGCATTACAGGGCTCCTGGGTGGTTCAGTTGGTTAAGCGTCTGCCTTCGGCTCAGGTCATGGTCCCAGGGTCCTGGGATCGAGCCCCGCATCGGGCTCCCTGCTCCGCGGGGAGCCTGCTTCTCCCTCTCCCTCTGCCTGCCGCTCCCCCTGCTTGTGGTCTCTCTCTCTCTGTGTGTGTGTGTCAGATAAATACATAAAATCTTAAAAAATAAAAGAAAGCAAGCATTATATCACTGTAATTAATTTACCTATATGCCCGCCAGTCCACCAGACTGTGAACCCGAAAGGAATACACTGGTACTGCCCCATGCCTACCACAGTGCCTGGCACATAATAAGCACTCCACATATATTGAATCAACTGGCTTGGTTGAATGTAATGAGGCCAAACGATAAAACCGACCTCTTAGATGTGAAAGAAAATTAAATATGTGGTCCACTTCTTTTTTATTACTGCTACTACTGTCATCGTTATCATCATCATTACATGGGGCAAGTTTCAACATTTTAGAAAAACAACCAAGATCCTCTAGCTGGTCAGCCACTCTTATCTTGACCATAAACATGGTAGATCTCCAAGGGACCAAAAAAAAAAAAAAAAGGCAATGTATATCTTTTATTAGTTAACCTGTCCCCAGCCCTTCTGGTGTTTGGAATACATTTATCACTAGGAATTGTGTAGCCTGAGTACTCAGGATGCCATGGCCAGATCAGACTTGGCCCAAGTCATATTGTAAGCAGATGCAAACATATGCCGCTGATTGCAAAAAAATTAAATTTAGTTACTGTTTGGACAGGGAAGCCTAAGCTGCGATTCACTTATTTCAGAATTGAGTGCATTGTGATGGTTGAGCCATCTGTCCCACATGTGAGACGTTCAGCTCACATATACTTGTGGCATTGATATTGGCTGGTGGTGTTGGCCAAAGTGAATGCAAATATTTAATGTTCACACACAGAAATTGATTTAGAGGTAGCTGCTCTGTTCTCCCTCCACCCTTTTCTCCCTCCCTCCGGCCATCCCTGCCCTGCTCCCTTCCCTCCCAGTTCTTCAGGCATCGCAAAATAAAAGTGAGGCTAGTAGGGTGTAATGGCTCAGCTTTAACTTCCTTATTCCAAGGGAAGCTCCCTAGGTCAGTTTCAGTCCCTTTCAAACATCCTCCTCTGACTTTGAAGACAGAGCACCACCCCCACCATCTCTGAAGCTGGGCGATGGCCCTTTTTGTTTTCATGCACTGAAAATAAAGTGTTCACATGAGCTCATTTACTGAGAGTGGACTTGGCAGTCTTATCAGGAGAAGAGAAAGGAGCTCTGAAGATGAAAAGCTCTCGCAGTGACAGAAGTCTTTATTACTTTGGGCAGTAATGGAATGTGGTGTACACAGAGGAAAGTGACAGCTACCTAGAGCATTTAGGGAAAACTAGTGTTTTATGTTGTTCCTCATCTGACTTTCTCAGTAAGCCAGTTGACCCCAGGGATGGGGCTTGTACAGGTTGGAAGCAATGTAAGAATGCGTGTTCTTCTCCAGAGAAAACAGCTGCACGTCATCCCTGATTGCTCTTTGAATTGGCTTTGGGGCAGCACCCGTCAAAATAATGCATATGAAACATGGCAGTAAACCCTTGTCTTTCCCCCTACACGAGGAAAACACCCAACTTTTTGCCGATTTTTTACTTTTAATGTTCTACCATTTTCTACCAAAATTATGCAGAGAAGGAATTCTATTAATGTTTTGTAGAAGTGTTTTCATAATCCAGTGTTGTAGAAAATAAAACCGTCACTTGATCCCAAGGGCTTTGAGGCAACGTAAGCCGAAATTCAGCATTCTAAGAAATCAGAAGTTGGGGGAAAAATAGGCAGGAATGCCCTTAGCTTTTTCACTGAGTTGTACTTGAATAGACAGCTAATTAGGCTCGCTCAAAATTTATTTGTCTCCAGAAATAGAGGAAAGGTGCTAAAAGCATAATAGAAATGAAATCTGTGCTGCACTCTTTCCAAGAAGTTGACATTTTATGCATTTGACGTTTGACATTTGATCCTAGCAGTTTATTTTTTAAACTATTGGAAATAGTTTTAATAGTTTTAATAGTATTAATTCTCTCAAATAATTTAAACAGGTTCTTATTGTACATGCTTCTCAATGCATTTCCAGAATATGTTTTCTCAAGTGAAAAAATAAATAAGACCAATTGGGATTGATTATGTTAGACTAGAGAGGTTGCTCCACATCAGAGTTTCCTGTTTCTGTATGGAACATGACCCTGTCATTTTTGAGTGAACCTGAGTTCTTAAAGTAATGAGAGCTGAGTGCCATGAGGACAAGAGAATTTGAGACACCTGGGGAAGCCTACCCAGGTAATAATATCAACCCCAGGAAAAAAAAAAGCCACATGTTCTATCATTAAACATTGTTTCATGTGCTATATAATGTTTGAATCATGTTAGTTTCTCTTTTCAAACATGTATTTCAAATATTTGCCTAGACCATAACGTCCTTTGTCTTTCTTAGGAGAGGAGATAGATTTACCACTCTCTCGCTCGAGTCCTTGCAGGATTGTTCCTAGAGGAGTTTATGGAAACATCACCTCTAGCCATAGTCTACTGTCTGTAGGATGGATTAAGTGGTTGCCTGTTGTGATGTGACACAGGCTAGAAATGCCTCAGGTCTCAAAATATCTTCGCTACCAAGATACTACTGAGTCCTGAAACTCCACCAATACAGACTAATTTCTTTGCATTACAGTTGTTTTCCTTCATACGTTCATCTTTCCTGGGAAGGAGTAAAATGAAGGCCAGTAAAGAATTACTATTTATTGAGTGTCTGTTGTGTGCCGGTTACTGTGCTAGGCTTGTTAGAAATGTTTTTCTGGATCCTCACGCTAACCCTACAGGAAAGGTGGGGAATGACCTTCAGAGAGGTTAATGAATTGTGCAAAGGTCACACAGTGAGAAAGTGGGAGAGCTATGATTCAAGCAAAACCCCCTCATTTTTTCTACTTCACTTGACTGTGACCTGAGGGATCAGATCTCATTAGCTGGTTCCAGGATGCTCAGTGCTCTAGTCAGCTGGTAGGGTGGAGATAGAGGACCAAGGTTGAAAGGTGGGGGTGACAGAAGACAGTTTGCTGGAGGTTTTCCTTCTAGATTGGAGAGCTGGCCACAAAACAGGGCTGAGGGAACCACCAAGCAAATAAATACCCATGGACATTTTGCTATCCGCAGAATATTCCAGCTGGAAATAGTATTCAAAGAGGTATAAATAAGTGTCTCTAAATAGGATAGGAATTTGAAAAAAACTAAGGCAAAGTCTAACGCATAGGAAAGTATATCTGAAATGCAAATGTAAATACAATAATAGCTAACATTTTTTTGTACTAGAGACACATCTCATTTAGTCATCACGTGTCAGGGTGGTGCATACTGTTATCAGGCCCCCTTTATAAATGAGCAAGCTAAGGCCCAATGAGAGGAAAATCACACATCTGGGAAGGGAAGGAGTCAGGGATTTGATCCTGTCTCACAAATTTGAAGTCACAACGCCACTATTAAGTGTTTCCTTACACCAATTATGAAAGGTTTCCCTGTGTTTCAGGATTCATACTACTATTAAGATTCAGTCAGTGTGAGTGGAATAAATCCTAGAATTATTCACTGGGAATTTATTTCAAACATATATATAGTTCCTTTTGATTTCAAATCTGTGAACTCTATCAAATTACTTTAAACTAGATAACTATCCAAACTTTACAAAAGCATACAAAGTGGACTTGTAATTAGTTGGGTTTTTAAAGGAATAATTAGAATGCAGGTAGTTATTTATAATTGGCCATTATCAGAATCCAGTCTTCTATACAGGGGTTGGCCTGGTTGTCATAGATGTTCTAGTTTAAAAAGACAGAGTTAGGGTGTGGAGGAGGGCCAGCGCCAGGGTTGGAATTGTCTTTTTAATGTCTATAAAACAATGAGTCTATATTTCTATTTAATTAAAACAATAAAGTTCTGCCTCAAATATATGGAATTCTCCAACAGCTATAATTGATTTTGTTCATTTTCTTTTCTTCTACTTTCACTTCTTTAAATAAAATCACAATTAACAAAAAAGGACTGTCCATTTTAGTTACAAAGCTAAGCAGCAATGGAAAAGAAGGTAGATTACTGCATCCTTCCATACATTAACTGAGAGGGCATAGGGACCGTTATTCATTCACATTGAGCAATCTGAACAATACCAACTTATTTCAGTGGCAATTCTCTGTCTAATTGATTTCTTCTGTTTTATAATGCTGAAATGCAGATAATCCCTTGGATATATAAGGAAGGCAGCCATGTGATGCTGATATCAGAGTGCTCACTTAAATCCACAGACCTTGTAATGGATTGAATCTGCCTCAGTTTCCTCATTTATAAAATGGGGAACATAGCAATACCTGTCTCTCAGAGTGGATAGGGGAATCAGAAGAGGTAAGCTAGGTGAAGTGCTTCAACCAAAAAGCAATACACAAATGTTCTTCAAATGGTTACCTCTGACAGATTTTACCAAGATAGTAGCACCATCCGGAAATCACACCAACTCCAATGTCATTAAAATCCATTGAAAATACAGGTTCAGGCTGTAGAAAAAGAAAATGGAAATTCATTGGTGGATAAGTTTGCTTCCTGGTAACACGAACCTTTTGGAGTCTGGGGGAAAGGAGAGATGAGGAAGAAGAAGGTAAGCCAGAGAGAGTGAGCCATACTGAAGGAACTAAAAATTAAAAAAAAACAAAAACAAAAACAAACAAACAAACCCTAAACTCAAGGGGTTACTGAAAACTCCAAGACTAATATATTTCCATTTACAGGAAATTTGGGTTTATAATTAAGTTTGCATTATTTCCTTGACTGTCATAACTGGCAATTTTGAAGGTTTCAGGCCATTTATTTTGTAGAATCTTCTTCAGTTTGGGTTATTATGATGTTTCTTCATGATCAGATTCAGGTTATAGATCTTTGACAGGAATATCACAGAAGCGATATCATGATTTCATTGCATCCTATCAGGTGGCACATGATTTCCCCTTGTCTCATTACTGATGATGTTAGCTTGGCCACTTGTTGAGGGTATCCATAAGGTTGCTCTTCTCCCCTTTGAGAGTAATAAGAACTTTGTGGTGTGATAATTTGATACTATATAAATATTCAATTCTTTATCCAACCTGCAAATGATTATGTCAGTATGGATTCATGGATTCCTGTTTCATTCAGTAAGTTACATACTCCATTGCTATCATTATTTATGTGATGCTAAAACGGTCCCAGACTTATCCAGTGGGGTTGCGGGGGACATTCTTCAAGCTGGCTTCTTGTGAGTTACTGATACATTGCTGTCAATCTTGGTTCACTTTCTTGCTTTTCTGGCACAAAAAGAACAATCCAGTTTATTTTCTACTTTCTGTGTCATGGCCTTAGAGTCAGCCATGTCTCCAAGAAGCTTTAGTTCCTCGTGGTGTAGAATGGTATTGAGAAACCAAGATCTAGACACTATTGCTATTGGGTTTTTGTTGTTCTGTGATGTTTTCTAACACCAACAACCAATTCTCTGATTCTCCAGACACCACCAGGGTGTCCAACAATTCAATTAAGTTCTGACACCATCTATCTGCAGTTAGTATCAGATCTGACACGTTAAGGGCTCAAACCCACAAGACTACTTTACTTCATCCGTCAATCCCAAATTCCAAGCTACCCATACTTTTGACTATCTATAAATGGAATGTTCCCACACCCCTTTTCCTTAGGTTTCATGATTTGTTGGAATGGTTCACAGAACTCAGGAAGTCACTTCACTTATTATCACTGATAATTATGAAGGATGTACTTGAAGAATAGCCAACAGAAGATATGCACTGGGCAACGTATGGGGGAGGTTCTGGAGCTTCCATGCCCTTTCTGGGTACACCATCCTCCTACTTCAGTGTGGTCAACTTGGAAGCTCTCCAAACCCTATTTCATTATTTAGGATATTTTATGGTGGTGTCCACTAAATAAGCATGATTGATTAAATTGATGGTGATTGGTGGTTGAATCAATGCTCAGCTGCTGTCACCTTCCAGGAGTTTGAGGGGTGAAGCTGAGAATTCCAAGCTTCTAATAAAGGCTTGGTCTTTCTGGTGATTAACCCTAATCCTCAAGCTAAACTGGAGCTTGCCAGGAGTTTCCTTATTAGAACCAAAGAGGCTTCTATCACCCTTATTTATCACTCAGACAATTCCAAGAGTTTTAGGAGCTGTGTGCCAAAAATGGGGACAAAGACTAAATATCTTTGTCTGCTACTGTAGTTATTGTTTGTTTGTATAAATGGA
The DNA here is from genome assembly GCF_037043125.1 of Eumetopias jubatus. NCBI lineage: Eukaryota > Metazoa > Chordata > Mammalia > Carnivora > Otariidae > Eumetopias > Eumetopias jubatus. The sequence continues at coordinate 15,147,925 of NW_028274818.1, forward strand.
ACATCATCTTACCACAGGGTAATGGTCATTTGTCAGTAAAGCTTAAGCTTTAGAAGCTCATGTGTCGATAAAGCATAAGCTTTAGGAGGCAATAGAAGGAACATATATTTATCCTTTAGTTAGTGAATATGAGTCTGATTGAAACCACTTTTTATGTAGTTTGGCGCAAAAGAACAATCCAGGTTTATTTTCTGCATATACATATAATGTATATCCACATTCTTTTGCCCATCCTTAACATATATGACATCTTTGCATAAACAAATGTTGACTGTATTGTTCTTAAGTTCGTAACCTTCAGGGTACTTCACGTAGATATCTCATATGAGATTGGTTCTTGTTGGAATTTAACAAAAAAATAACAATATTAAAATTAATCCACTCCCATACCATGGATCTTGGAACTGTTGGAAGCATGAAGCTTTGTGTATAGATACTTACTCCTTTGACTTTGATATACTGTTTTTTTTTTAAATGTGTTAAGGAAAACACAAGGATACATTGCAACACAGATGCTGAAAATTACCTTTAAACACACACACACACACACACACACACACACAGCAATAAGAGATGACATAATAGTTTCCCTTTTGATATAATGCCTTATAATTATATATTAATCATGCTATTAATAATGATTGCCTTTAGAAGGATTTTGGTTTAGATAAAGATCTGTATACTGAATGTATTTTCATTAAACTTGATTAAACATTTTAAAGAATATATATATTCACACTATTTTAAGATACTCAATTTTATTATAAAATTATAACTGATAAAATTATCATTATAAGTAATTTTATCATGTGCTCCTTAAGTTGATGTAGTATTATTTCTTTAATTTTACCATCTCCATTCTTTTTGCTAAATTTGTATGAATTCCACTTCCTACAAATTGGTTTCTCCTCCCTTGTTTTGCATGGCACAATAGTCACCGATTTTCCCCTCCTACTTTTAAAATCACCCATGCTTTCTTTTTCTAGTTTCACTTATTGTTTATTTATAAGTAGTTCCCAAGATTGGTGTTATAGCCTTTCTATTCTACTCTATGAAAAACGAATCTACACGTGTATTTTCAAATATCTATGTTCTTACACTGAGCCTGTGTTCTTACCTGAACTTCAGTTGTGAATTCTGTGTGTTATATCTTGGATTTCCCCCAAATCATCTCAAACTTGACGAGCATAAAACCATACTTTATGTTTGTTTAGAAATTGATTCCCTTTTACAGTTTCTCCATTTTGGCCAAGAGCACTCTTTTTCTTTCCTTTAGGATCTAAATTTTGGCACTTCCTTTGACCTTGTCTTTTCTTCTACCACGGATCCAGTTGTGAGTTTTGGTGATAACACCCTTCCTGTCTTGTAGATTGCTGCTTTTCACTTTGTTCCCATTGACTGCAGGTCCTTGGAGAGGGACCCAGTAGATACTCAAAGTGCTTGTTTGGGGGGACAAGGGGTGGGAGGATCAACGAGTGAGTTATCTGCTTTTAATTTCTTTTTCTATCTTCTTTTTAAAAATCGCTTATTGTTTTGAAAAGTATATATATGTATAATATATATAAAAACATATTATACATATATATATATATAAGTATAAAGAGCATTTAGAATTACAAAAACAAGTCCAAGATCTTGATCATAGGTTGCTTAATTCCTCTGAGCCTACAAACTAAAGACAGTAATCCTAAATCCATGGCACTGAGTTATAAGAATTAAATGAGATGGTCTAGATGAGAGTGCTTTGTAAACATTAATAATTCACTTCGGTGCTTTTTACTTAGTGTATTCCAGATTCTTTTAAATAGAAGTGATTTATATATTTGAGCTGTCTGGAACATAAAGGTATTGAAGTTATAGTTATTTATTTCTGTTTTATATATGACAATGCCAGAGTTAATTCATAATAATAAATTTATTAATAGAAACGGCCCTGATTGCCTTGGTTGTTTTTTTGTTTTTAAATTTTGGTGGTGTTGTTTAATGTAGTAGTTCCTTACTCTCAGATCTTCACATATTAAAAGATTATGCAAGAGACAGTAACCCATAGATACAAGAGAGTTAACAGCCGTATAATTTGCAAGTTTGCTTAACTTAAATAGTACTGATTTCATATGCTAAAATCCCTAATGATCCACGGGCATCAATCAAGTTAAATCACTAGATTGAAAATAAAAGTGAAACCACAGGCATAATGCACTTATTTATTGATATTGGTTCAAATTAATTGATGATTGTGCATGAGTCAGGGTGAGCCCATGTTAATGTACCATGCCCACAAAGACACGGAGGAGTTCACACAATTCTCTGTGATATATTTGATATTCGAGTCAGATTTATACTGTTGCTGCTAAAATGGGATTTTACTCTGTTCAGAGCTCATGCCGTTTCGAAAGATGTTTAATGTAAAATTAGGATTAATGGCTCAGTGTAACCTTTCTAAATAGAGTCATGCTTAGGAAATGAACACACCTCAGCAATAACATACTGCTTGCATGAACACTAATTCTCATGTATTATGTCCATAGTAAGCCTGCAGGCTATCCCTGCTTTAAAAAGGTTTATCACGAAGGGGGGAGACTACATGTTTCTGGCTCCCATGGTGCCTTCCTTGCAGATTCCTTTTGTTTCTTTCCAACTAGTTTTATTTAAAAACATGAATTCTTTTGTGAAACTCTAAATATAAATGCTTTTCTAAGAGCGGGAAGGGAGGCAAGCCTTCTCTTGTGACAATTATTGTCCTTTAATTATTTTTTTATTTATTCATTTTTGGGTTAATTTAGTCTGGCTAAAATTACATACATATTCATGTTTCTTAATAAGAACAAAGCTTTACTCTTGGTTATTTTCCATAAATTTGTCCTCATAAGCAATTTGACAGACATGTACTTTACTTGAATGGAAGTTCACAGTGAATCCCTGGAACGTGGTTTCAGATCTGTGATTCATTAACTGGCGCCAAAGGTCCAAACACTTCTTCATCAGATTACAATAAAATTGCCCCTGCTTTCTTTTTAAATTTCAGAGTGGGCACATATTGTAATCGAGGTGTAGATTATCTAACTATTACTAAATGTGTTAGAATTTCTGAATGTAATTTCATTTTGGTCCAAAACATTGATTTGAAACAAAATGAGGGATTGTGAAATGACTTACAAGTTTTCAAAAATGATTTTCTTGCTCAGAATTCCATGGAATGCTTGTCTAAATATTTAATATTAAATGTACCATTATTTTACTTCCATTGCCAGTTTATCATATATATACATGTGAGATTTATAATACCAATTCATAGAGAAGAATTAATAATATATTGTTTATTAAACTTTCAGTTATCATATGGGTATTAATTAGACATCAGACATAGGAGATATAAGTAGGATAAAATATCTCAAGTATTGGGGCACCTGGCTGTCCCAGTTGGTTGAGCGGCTGACTCTTGATTTCGGCTCTGGTCATGATCTCAGGGTTGTGGGATCGAGCCCTACATCTGGCTCCGCACTGAGTGTGAAATCTGCCTGAAATGTCTCTCTCCTTCTCCTTCTGCCCCTCTCCCTGCTCTCTAAATAAATAAATAAATAAATAAATAAATAAATAAATAAATAAATAAAATCTTAAAAAAAATCTCAAGTATTTTGGAGGTGCTAATAAAGGAAGATTTGGAAACCCAAAAGTTACTTAAGCAGCCAGCTTCCTTGCACATGTAGAAGTTGACATAGAGTTGCTGTGATTTCACTTAATAGTTTTATCATTATTACAGATTACATTTTAAAAACAATTAACACATTCCTCTACTGACCAAAATTAATGCATCTTTTAACTTTGCCACTAATTTGCTCTATAAGAAAACATTAACTGTTGGTTTCCAAAATGTTGTTCCATCTATGGTAAAAATATCTTTTTAAATACTTTTAAATACTTTTATTTATTTATTTTTTTAAGATTTTATTTATTTATTTGAGAGAGAGAATGAGATAGAGAGAGAGAGCATGGTGGGGGGAGGGTCAGAGGGAGAAGCAGACTCCCTGCTGAGCAGGGAGCCGGATGCGGAACTCGATCCTGGGACTCCAGGATCATGACCTGAGCCGAAGGCAGTCGCTTAACTAACTGAGCCACCCAGGCGCCCCTAAATATTTTTAAATACTTTTAAAGTAATTTTTATTGCAGATCCTGGAAAGATTGTGCTGAGGTTTGTGGTTAGGAAGCTGAAACCCAGGCAGCTTCAGAAACTAACCTTATGCCCTACAGAAAACTAGAAAAGCTGTAAAGATTTCAATTTTTAATTTAAAGAATCGTTACTCTGGTTGTGAATTGTCATTTGTATATATTCACGTTTCATTATATGAAAAGTGCAATATTGTTACTGGGATTTCTTTAAAAAGTAGAAGAACTTGTTAAATATTAAAGAACAAGCTCTATTTTTATGTATTTTCACTGGATTCAATTATTGGGATTGAGAAAATTTGCATAATCAGTTCTTTATTCCTATTTTTGTCATATTATTTGATAGCAACATGTTATTCAAAAGCAATGTGTTACTTATGCACAATTGTTCCCAAACATCTCTTTGGACATTATTTGAAATACTTAGCCTACTTTTTAAGTTTTTTTCCCTCGAAGATCTTCCCCCATTTATTCAGTGAATATTTTAGGATTTATTTACTCCCTTTTTCTTTACCTAACCTGATTTCAAGAGAAATTTTATAATTATGTATTTTAAATTCATATCTGACCACCTCATTCTCTTATATTATAGGCAACCTATAATTCAAATTTAAAGATGGTACAATATTTGGTGTAATCCTATGCTAAAGACTTCACATGAAAATTCAGAACATGTTAGCAGTTTAATAAGTGTGCTTATGTAGACTTAAAGAGCTCATACCATACTCTTTATTTTCCCATTTTCTTTAAGTGTACCTCAGTGTTGAAAAAGAAAATCCATAATAAGGACCAGGGAAACATAAAAAATACCAAGTACTATTTTTTGCAGATTTTATTTCATCTCAGTACCAGGTCCGTACCAAATCTGATTTAACTTTTTAAATTTGTCTCAATTTTGGGCTGAATGTGCATTGGTAGATGAATTGAATTCTCATTTTATTAGAACCAATAATTAAAATAATTCCACCTATTTTTATTTTCATCCTTATTAACTATGAACTTTTACCGAATATTTTTTGTGCCATGAGATCTGGAACATCTTAACGCTATCCAGTATTTAAGTTACAACTGGTCTGAAAACTACTCTATCACATGTTGATATTCCTGAATCATGCCCTCAGCAGCAAAAAGTAAGTCATATTATGGAGGGATATGTAGAGAATTGTAGAGTTGATTCTGTTTTCCCTGTCTTAATACTAGGTAAACGGAACTTTTCTTATTTTTTTAACCTTATAAATAGCAAGTAAAATACATGTAGAAGCAATGTGAAATTTTAAAAGGATATGCAAAATTTTTTTTTTGCTTTAAAATATTTTATTGGAATTCTTTTGATAAAAACAAGTATTTGTGTTAAAAAAGTCTAACTGATCTAAAAATACTTAAGCATCTCAAAATTTCTGGGCAGTTTCTTTCCTCCAGTTGACAGCTGCTCACACAGGTTAATGCAGGAAAGCTAGATGGAAGCTCCTAGGATCTGCCCCACACCAGATAGGAGATATCCTCTGCGTTAACAAAAACCACAGTAGCCAGGGAGAAAGGACGCAGCTCTTCACTTCTCATCACAGCCGTTATCCAACAGTAACACACCGGCGGGCTCTTAAAACACCCTCGGGGCGCTGCGGACCAGCGTGCGAGGACCAGGGGCCTACACGCAGGAAGCGGTGCAAACACAGCGCAGGACGCCGGGGCCTCCCCTGGTATAGGGGAGGGAGCCGCAGGAGCCCCCACGGGCACCGCAGCGTTCCGACAGCGCGAGCCAACCAGACCTGCGCACAAAAAAAAAGATATGCAAAATTTTTTTATGATGGCTGTGAAATTATTTGAAATCTGTAAGATAATTTGAATAGTGGCTATGCAAGGAATGTTGACAAGGATTTACTGATATATTTATGTTTTCCCATCTATAACTTACAAGTTTTTAAAAACAAAGTACACAGATTTACAAAAAATATAATTTAATTTAGAAAGATTTAATCAGTCCTATACATATATACATAATACAGATATATGTGTGTATGTGTGTGAATATATATAAAATTAAATTGGTTGGGCAGACAGGAAAAGTAAGGGAGAATGAGAGGAAGAAAGACTTTACTGTTTCCCCTGAAAAATACATAAGTTCTTGGCTGTGTTGATAATCTCCCTTAGGGTGTGCTTAAATGCATGAGTGAACTAAGATCTATGACTATCCCAAACTTTTTTAGGAATCTAAGGATCATACTTTTTTCCAGTCTCAACGTTGGGATGGAAATGTTATTATTGAAGTCTGCTCCCAGGCTGCTTTGGTGGACCAGGTGCTGGGCTTTCTTAACCTGCCAGGTGATGACTTGGGTTCAATTTCATGGTCTTTCATTTCCTCGGCCAGCAGGGACTGAGTGCTCGGAGGGCCACCAGGAAGCCCCTGTCAGTGGAGGGGATGCTGCATGCTGCCCAATAGCAACTCTGTTGACTGATTAGGGCACTGTGATGACGAGTTCAGGGCATTTCTATCTATTCTCTTGATGGCAGCAGAGATAAGAGGCTTTGGAAAGTGAGTTTCTGAAATTCATGCCATTAGAAGAAGCCAGCAACCATTTAGTTCATCAGATATACACAGTTGGCTTTCCCCTGTTACCAATGAATCTGTATTTTTACTGATCTTGGCTGCATATGTTGGTCCAAGACCTATTGCTGGCTATCCAGTGTGTGTCATGGCCCTTTTAGAGACTCACTATTTCACCCTATATAATGTTATTTGGCATATGGAAAATTATTCATAATATACTTGCCTATTCTTCACAACAGTTAATAGAAAAATGATTTTTACCACCTTCTTTCAAATGTATAGGTTTTATTTTTTAAACACTCACGGCTTTTCAAATTAAATTTCTTTCTCTTTGTTTTCTCTCACAATATCTTTGCTAGACAGTCACACTATCTTGGCCATCTCCCACCTACACTCACCCCGTTCAGCTTTCCATTCTAGCAGCATCTTCTGGTCCTTCATACTCTATAATCTACTAACCCAGAGAAAACACTATTACAACCTAATTCCTTCTAAGACTGTTCCAAAAAGCATTCAGCATCATCTTTACTCTTTTGCCACTTCAAGGAGCTTCTCTTCCATATCATGCAAGAAGTTGGGGGAGAAAAGGTCGAAGCCAACAGAAAAGTGATTCTCTGTCAGCTAATTCCCAAAGGTGATTCATTTGATATAATCTTGGTGAGAATGAAAATGCACCAATTGTATTACAAGAACTGACTTGCAGTTTCCAACAGATTTTACTAGGCAGAAAGATGTTCCTTCAAAAAGTAAAACATTTAGTAAACATAATGGATGAATTTAAAGAAAACCTTTGCTGCCATTTACAATAAATAACTGTGGAGATCTGTGCTTAACGAGATTCTTTAAGAGGACTTATGTGGATCAAAACATGTCAGTATTCTTAACTGACAGGTGCCATGCATGGGCATAGGTGATTAAATTTTTACTCTTGTTTGAAATGATTTCTTATGAAAACCCCTTAAATTTTATACATTATTATTATTGTTATACTTGAAACCATGCAAACAGCATTTTAAAATTAGAATTTCAATATGTAGCCTATGGAATAACTTAAGCAGTTAGGCAATTTAATTTATGCCCATATAATGAGGGCCTACATAAAACAAAAGGATAATTTCTAAATAACTACCAACTTGTAATATGATCAGTTTAACTGGCCAATTGTCAGAGTTGGCCTCTCTCAGGGAATTACGGACAGTTGGCCCCTGAGTAAAAAAGAATGTAGGCCAGTGCTATAAACTGGCAGCCTGAGGTTTATCAATTAGCTAAAAAATTGTGTGAACACTTAAATATTGGGTGATTTTATATAAAGATCCAGATTGCTGGCATCTTTTGAAAATGGGAACTCTAATAACACCCGATTCGTATTCAGTTATACCTCTTCCTCCCACGAGGCAATACCACATGGGTGCTGGTAGAGGCTGGTGGTGTATCTGTGAGCCACGTGCTCTTTCATTCACCGTGGTACATACATACCCCTCATTTTTTTTTAAACACAGTCCTTTTGCTCCACATAGTTGTTTGAATTCGCAACTCCTGATATAAATATCCATATAAACTCACACAGTATGAGTTTGGATGGAAAAATTTTGCAAATAAAAAATTCTCACAGAATCGTTTGACTAGCCAAACCTTTATCAGGAAAATAAAGAAACTGAATAATAGCTTATATATTTAGAATTGTGTGTCTATCTTTCTCTGTACGATGTATTCATATGTGTGTGTGCATGTATATCGTGTGTATACACACAAATCCACTGTAATTTCTGAAAAGTGGGTGGCTATAGAAGTTGAGATGAAACCTTCCCCATTGTGATCTAGTGACTGAACTCTGGTCATATTTAGTCAAATACCTTTTTCTTCTTAAACTCCAGATGAAATTTAGTTAAATAATAGAATAGCCCTTAACTACTCGTTGGTTGCTTTCCAGATATCCATTATTAGGTCATATTCTCCTCCCCTTAGCATAATGTAGTCTATCTGTTGTAAAGTGCACACAAATCCAAAGCTGTTTATGATTTTCCATACTTCATTCTCCACAGTGATGTGCAACAGGCATTGATCTTTTCCTAATGCAGTAATAAGCTAGATGCATTTTTCAAACGTGGGCACTTTATTTGCTTTATTATTGTCAAGAACAAAAGGAAATGCATTTGGCCAAGGTCAGTGTGAGGGGAATGCTAAGACCTGTGCCAGAAAGCCTACTGCTCTTCTGGTTCATTAATGCTCTCCATTTGGCTCCGGTCTTCCCTGATTTAAGATATGAAGTATGTTGATGTTTCCAACTGCCAAGTAGTTGTCGTACTCTGAATCTGTGGGTCAATTCCATCTTTTTAAATACACCATTTCATTCATAGAATCTTAGAACTGGAAGAGAGCTTAACACGTGATCAAACTCATTCATCTGCTTCCAGGCAGGAGGGCAATAAAAACGTCTCGGAAAGAGAATGGTTTTCTTCATTTGTCAAATTTCCCAACTGTGAGGATCTGTGGTCTTTCCTGCTCAATATTCAGCTTCTAAGTGTAATTCTCATTAGTAAGTTTTCTTCATATCTATCTGAGGATTTTCCCAACAAACCAGATGCTGTTTTTTTTTTTTTCTCATATTGTCCAGGATGAGTATACAAAAATTAAACTCCGATGTCCTACCTTTCAGTGACTTCTTTTTTCAGGATTCAAGCTATTTTGTTGTCTTTAAAAGTTTTCTGTACCTTTCTAAAGTTATAATATATTAGTGCATTGAGAAAAACACAAGCAACAAGAACTATTGAGACAATTGACAAGAGATTCCTAACTCTCCGTGGGTCCATTCGAGGGTTTTTTTGTGTTTTTTTTTTTTAAGAATTTTTTATTTATTCATTTGAGACAGAAAGAGAGAGAGAGAGAGCAGGAGCAGTGGGGAAAGGCAGAGGAAGAGGGAGAAGCAGGCTCCCCACTGAGCAGGAAGCCCAACGTGGGGCTCCATCCCAGGACCTGGAGATCATGACCTGAGCCGAAGGCAGATGCCCAACCATCTGAGCCACCTGGGCATCCCGCATTTGAGGTTTTGAAGTATCAAAAACAAACAAACCAGAAGATGGGGAAAAAACCCCTAATTATTACATTAGCAATAAGGCATATTATAAATTTATTTACTTATTCATTTTCCTCAGTACTGTTGAATGCCTAATGTGTGGCGGGCATGTGATGTATCCCGCATGTACAATGATGAGCAATATACAATTAAAACATACACCAAAATCATTTTTGATCACTTGACGCTGTTGCACTAGGAATGTCATTTCTCACCATGCCCTCTGCCCTCAATTTTTTGTGCAATTAAGCTGGATACATATAATAAATAAAAAAATTTGAAGTTTGAGGTTAGCCCAGGCTGCATTTCAAAAATATAGTAAACCTTGTCTTGAGATGTCTTGTGCCTGGAAAACTGTGTTTGTCTTTTCTTGGCACACTTTGGGATTTAAAGATCCCTCCTAACATTGTGGACCATGTGAGTATGGGGCAGTATACTCCCAACTAACTTGTCACGTAGCATCTCTACACAGGATGTCCATTGGGAAATTTACCACCTGGTGCAGGCTTCTTCAGCTGGGACCCAGTGTATTTCGCATCTGGAAGTATCATTCATGTTTTCTATTTCTTTCCACACTCTTCACACGTACTAATTTGAGAATAAAAGTACAGGTTATGGCCTACCCCTGTCGTAACACTTTAAATGTACAGTTTTCTTGGGGCACCTGGGTGGCTTAATCAGTTGAGCATCTGACTCTTGATATCAGCTGAGGTCATGATCTCAAGATCCTAGGATTGAGCCCTGCATTGGGCTTTACACTCCCCAAGTCTGCTTGAGGATTCTCTCCCACCTTCTCTCCCTCTCTCTCTGGCCCTACCCCGTTCGTGCTCTCTGTCTCTCTCTCAAATGAATAAAATAAATAAAAAATAAATCAATATACACCTTTCTTTGGCTCTCCGCATATACACTTCCCTATTTGTTACTTTCCTTGACAGAACATTTTGATGTGTTTACATTATGCATACCTCTCCCCCAAATCTTCAACATTGTTTATCAATTAAGCATGAGTCTGGAGTAGTTCCTTATTAAAACCTAGATTCTCAGAGTAGTAAACTAAATACGTCATTGAACGTTTGTCTTGAAAACTGGATGTAAATTTTTTTTCCTTTTTATATGCATATTGTCTCCAGCAAACTGAGCTTATAGTCATCTTGCTGAAACCAGGTAGAACAGAGATGCTGAAAATACTCAAGAGATCAAAAGATGATAAATGAGAATTAATTGGACAAGATACATTACTTTAACATAGTCTTTTTTTATTTAAGATTTTTTTTTAAGTGATCTCTACACCCAACATGGAGCTCAAACCCACAACCCTGAGATCAAGAGTTGCACGCTCCATGGACTGAGCCAGCTGGGTGCCCCTCCTATTGATAGTCTTTTAATATTTTTCTTTATTTAATTTTAGTGAGTGTATTATTTATATAAAGGTGCTTTCTTATTATCACTGCCACTCATGATTCTTCTACCCCAGTTTTTTTCATGAGGTCTTAAATTCCTCAACAATCTAGTTTGCCAACTTTGAGGGAGAAAAATTTTAGCTTGAAAATGGGCCCAGGGTGGCCACATGGTGCTGTGGACATCTCAGCGCCAAGGGCAACTGGGAATGTACTCCGATTCTTACATGCTTGTCTTCTCTGCTTCTGCATTTCTGTAAGACTCATGCTAGCTCTCATACTCTCTCTTGTTTTTCCTTTCCTTTTCTCCATTAACTTGCCTCACAGATATTTAACAGCACAATTGGCAGGTGAAAGGTGGTTAGTAATGGAATATGGAGTTGATTGAGAAGGGATGGAAGCCAGTGTATTTTCTTTTATTTTATATCAGATCCTGAGTCGACCCATTGTAGATTAGCTCTCCGACTCCTTTTTTATGTTCCTTCCTTTCTTGTTTTAGTCCATGTGGGCTGCTGTAACAAAATACTAGAAACTGGGTGGCTTAAAAACAACAGAAGTCTACTGAGGCTGAGACGTCCAAGATGGAGAAACTGGCAGATTTACTGTGTGGTGAACTTTCTGGTTCATAGACAACCCTCTTTTCTCTGTCCCTCATGGACAGAGGGGCGAGGGAGCTCTCTGGGGGTCTTGTTTATAAGGGCACAAATCCCATCATGAGGGTTGCACCCTCATGACATCATCTCCTTCTCAACACCTCACCTGCAAATACCATCACACTGGGGATTACGTTTCAACATAGGACTTGTGGTGAGACACATTCAGTCCATGCCACTTGTTGACTCCACTCAAGACCTGCAGTGGAGCTGCTAGGCTCCACTGTATTCCCCTCCATTGAATGAAATAAAGTGACCATGGCTTTCATCCCAGCCACTCGAAAACTAGCTTGTTTAATTTCATATTTAATTCATTTTTACAGGGTACTGAATTCTGCATAAATAGGATTTGTGCTTTTGTTTACACAGAGCATCTGCGTGGAGTGTTGTACGTTGTTATTACTATTATTATTGTATTAAAACTATTGCTGCCAGTGTCATAAGAAATAAGAAATGAGTGTCTTAGTGTCACAAGAAAATTTATCACTGGTATGAGATTTGGGCACATATACATTAATATTACATTAACATTTAATCTATCGAACTGATTTTTTCCCTACATATTTTATGTGCTAGGTATAATTCTTTTTTTTTACATGATCTGGATATGTGTATATTATGTTTTTTTGTACGAGACATACTTTATTTTGAATCTCAATTATTGCCAAAATAACATCACCAGAAAAATATTATTAAACATCATATGTCATTTTGGTATCTTATAATTGGCTCTCAGCATCTCTGCTTGAGTCTGGTGGTACATTTATAATACCTTTGGTGAATTGCTAACAAATTGGCCAGGACTTAAAGTTTTCTTCTGCTAAAATTGTCATGTTATCTCTTGTTAAAATTATCATGTTATCAAATTATCTCTTCTGAGCTTCAAAAGCTCTTTGCTGGGTACCCATCTGATCTCGAGTCACACCTAATGCAACCAAATGACCTCCAGACTCACTGCTACCTTTCCCTGTTACCTATTTTCACTCCCCCCACCCCACCCCCCAGACCTGTATTCTCTTTAAAATCCACATCTGCTTTTTTGGTCATTAGACTCCTCCTCCTGTCTTCCTCTCCATTGAATGAAACAAAGTGACTCTGGCTCTCAACCCAGCAACTTGTAAACCCAGCTTGGTTGATTTCATATTTAATTCATTTTTACAGGGCATTGAATTTTGCATAAATAATGTTTGTGCTTCTGTTTACACAGAGATCCCCATGGGGTGCTGTGCACTGTTATTACTGTTATTATTGTGTTAAACTTATTGCTGCCGGTGTCACATTTAATTGTGAATTAGTAGAATCACTTTTCCTGATGTTGATGTGCGACCACATTTCATGTCTTTACCCACTAACTCATAACTTTATTCATATGAGAAGGCAATTTCAAAAAGGATAAAGGGGAGAGTCACTGATATTAAAGAGTAACAAGACAAAATAGATAGGCATAAGTCACAGCGATATCTCTTTCAATAGTTTATGAAATTTTTAACAGGCAAAAAGCAGGAAAGGGAAAATTTTCTTTTTGTCTTTAAAGGTTGTCTCTATGTTTAGCAAGTGCAGGCCAAGCATGCTCTCTCCCTCCCTCCCTCCCTCTCTCTCTGACATGAAGTAAAGTAAGAAATAGTGCCTTTTGAATAGGAGATTTCCTTTAATTACATCGGGGAAGTGATAATGGTAGGTATTGCATGTTTAATGTAATGTTCTGGATGCCCGTTTTTCTTTTTCTCTTTTTTTTTTTCCCTTCACAACCACCTCATCTTGAGCAGAAATAAAAGGTTCAAGGCTTGTCAGCATCAGTTTATAGATAGCTGTTTAAAAATAATGAGATATTGGGTATTGTAAGGCTCAGGGCCGTGTCGCCAGACTCATTTATTTCCATTCACCTTTTGTCAGAATTGCAGACAGAAGACATTCAATTAAAACTTGTCACCTGTTGCAGATGACCTAATTTGTACCTGTATGTGTCATAGATTCAGGCTGCATGCTCATAGATTCGGGCTGCATAAAGCTGAAGCAGCTTTACCCCTGGTGGAACAACATTTCCCCTGCAAAATATTTTGTCTATGGCTATTTCAAATTTCTATCATTTTGATTTCAGCTCCAACCCAGATTATAAATTTAGCGCATACCTCTGAACCAGGCAAGAAGAGTGAATCACGTGAACTCTGCAAAAATGGAGGAGGAAGTCCTATGCGCAGAAATCTACAGATGTATTTTGGATGCACCTTGAATCTGAAACAGAGGGAAGCCTTTGTAATTGCCTATGCAAGCCCCACATGTTTAATAGTCCAGATAGCTATCAGGAGACCAAAACGAAAGACTTTCCCTTGCTAATTGTTAATTCATCTGTAGAGCAAGGAAGCTTTAATGTGAGTCATGGCTTTTATCTCTTTTAGTGACTAAGGACTCAGTTAAAAAAAAAAAAAAAAAAAGAGCCCACCTAATGGATATGCATTTTTTCTCCCTGTGTGATTTTCTCCTTTTATTTCAGCAGAACTCAGAGCGTTTCCACACACAGCCAGGCCATTTCCAAAGTTCCTGAATTGTTGCCATGATATTCCGGTGGAAGTAAATGTAAGCCTCAGCCAGACCAGGGGTGTCTGGTGGAAAAGCCGCTGCTGTCTGGGCCTCCCTCATGAGCTGAAAATGCAGCCAGAAGGTTGCTCTGCATCCGTGGCCCAGGCAAAACAGGCTTGTCTCATTTGCAATAGCAGAAGGAGGAAGGAAATGAATGTCTTTGGGCCTCTGCCTCAGTGGAAAAGCAGAGACACGGAATCTTTTTATTATTTTCGGTTTGTCCACAGTCTCATAGCTGTAAACTTGTTCAAGTCCTGCCCCCCCCCCCCCTTTATGGAGTGATGCACAATCACTAACCCTTCCGTTGAATAAGAGCATTCATTCCTCCCCCGGCTCACCCAGCGTTCTGCCTTCCTCCCTAGGCAGAGGGACCCTGCATCGTGCCGCGAGTATTGTTTACCGTGATGATCGGGTTGTATCTGCCTGCAGTTCGAGCTTTTGGAGTAAATACCAAATGCTCTTTTCCAAAAATAGAATTTGATGGCAGGGAAGCAGTATAAACATAGCGCTTAAGAATGTGGGCTCTGCAGCCGTTCTCCCAGCTCCCACCCGTGTCTCTGCCTCTTGCGCGCTCCTTCCGGCTTTCTCATCTTGTAAACAGCGATAATCATAGCACCCCCCCCACCCCACCCCCGCCATAGGATTGCTATAAGGCTTAAATGTGTTCATATATGTAAAACAATTAACCCGTTGCCTAGACTATAATAAGCTCTTGACAGCCAATGACTGCTAGTAACTGGCTGATATTTTGGTGTATTCCAAGACACTTCATGCAGAGATTGATTCATTCAATTAATAATGAAGACATGGCTTGGGAGGAAAATGTAGGTATGAGGAGTCAAAGACTGCTGAATCAGGAAGCGAAGGTAACAGTATCTCTGTCTGTTTTGAGAAGGGGCCATAGTAGTTGAAGATAGCTGGGGGTTGGTACCTTTTATTTTCTCACACAATCCTCAACAATTTAATATGATTAGTTTCTCCCTGGAGAATATGTGTGAATATACAAATAACTTTCACTCATCCCTGTAAGAGCAGCCTATAAATATGCACAAGTACTCTCTGTTAAACTGGTATGCTCTTTTAGGACATTGTCCCGAAGGAGAACCCCATCAGAGGCTGCCACTAAAATGACCCGCTGCTGTCTCATACTGCTAATCTGCCTTAGCTTCTTTCCCTGCAGCTCCTCAAAGGGATTTTCTCTATCCTCTGTTGGTGATGGTTCCCTCACAGGAATCTCAGGAGAATTCAAGGGCGCTGCTAGGTACCTCTCTTCCCCAAGGGAAGGAGCGTGGTTTCCTTCTGCAGCAAAGGCAACTGCGGTATCAAGAAGACCTAGAGTGGAAGGGAAAGTTCCCACCCTCTTTACCTTCTTGTTTCAGAAGGCTTGCTTTTCCAGGCTGATCTCAAGAACTCAATTACAAGACGTGTGTGGTAACATGCATTTAACACAACGATTTACTTAGCATTCATTAAATTAATCTTTAAAAAAACTTCACTGTCTCTTAAAAAATATTATCACTTTAACGTGACTGTCTGCATCTTTCTTAAGTATTCCAAGGGTCTGCGTAATTAATAATTTGAGCAAACCTTTGCTTGGGAACAACATTGTAAAAGCCTGGTCTTTAATTTAGAAAAGTAGGCTAGGGTATCCTTGTATAATTCTCTGAAGGGGAGATCTTTTATTACCCTATGAAATGCCTCTGACTTTGTGCTATTAAAAATGTGAAAAATACGTTTGACTTTGGACTGTATAAAATTGTAAAAATTTCCATTTCGGCATAAAACGTAGACTTAAAATGAGCTGACCTAAGAAGACCTGCCTCTGAACTGTTTTACTTCTCTTAGCGTTTATTTGCCTCACGGCCTATTTTTTTTTTCCTCCTTGCCGTATTCTTGCTTTCTCAACTTTGTAAATTCTGACAATGTAGACGATTTGTAATTCCCTTGTGGCAATGTAGGCACATGCAGTATGTGAAAGAAGAAGCGATGTGAAACATTCTACTTGGTAGGTAATGCCAACTCTTAAAATGTTTTATTTAAAAAACAAAAGATAATGGGGCCTCCACATGAATAGAAAATCCAGTTGCCTTAATTAACTTCAAATCCTGTCACACATTGAACATTGTGGGTATCTAATTTCCTGGGAGAAATCTTACTTTTCACCTTTTTCAAAAAAACTGGTTACAAGTCAAGTCCAGACAGAAATGGTTTGTATTTCAACAGACTGAAGAAGGAAAGAGACAGGCTTCATCACCTTTGATGGAAATACCTGGATTCAATTGACGTCTCTTTAGGGCAAATCTGGATTTCCTAGGTCCAGATCATAAATAACTGTTGTTTATCTTTGTGTCTGCTAAACTATTGGGGAGACTTTTAAATGCATTAGGTGAATTGGATAATTATCAGTTCTCTGCTTAAGTTTGTACTGTGTGCTTACAGCTAAGCACACATGAGGGGATAACATCCTCATTTTTGGTAGAATTTGGATTCAATTCTGTATCTATTCTAAAACAATATCTAAAATGACATTATTAATGACAGGGATGAGCAGTATGTAGAATGGAATACCAAATAATTCTATAAATCATTTGGACATCAAATGAGTATCATTATTTGGCTTGTACCCTTTGAATTATCTTACCACTCCAGCATTCCTCAGTCTGTTTCCCTCAGAACTGAGGCAAGGTAGCCTGTTATATTCCATGGGGACAGATTTTTAATAAATGATCATGATGCAAAATATCTATCAGTGAAGTAATATAGCAATATTTCAACAAAACAGACATAATAACTTCCCTATTTTCCTTGGCATTTTAAGGTTTATGAAATATTTTAATAATGCATGTGTATCATATCCAAACATATTAATATATTATATAAATATAATATTGGATCATTACAGCAAAACATTCAGAAGGATATCTTTATGTCCATCTTATATTTGAAAAAATAAATAGGTTAAGGAACTCAACAAAGTTTACAGAGCCAGTTAATTAAAGACCCAGAAAAAAAACTCAGCCATTCTGCCTCGGAAACTATGCTTTATTTTTTTAAGACATAGTCTTCACCTAATATTTAGGAATAAATTATTATGCTATTATAGTTGGAAACATTGAAAGGGGAATCTTTAATCTTTTCACAAAATCATTATAACAGACTGTGGATCTGGCTAACAAGTTTATATAAATTTATGATACATATTGCATTTTGATAGATGCAAGGCAAACAATTTTAGACTAGATAACCGAAGAAATTTTCTATAAAATAGGAGTTCTTACAATTACATTAAAATATTATCTGGTGACTTTTAATATCTTTTTTTTTTCCTCTGAATGCTCTTCATTTTTTTATAGATAGATATTTCTTTTTTAACTCAACATATCCTTTGCATTTATTCCTACCAGTGAGAAATTGTGGTCTAAACCTATGTGTTGTCAAGTGCAATAGAGGTAGAATCTTCAGTTACAGTGTTTGATTTACA
Organism: Eumetopias jubatus; assembly: GCF_037043125.1. NCBI lineage: Eukaryota > Metazoa > Chordata > Mammalia > Carnivora > Otariidae > Eumetopias > Eumetopias jubatus. Next base: position 15,165,815 of record NW_028274818.1, read on the forward strand.
GTATTTTAAACATTTTGATTAAATATTTCTGTTCTTTGTATTCTATGTTTCATCTCTATGAAATCAGCATCCTAATACAATGAAGTGTAGTATCCCAGTTACACAGTTTGTTTGTCACCTAGTTTTGTACACTAGAAATTAGATGAACAAGGGAACAGAGCTCTACCGTAGGCAGAAAGTGCTTTAAAAGCAGCAGTAAGGAAATACAGCTTGTTCGTGACTCACAAGCACTACTATTTTCAGTAAATACTTAGGCACTATACCAGTGTCTTTGTTTTGTGAAATTTGCTGTCAAAACCTACTTAATTGCTCTTGAAGTCATCTCCTGATTTCATTTAAACGCTGCTCTGACGTTTCAGTATGACATCTCAGGCTTTATCTAGAGCCAAGTGTGTATTTCCATGTTTCACTGAAAGATAATCAACTCTTAAAGTTGTATTATTAAGATACTATGAAAATTGTGTTTTACTTTATCTCATGATAGAATAGTAATCCTTAACATTCGAGTATCTATATTCACTTCAGGGTTCACACAGAACTGTGTCAGCGTTTCCCGAACGGTGTCGCATAACTCAGAGAACCCACAATTCACATGTTCCATGTGATATTCATAAATATTCCCAAGACCGGATCTTTGGTAAAATTGGTTCGCAAAACACTGCATAGGGCTGCATCTCCTTCTGAGAGTCTTACAGAGGTCATTTGCATTTTAGAGGCTCTGAGAGGCCTTTCAGTAAAATAATCATACCGATGATGCTGTGGAACCAAATGTATTTTCTAAACATTTTGGGAAATGCCATGTACAGCGAACTACTCAGTTGAATTTATTAAGGAATAATGTTATACTGTTTTATCAATTAAGACAATATCACAGAATGAGTCTCTGCCTTGTTCTTACTCCCAAGTAACCTCTGTATTAGATAAAGTGTTATATGGCCCTGTCCTAAAACTTCACCATGACAGACTGGTAACCAAGTTATTAACAAGCTCTTCTCGCCACTCCCCCTATACATGAAACATTTATTTTTAATTCCTTTCTTTCCCTTTTACCTCTTTCCTCAATCTTTTAAATCCCATGCCAGCAAAAACCGCTGCATTTTGACCCAGGGAAGTTTTAGTAACTGCCTGTCTACCTCCTTTTCTGGCTTCACCCCTAGCTCTGCCTCACGAACACAGCCCTCTTGCGACATCCTAGCCTTCTGAATTCTTACAGGAAGCTCCTCTTTCTGTCCCATGTCCAGTCCAAACTTACTCCCAGTTTTCTCTCATTTGGAAGAAAATACAAATGTGCGCCAAAATGTAAATAACATTCTCCTCTGAGACATGTTGACGTTATAATAGGGAACAATCCTTACATCTCATCTTGCAGAGTGTAATTCCGGCTTTCCACAGCATGAAGGTGTCTTCAGTTCACTTAAATCCCACGAGTCCATGGTGAACCCTCTGGTAGACTAGGGAGGGTTGGATCGCTCTTACGTGGTCGGCTTTCATGGGTGACTGGTAAAGAGGATACCAGATTGCCATTGTCTTCAATTTGAGAAACTAGGCTAGTACCAAGTAACAGTTTCTTTGTATTAACTCCCATGGAAATGTGCCTTTCCTTTGGTATGTAAATGTGATTTTGATGGCCTTGCATGAAATGTGTTTCAGGTTTGTCATGCTCTCCCAGATTTGGTTTCCAACCACTGGCCATTTTGGTTTAGCCACCACTTTTTTAAACATTCCTCCAATACCTCTGGACCATTCTGTGTTCTGCAGTCTGTCTCCATAGCACCCATGGGTGATACTCTATGTATTTGACTGGTCTCAAAGATGGATACGTCAGCAGTAAGCCAGTGCCTGTCTTTGCCCACAGGGGTGCGTCTTGACAGAGTACGTGGAGGTCGGCAGAAGTACAAGCGCAGAATAGATGCGGAGAACAGCCCCTACCTGAACCCTCAGCTGGTTCAGCCAGCCAAAAAGCCATGTAAGTACAGCAGATATGTCTGGCTTTCCAACATACAGAATCCTCCCAGTTGGCTCTATGTGTATCAGTTTTGGCATGCCCATCCCTACCGACTCCAAGGAGACTTGTCTTTGTTGGGGGGCTGTGACTCTGTTCCCAAGGATTGCCTTTGAGGAGCAACGGCTACTCCGCTAATTATCTTCTTTTTTTTTCCCTATGATTTTCTCTCCCCTGCCCTTTTTTCACCTAGTCATTTTGTAGAAGCATAAGCATATTAAGGCATAGCTTATATAGTGCGAATTTTACATTTACTGGTTATCTTTATTTCCAGAGGTACATAAAATGGATCATACTGTAATCATTAGTTCATTGGAGCTGTTAGTTTCAGATTTCACAAGAAAGTGATTTTTGTAGTTTTCACTAACTAAATGAGTTTGACTGCTCAACCTCCCAATGAAAATACATTAGGAGCCTCATTAATTTGGCACTATAGAAGGTTAACACACTAGCTAGCAATAGATTAAAACAAGAATAGGCCCTCCTGATAACAAGCATAGGTTGATGGTTCTATCTCAGATGCCCTTATGGGCATTATGAATTGTTTTTAAAGAGTCCCTGGTTTTATAATGCCAGGTTGCAATTTGAAAGGATGATGGGTACATTGCTAAAACGCAAGCCCCATTCTCTTTGTCATTAACTAGAAGGAGCTGGGATGTAGATTGAGGCAATAACTGCATCCCATTTTCTGAAAAATCAGTTCATAGTTCTAATGCAACAGAACTAGCCTTTTAGGATATTTATGCATAGAGTTCGTACGAGGCACTAAGAAGTGCTTGATGGAAACAGTCCCCACATTTAGCTGTCTCGGTCTCAAGAAGACACAACCAGCACATATCAGAGGAGGCTGCATCCATAGCAGTTGTAGAAGAGACAAGGGCAATGTTTGATCTGCTTTCAAGGGAAGAGGAAGTGCCGGCTTCTCATTCCGACTCTCCAGGAGGGGTCGCTGCTGGGCATCACACACGTGAGCATATGGGGATCTGTTAAATAAATAAAACGGACCCTGAACTGTAAATGAAAGGACATTTTAGCTATGTCAAAGGAAAAACAACCAGTTTTACATAAAATTAAAGCTTAAGTGAACATATGGCATAGTTTCCTTTCGTCTTTCCAAAAAACATTATGTTGATTATACCTTCAATTGTCCAATCTGGCATCTCCTCCTCAGCCTGCATAAGCTGTTTGGCATTCTGCAAATACAATCTAGGACTGCATTAAGCAGATTTTGCACATTATAGTAAAAAAACTTTCTGATAATACAATAAAACGCAATAAACACTAATGCTTAATTTCATTAGAGGTTAGTTTTCCTAGACTCAGTATTATACAGACTGCCCATTTCTCATTCATTTTACATGAGCATTGACCGAAACCATTGATAATTTCCTCGACTGGGAGAAAAATGAGCTCTGGCCCATTTTGCGAGTCCACATGATGGAGGAACATCTATGGTTTTCGGCATAAACCTGAGAAATTGGGAAGTGGCTCGTCAAGTACCTCTAAGGAGATTATAGCAATTTCAGTGAGCTCCATTTGTCTAAGATAAAGAGGACTCCTAATAAATCATTACTCATTATCTCAAGGCCTCTGTGTTAATTTTCCTTAGTCCATCCAATTAGTGTGTTTTTGTAACAAACATTTATAAAACTTAATTTTCAGATCCTGTCAGATAAGTGTCGAGAGGCTGTGCCTGGGCTTTGCTGAGAAAGTGGCTGAGGGAGATTTCTGGACCCTGACTGATTGTTTGTGTACTACAGAAGCCCAAGAATGGAAATTGGGTTCTATTGATTCTAATTAGGGAAACATTAAATAAGATTTACCTGGAAACAGTGCTGCTGGCTATTCCATTTTCTGAATGATGGGAATTTCTTAGCTTCAACCAGATTTCTCCGACCCTTCTGGTCAAGTATCCATTGACTTGGGTCAAGCAGGTAACCATCTTCCCAGGATGAAAAGAACCGGAATCAGGCTTTCCTTTGGGCACATTTTTGTGCCCTTTATTAAATACTGCATTTTCATCTAATCCTGAGAAAACTCACGGTTACTGACAGGTTTTGTTGCATTGTCAGAGCGATGAAAGTTGAAACTTTTCCAAGCGTAACTAAAAATACAGGGTGTTGTTTCCATAGCATATACAAGAAACAAATGCCATTCTTAACAGATCCTACAAATTAAAAAAAAAAAAAGAATCTGTATTTATTTTTATTTTTTTCCCTACAAAATATGGTGTTTGGGAATATTTCCTCCCAAATCTGCAATTTCAATTTGGTGATAATTGAATATTACTGTCAATGAATGGTTATCTGTTGATTATTTGCAATAAATGTAATTCATATAGCAGCCATAATAATAAAATGTTAAAATGTTAGAAAAATGGCTAATTATAGCTTGGATAATTTCCTTGTCATTTCGTTAAAGAAGACTAAAGGGAATGCTATGTTTTCAATTCTAAGGTATATGCAGTCTTTTCATTTGGGGCTAAAAAAGTTAAAAACTTATAATGAAAGGAAAATTATCTAGTAAACACAGAGGAAACTGGCTTTGCTCACAAAAGTCCCATTTAATGCCCTGGCTTGCTAGAGTAATAGTACACAGAACACTGAAATATTTGGGTTTATCCTTACCCATTTGTATCTCTTCACTTAGAAGAAAGTATAAAATCTAAAGCTACACATAGAAATTGAAAATAGGGCCAACAAGAAAAATCATTCTGTTAGCAAGGCTTTACCATCCTTCCATAAACTCTCACATGCCCCTGAGCAATAAAACACATTTGATGTGATGATTTCCATTTGTCTCTAGTGTTTATTTTACGAAGGATTTTAAAAACCTATATCACAAATTTCAGACAGATAAATCTGAACCAGAGAATGAACTAAAGACAACAGATGAAAATAGAGGATTAAAGAATTAGACACTCCGAAGAGAAAATATTGTAACATTTAAGTAGGAGTATTTTTCTGGAAACGGATGTTGGCTATATTTGAAAGATTGCCTGGGCGTGTGGGGAGGGAGAGAAAGGAGAGAAATTCCTATTTAATGCATCCCACAGAGGTAGAGTTATATAGTCAGTAATTCACCCAGGCAGAAGGGCTCTGATCTCTGCTCTTCTTTAAAGGAATTAAGACAATTAATGACTTTCGTGCGCATTATGACTATCAGCATAGGTAGTTCTATGCCTTCCACATTATATTCTATATTTCAGGGGCTGACTGTGGATTTTTAGTTTAAAGATGTTGTACACTATTGAATCTGCTTCCCCAAATCCCACTTAAGAATCAAAGAGTCAACCCAGAAAGCATCTAACTTCTCTTATCTGTTTGCTATAAAAAATTTCATTACAGGACAGATGCTTCATTCCAGCAAAGGCAGGTAGAGCAAAGAAGAAGAAAGGAATGCATCCCGTTACAATTGCAGTGGCTCATTTCTTCCTCTTAAGTTTTCCTGAACACTGTTTACTCTGCATATTTTGAACCAGAAACAGAACAGTTGGGGTTTATTGTAGGCGATTGGAATGATTTGTCAAAACGCAGCATACTTTAGGGTTTGGGAAAGAGGGATGATGCTGCTAGTGATCTTGTAGTGCTCTGGTCTGATCCTGCAGATAACAAGATTGTCTCACATTTGTTGGTGGCCGAACCGGAGAAGATCTATGCCATGCCTGACCCTACTGTCCCCGACAGTGACATCAAAGCTCTCACTACCCTGTGTGACTTGGCTGACCGCGAGTTGGTGGTTATCATTGGATGGGCGAAGCATATTCCAGGTACATTTTCTGAAAAGAAAAAAAAAATGAAAGAGAAAAGGTTTCAGTAATTCCCTAATATGTAGTTTTAGGCGTATCCAAAAATTTCTCATTATTGTGTTTTTTTAACTTTTACATTACTTTTATCATACTTAATTTCGAGCTTTGCTTGACCTTAATAGAATCATAAACCTTTCTCTATCTGTACCACCTTGAACTCTGGTTATTTTTTTTTTCATATGCAAAGGTACTATTGCCAGCATAAGGTAAAGAGAATATAACTTTTAAAAAAATCTATCTTTCTCCCTCTTAAAATTCTGAGCTTTCTCCTAAGGAAATCCTTCGCTTTTTTCTTTTCACTTTAAAAAATGTCTTTGTCAGCACACATCTAACGTACCTTTTTTTTTTCCTTTTAAGAATCACTCATTTTGTTGTTCATGGTGGCTGTTTACATTGAATTGCTGTTCGTTATTTACCAGCGCAGCTTTGGTTGACAGTTAGATATTTACCATGAATTTGTACACAAGTTGTAAAAATAAATATTAAATAGACGACCTAAACTTTCTCAGATGGTAACTTAAAAGTAGTATTTTTAAAGTATCCTATTACTTTTCTTTCCTGGCCCATCCCATAACATCCCATAACAGGTAAACACACCTGGTCACAAGTGTTGAGAATTTTAGCAGCCTACCTGAATTATTTCTGTTTGAACTTTGATCTTCAAGTAATTTCTAAATAAGTTTTTGAACGATGAGCAGTGTCTTTCTGGTTTGGTTAACTTATTTCTGTCTCCTTAAACTAGTTTGTCTTTATGCTTTGAATGCTACAGTAATTTCTTTAATCAAATTGATGGAAGTCCCTTTCCCAGCCCACACTGAAACCAATTTCTTGGTCATGATACGCCAGCTATGTTGCTAACAGTCGTAACGAACTGTCAGGCGATATCGCACTGAAGCTAATTTGAAGTCATTAGGTGTGCAGCGTTCAAGCGACAATTTGTTACAGTGGTTAGGAACACAGCTGACATTTCTGAATGGCTTTGTTCAGTGCAGTTCTAGATGAGGCCAAGCAAATTGTAAACTAATTTAAACATCACTCTGTATTATACTAGCTACTTTGTCTTACACTGTTTGCTAATAAAGCACCCCAAATTAAGTCAAAACTAGTTAAATAGGTGAGCTTGAGTGTGTTCTTTAGAAGACACCTAATAAGGGTTACTACACGTACAAGAAGGTTGAGAATTTGATCATATGGATAGTTGATGCCACATTTCAATTGTAATCACATCTATGTGATTTCTAAAAAAAAAAGGGGGGGTATGCTAAAAGGTGTTAAGACATTTGGGAATTGTGACAGTGGGAATTGTCAGAATTTGCTTAAACAGTGTATGAAAACTTATCTAGATGAAAAGTGCTATGAAGGGTTTAGAGCAAAAAAAAAATTAACATTTGTTGAAGTATCCACACTTTTTTAGATAATCAATATGTATCATTTGTATTTATATATTTCATTACTTCATATATATAGGCATGTACACACATGCACATACATACTCACATTTTTTTAAAAATTTTTTAAAAAGATTTTCTTTTTAAGTAATCTTTACACCCAATGTGGGGCTCAAACCAACAGCCCTGAGATCGAGAGTTGTACGCTCTACCGACTGAGCCAGCCAGGCACCTCTATACTCACATATTAAAATACCGTTATTCTGGGACACCTGGGTGGCTCTGTTGGTTAAACGTCCGACTCTTGATTTTGGCTCAGGTCATGATCTCAGGGTTGTGAGATTGAGCCATGTCTGGGGCTCTCTGCTGGGTGTGGAGGCTCCTTAAGATTTTCTTTTTCCCTCTCCCTCTGCCCCTCTCTCCTCTCTCTCTCTTTCTCTCTCCCCCCCCTCTTTCTTAAAAATAAGATAAAATAAAAAAGACCAAAAAAATCATTATTCGAACCCAGGGTTTCTCAGCCTTGACGCTATTGGTATTGGAAACCAGTCATCCTTTGTTGTGGGGGACTGTCCTTTTCATGGTAGGATGTTCAGCATCCTGGGTTTCAATCACTAGCACCCTTGAGTTATGACAAACAAAAATGCCTTTAGATGTGGACATATGTCCCCTGGTGGGCAAAACTGTGCCGTCTTCCCCAACCGAGAACTCTTGTTTTAATCCAGAAATCAGGTACTATTATCTTTAATTCAAAGATAGGGACGTTTGAGGCATAAAGAGGTAAAAACACTTACACAAATTCACAGATGTATCCGATGCCTTCAAAGCATATTCAGCATTGCTTCCTGGAGTAGAATCAGGATACCCGGTTGACTGCATTTGAAAGAGCCACTTCAAAATAATAATGATGATAGTGTTCATATTACTGATAACAGCAGCATGAAAGACTGTGTCACTATGACTCGAAGCCACCCATTATTTTAAAGAACTCTGCACAGGTTCTCCCTGAATTAAGAGACGTGTTAAGCCAATATTTTAATATTGTCCAGACATCCCATAATAAAGACCAATAAAAGTCAACAACTTCTTATGATGCTCTCTGGTAAGGAAAAGTCAATGATAAATTTGTGGGTCCAGTTGTGCATCATGGTAGAAATGTCAGCTTACAAAGAAACCTGTCACAGTAAAGGGGCTCTCTGGTGACTTTAGTGAAGACAGTAACTTTAAATAACTATGAGTAACAGCATTTCCAGTGGTGGAAACAATTACTATACGATTATGTGTTCAGTCTTAAGCTGAGGCTTAGAATTGGTGGGGACTGACGTGATTCTCTCTCCATAGCAAATGCCAGAGGAGGTCACTGTGGAGTGATGATTCACAGCCCTGGTGCTCGTGATACCCTCAGGGTGTTTAAATGATTACAAGGAGTGGCTTGGCTTTTCAGAAAAGGATTAGCCAAACAAGAATTAACTGGAATTCTTTTAAATTGTTAAATAATAAGCGAGCCAGGCCGTGTTTTGAGGTAGAAGAGGGTGCTCTGATGTTAGGAGTGCTGGTATACACTGGGTTCAAGGAGGCTGGGCCTAGCAGCAATGTGGAGTATAGGATGGGGGGCTGGTAGGGCAGGAGACAAAGAGAATATAAAGATTAAGGTCACATTTCTGCCTTGATAGAAGTAAAATCATGTTCTTGATAACATGACCCAGTCCTCATAACTGGGGTCAGAGCCTGAATTAAAGTCAAATCAGAACTGAAATTTCACCTGTCTTTGTCTTAACTTTAAAACTCTTTGTGTAAGGCTTCTGTTAAAATTAAAGTGAAATCTTTCTTTAATGCTAAAATCTAAGCCTTTGCTCTCTATATGCTGTTCTCAGTTTGTGTCATCACACACACACACACACACACACACACACACACACACAGTTCAAAAATTAAGTTTAGCATCTAAGATAAGATGAGTAGCCTCTCAGCACTGCTGGGAATGGACTCTTACATCCTTGCTTTTGCTACATAAAAAAAAGTGCAGAATTCAACAAAAGAAAATATTGAAGAAAAATACATATGGAGTGTTTTTTTATCAGTAAATCGAATTAGTTGACTTACTTTAATAAATCATATAAATGGAAAATTGTGTTCTTAGGAAACATGACCATACTTTATCTATAGAAGAAAAAAGATCACAAGGGCTTTAGAAAATGCTTGACTTTAGTTGGAGGAGCATAAGGGCACAAGAACAGATGATGGTGCCCTAATAGCCCTTTTTAAGAATGACAGGGCCCCGCCATTAGCATCCTTTTATATCCTTGGAAATTGCTCATGCCTCGCTTTTCTGGTTCCTATCTGCCTGACTCTTTTTTATTTCTCTTTCAATTTCGTCTGCGCTCGGATAAGCGCATGCTAACACAATATGATTGAGCTGTAAAATGGAACGCTGTCACCTCTAATCTCTTTTATGTAGATACGGAGTTACTGCACACTCCACTTCATTCTCTCCCCATTGTTGGCCTTTTTTAGAATGGGCTGCCAAGTAATGGAGGCTCCGCCAAATATTAGAGCTAGGTTTCACAGGGTGTGATAAGACGATTATCAGCCCAGCAGTCAGATCTATTATTGTTCTTTGTGGTTGATTAAAATATTATTATGTACTGTTACTTTGTTAGCAAAATGCAGAATGTGCTTAGTCAGATGGTGCTTAAAAAAGCATAACCCATAATAGCTGACCTATATAAGTGGCTTAAATATATTATGGGTCTCATCCGACAGTTTAAGAGAATAGAAGGGTATTTGAACAATTAAGTGAATGAATGTATTTTAGAAAAATTTTCCTTTATCAAAGATGGCAGATTTTCAGGTAGGTTTGTTTATTTTTAACATGACAAATTAAACCCTCACTTGCTAAAGAAGAGGACTCTCTGTAAGTTTGGGGCCTCTTAGTCACATTTATAAAATGGTATCCTTTGGAATGATATCAAAACAGAAAAAAAACTCTACAATTTTTACTCATACTCTCAGTGAAGGCAGGAAATATTTAGCTCTACAGGAAAACCACACTAGGAAGATAATGTGATCAGTCTTTACGTGTAGTTTATTCGTGTGAGAAACAGAAATCTAAAGTATAGAAACCGGTATTTTTCATTTACACTGAAGCATTTTTTTTGTAAAAAAAAAATATGCAATTAGAAGAATGTATCAAAAATTGCTCGCTGAGTTGGATTTTTATATTTTTCTCAACAGAAGTATTGAGACTTTTCAAGAAGCGGCAGAAATCTTTGAAGAACACGTATAAACTATTTCTACATTAGCATATAAATTTTGTGGGCAAATACCCAAGGGTATTTCAAACATCTATTGCTAATGATGCTGTTTAAAGATTGTTCTAACAGCATTTTATGTAGAGACCGATTTTTAAGATGATATCATCCCCAACCAAAGTTGTGGAGGTTTTAAAATGCCCATTCCTTATCTTAAACTGGTAGCACCATTAAGTGATGATGATATGTGCAAAAAGACACACAAACAAATGTGGTGGAAATAATTACCATAAGATTATGTTTCCATTTATAACACAAAAATATGTTTCCGTGTATATGCGTGTGATTATGGTTTGATGTGCGGGTCAAGGGCATGTTTGACTAAGAGAGAGTTATATAAGTAGCACCTAAGACTCAGTTTGGGATCTCTATCACTGGAACTTGATAAATATTTTATTGATTAGTTGATTTAAAATATGCATAGCCCCAAACTGCTCATTGGCCCTGAGGTTCCCCTCTCTAGCCCATCCCAGAACTGAATTTACAGGTAATTGTAATTTCTACTTTGCTGTGAATGAATTGAAGTGATCACAGCCTCTTTTCTCAGGATTAATTTTTCTTTTGTGTATGTAACTTGATTGCAGAACTATGAAGTAGTTGAGTCTTTTAGGTAAGTGGAGAAAATGTAAATTTTAGACCGAAAGCCTTGGTACTTTATAAATGCTATTTAAATTATAATTCTATTCAATTACCAAATATTTGGGAGTTCTGTTTCATGTACCTGGTAGTTGTCTACCTCTGCACCTATCCTTGTGGTTTCCAAGGCTGGAATGAACCTGAAAGTAAAATCAGACAACCTAAGGTGTAGGGGAGTAATTTTTTTGAGTTACCTAATTGCTCTAGCCATTAGTTATATTGTGAAAATCAAATGAGGGAAAGAATACACATGCAAATTAAACACATATGTATAATTAATTTGCAAATTATAAAGCATGATCTAAATGTAAAATATCAGTGTTCATTTTAGTTCCTAAGATACTGCACATAGATTGTCATTTTACTGCAATTAAAACCAAGTGATCCAAAAAGTCAGTGTTAATAAAATCCATTTCAAAATATATCTACCATAAACATCGGTTGTAATACAAAAGTAGGAGGGAAGCTTATTTAACCAAAAGGATCTGTGTATGGATATGGTCATCATTTGTCTTAGGTGGGCAGGATCATTAGCATCTAAATAATCTAGTTCATCCTTCTTGGCCAAACCTAAAATAACTGAATGTTTATCAGTTTCTGAAGTCACAACTATGATAGGGAAACAGGAACCAGTAAGTTGAAAAATATGCTATGAAAAAAATAATCTGCAAGGTCACCTAAGGTCCTTTATTTTCTGCAGCTACCCTTGCTAGAAATAAAAATATGTAAACCGACAAGAAGTTGCCAGTTTTCCTAGACGGAGATCCGGTTCAAGAGACAACCTAAATCTTGTTAAAGATGCTCATAGAGATTGACTGTCACCCCTGAGTCCATGGTTCGTGACCTAATGCCCATTCTGTAACCATGCTGGATTACCCGTGCGCACGTCATCTCTATTCCAACATTCCTTAGGCTCCATTACTAGGTGTCTCCAAATTATGTTTGCCACCCATACATAGCCATGCTATTGTATACCTCTAATCAAAAATGAATCATAATTTCATAGTAATCATTGAATCCAGTTTAAGTATTTGAGTAGATGCTACGTACCCAACTCTATGCTTGGTACTGTGGGAAATATAAAAGATATACATGACATGATCTCTACCCTGACTCATGTAGCTCTGTCCAAATAAATATATATGCATGTGTGTGTGCATACGTATGTGATAATCTCATTTTAATGAGATTAAGCTTTCAATACAAAAAGAACTAACATCTATATGGTTATTTATTGTTTACAAAGCACTTTCATAAACATTTATTGGATACCTACAACGATTCTGCTGTTATTCTCTGGGTAGGTTTTGTTCTTATCATCCCCACTTTATATGTGAGCAAACTTGAGAGTCAGGAAGTTTGACTCACCCTATTGATGTTACTTGGATCCCCAGAATGTTTAACTTAAATGGCTTTTTACCAGTAGCTTCATTATGTCTTTCTTCCCTGCCCTCATCTCCTTCCCCTGTGTTCTGTGTCCTTTGTTCCAGATTACCTACCTACCTCTCATAACAAGTTTAGGTGAATGTAACATATTTGCCCTGTCTTTCAATTTTGTTTATACATTTCCAAAATGCAAGATTCAAGGAAAGGAGGATGAATAAAAAAGGAAATGTGTGACACTTTTTTCAATCAGTGAAAATCAACGTGTTTGATAGTGTACCCTAGATATGCCTGATCACAAATTTTAATGAAACAAGGTAATTGCCATTTAACTACTCATCGGAGTAGTTGGCAAGTTCCTTAAATGATTAGTTGCTAAAATTGGATGCTCCCCCTCCCTTATTGTGTTTGGATTCACTGGCCATTGAATTTGATTGAGAGTTATAGGTAAACCAGAGCAGAAGTGAGTCAAGTGACTCAACCACACCAAATATCAAAATGTTAGCTCCACCGCTTAACCTTGAATCCATTCCTTCCTCCCTCCCTCTCCCTTCCCCCCTTCTTGCCTTCCTTCCTTTCCATCTTTCCTTCCTTCCTTTCCTCCTTCCTTCCTTCCCTCCTTGCTTCCCTCCTTTTCTGCCACCTTCCCTCCTGCTTTCATTCCCCCACACACACATACCCTCCCTTCCTTCCTTCCCTCCTTCCATCTTCCTTCCTTCTTCCTCCCTTCCTTCCTTCCCTCCTTCCATCTTCCTTCCTTCCTTCCCTCCTTCCATCTTCCTTCCTTCCTTCCTTCCTTCCATCTTCCTTCCTTCCTCCCCTCCTTCCATCTTCCTTCCTTCCTTCCTTCCTTCTTCCTTCCTTCCTTCCTTCCCTCCTTCCATCTTCCTTCCTTCCTTCCCTCCCTCCTTCCATCTTCCTTCCTTCCTTCCTTCCATCTTCCTTCCTTCCTTCCCTCCTTCCATCTTCCTTCCTTCCTTCCCTCCTTCCATCTTCCTTCCTTCCTTCCTTCCCTCCTTCCATCTTTCTTCCTTCCTTCCTTCCTTCCTTTCTTCCTTCCATCTTTCTTCCTTCCTTCCTTCCTTCCTTCCTTCCCTCCTTCCATCTTCCTTCCTTCCTTCCTTCCCTCCTTCCATCTTCCTTCCTTCCTTCCCTCCTTCCATCTTTCTTCCTTCCTTCCTTCCTTCCTTTCTTCCTTCCATCTTCCTTCCTTCCTTCCCTCCTCCTTCCTTCCTTCCCTCCTTCCATCTTCCTTCCTTCCTTCCTTCCATCTTCCTTCCTTCCCTCCTTCCATCTTCCTTCCTTCCTTCCCTCCTTCCATCTTCCTTCCTTCCTTCCCTCCTTCCATCTTTCTTCCTTCCTTCCTTCCTTCCTTCCTTCCTTCCTTCCTTCCTTCCTTCCTTCCATAAGGCATTTAGTCAGCTCTGTGTCAGGCATTGTGCACAACAGATATGCACATGAGTATGAATATAGCACAGGATCTGCTTTTACTACCCTTAGTGGGTAATTTGGAAAGATGTAAGGACAGCTCTGACTCCGGGACGTGGGCTGTGATGGTGCTGTCACACAGAGTCACATGGAAGCATGGAAGGAGCAGCATGGGACAAGATTCATGGCCGAGGACCCCATCATGAAAAATCTTGAGTTTCTTGCAAAGGAAATAGCATTTTATACTGAAGGCAATAGAAGCAATTAACATTTTTAACTCAGTGACATGATTAAAACTGCATTTTGAAAAGATTAAAATCCAAACCTTGAGCCAACTTACATAGGGAAAGATTACTCAGTGTACTTTTGAAAACAACACTGTTAAATTTCTGAGTGTTAAAGATTTCTATATGTACCAGGTCCTAAAATAGGATACCATTTTCAAGCAAGTTCTTGGTAATTGTTAAACTCTTTTGCCTGATGAGGTGATGAGTCCAGTCATTTGGTTTACTGTAAGTCATGATCTTTCAGAAGTCTGAAATAGCTTGAAATCTACCTGAAGATTATCAAAATATTGACATCCTATAGACCTGGCCCAACTCTTTCTGTTCTGGAATTCTGTTAATGGAGCTGTTACTTCTGAGTTTTAGATTCTTCTCGAGGCTACTTAATGAGTTGAAGAAAGACTTTTGTGTCTTGGGAGGAAATTGTTATATGAGAGCTGCTATAATTAGTATAATTAATATATGCCTAAATGCTTAATCAAAATATCTTTTTTTTATCTCTAAAACAAGAATTTGAGGGAGAAGAGCAGAACATGACGCCAGTATGTTTTGTTTCTCTCTTTGCTCCTTTTTGACCCTCCCTCCAACCCCAACACCGCCTGCCTTCTGTGGGCTGGTTGCACTTTTCCCCTGCGTCCCCCTCTATCTGCCTCAGCCAATCTCCAAATGAATGCATGTCTATCCTGGCCTTGGCTTTGACACTCTGGATATATTGATTAATAGTTGCCCTAAGCTCCTTTTAGCAAATCAAATTTTCACTTTTAGCAAGGATTTCGCCTCTGATTTATTCAGCAAAGTGAAATGCACTAAATTGACTTTGACATTCAGGGAAAATGGCTGAAAAACAAAGAGCAGAAGAAAGAGATATAAATTGTGTGGCAGCTGGAGACTTCAAGCATCAGAGAAACAGTTTTCTATAGAATACAGAGTAATTTAAAAGCACTTTTTAAACACGGAGAGAAGTGATGTCTTCAAAAAATTTAACTGCTGAGTTTTCTTTTTGAAAGAGGGTTGTAAGTATTACTCAGCTGAACTCAGAATTTCTGGTACAAGACATTATATTTTGTAGATAAAAATAGCTATGTAATCCAGGATTGTATATATCAAAATTAGTTTATGAAAGCGAGGAAGTAACCTAATTACTTTGGAAAAGAAATATTCAAGAATAATCCTATACAAAATAGAATAGTTAGCTTCAAAGTGTTACTACTTTGTAGCTGTGTGTGTTGTAAAGAATGGAACTACTTTATCACCATAAGGAGAATTTAAAATAATTTTGGATCACAATCTCAGTAGAGAAAAGCCATGCAACTTGGCACTTCTGTATGCCTTTTTCCTAAGAATGTCAGCCTTGGCTGTGTTCCTTTATGTGACTTAAGCCAGCCTACTTCCTTGTTAGACCAAGGTTCAGTAAGTAACCATCAGGTTCAAGATACAAAGTGTGGTTTTGATATGTAAAAGGAAATAGTGCTGGAGTGTGGATGAAGCAAAGGAAGGGAAGTTGAACTGAACTCACCAGGGGCACTTGGGGAGGAATTAAAGGTGTGAGGAGTATCAGGGAATATTTTTTGATACTGAGATCTAATAGACTGTTGCCTTGCTTCTGTGGAGGGATTATCAGAGCAGAGAAAGGATAAGGGGAAAGTAAAATCTACAGCTGGACTTGGGTGCTCATTGAGCTCTTTCCTGTTCAGTATGACTATTCCTTATTAACTGAAGTTGGGGTCCACATAGTCAAGGTGCTCACCCTTTAACTCTATATTATTATTCTCTTTCCTTTAATTTTCAGTAAATCCAATTTATTTTATTTAAAAAATATTTATATATTTGAGAGAGAGGTGGGGGAGGGGCAGATAGAGAGGAAGACAAGCAGACTCCCCACAGAGCAGGGAGCCCAATGCTCAGTGCTCCATCCCAGGACCCTGAGATCATGACCTGAGCCAAAACCAAGAGTCAGACGCTTAACTGACTGAGCCACCCAGGGGCCCCTAACTCTAACTTATTTTTTTTAAAGATTTTATTTATTGGGGCGCCTGGGTGGATCAGTTGGTTGAGCAGCTGCTTTCGGCTCAAGTCATGATCCCAGGGTTCTGGGATCACGCCCCGCATTGGACTCCCTGCTCGGTGGGTGCCTGCTTCTCCCTCTCCCTCTGCCACTCCCCCTGCTTGTGCTCTCTCTCTCTCTGTCAAATAAATAAATAAAATCTTAAAAAAAAAAGAGAGAGAGAGAGAGCACAAGCAGGGGGAGTGGCAGGCAGTGGGCGAAGCAGGCTCCCCACTGAGCAAGGAGCCCAATGCGGGACTCCATCCCAGGTACTCCGGATCATGACCTGAGCCAAAGGCAGACGCTTAAGTGACTAAGCCACCCAGGTGTCCCAAAATCTAACTTATTTTGAATATATCCAGTGTGACCCCAGCTCTCCATATCAGTGGCACTTTACTCATCAGATGTCTTAACAATGTATCTGATCTGTCCATGGGCATGTGATTTCCCTAAAACCAAGCTACTTCCTTCCCAATTCAGCCCACTTCCAAACATCATAAATGACTCTTAATTAGAAGAATCCAGTTAGAAGAACCTATTTATTCTGCCCAAATCACTTAAATTTACCAGAATTTCTAAGAAGTTTATGCTCTCTCATAAACAGATAACACCTCCATTTGTTTATAAATATCTTGATATTTTTCTTAGGAAAATTTTTCTTTTTCCCAGAAAAAAAACTGCAATTTTTCTCTCTGAAGCAATCAACAACTTTTATTTTTTATTTATTTTTGCTAACTTTTTTTCCTCTGTCAGGAAAGATGTACAAAATACACAAACTCCATGTAAAAGGAATGTTCAGCTTACGTTTCATATACTTGGATCTCTTATGGTGCAGTGCAGTATTATTAAATGAATTAAAAAGTGTAGTACATTGTTACTTAGTTAAAGAGGAAAATATAATGGATAAATATCACCCCTTGGTAATTCTGAGAGTTATAGTCAACTCAACTTAGTTAATCCCAAAATTTTACCAGTCTCTACGAATCACATAATTTTGCTTCCAATACAGAAATTATATTTTTGTTGCCAATATGGGCATTAAGCCCTGACTGCAAATTATTACTATAAGATCAAGAAGGGGAAAGGACCAGTTTCTTCAGCTGGATTCAGATGAAGCAAGTGGATAACTGGATGTCCAAGTCAGCAGCCCAGCCTGTCTGGTTTTAGAATCATCAGAGCCCAATTAATAAATACTATCACTCCAGGGGTGTCTCTGAAGAGCGGCTCCCTCCTCTCTCTGTGAAGGAGCGTTCACACCTGCTTAACCTACATTAGGAAAGGATTAATTACCTGAAGTGCGGGCCCCTCAGCCAGTCAGCACGTTTGTGCCAGGGCACGTGGTGGCCTTGGCTGAGGAGGGAGACAGGGAGAAGGAGCAGCTGGGAGATCATGGAAAGACTGGCTCCTCCCGATGTGGTCAGCACTTTAGGAAAAAAAAAAAAAGGTCCATCTGTACTTATTCTTGTGATTTTTCTGTGTCATGGCAGAGCCCAGTGGCAGGGTATCTTCAACACAGATCCATATATCTGACAGAGGAATACACTCCTGATGGTTCTTTCGCCTCTGCATGTTACTCAGATTAACCTTTTGTGGAAAAACATGGAGTAACTATCGATAGCATTTTGGATTTATTTCTATGAGTTGCTATTTTTCTGAAGTAAAGTGTTTTATGAGAGACTTTCCCCAGAGTTTTAAAAATACGCTTGTTTATTCAGGAACATGCCAGGAGGAATCTTTGTGACACACTTTTTTTTTTAAACAAATGAAATAATATTGAAGAGAGACCTCTTTCCCCAAAAAATTAATCATGGGATGACAGAACCATAATGGACCTTAGAGATCATTTGTGAGACCTTTGCATTTTAAGTGCATTTCATTTACTAAACTGTAGTGGGCAGTGTGCTCTTTAGAGTTGGAGACCATGATTCAAATTCTGATATTGCTGCATACCATGAACTCAGTGTGTTTATGCGTAAGATGGGATAATAATGCCAACTTTATAGGTTGCTAGGACAATTCTGTGGGTTAATATTTGTAAACTGCCCAATCCCATCCCTGGCTTTTAATCGTAAGTGTTCAGTGAATGTTAAATGCCTTTACTTATAAATTCACTTATGGATAGACACTTACAGCCAGGAAAACTGAGTGAGTTATCCAGAGTAACAAGCTAGTCAGTGACAGAGTTGAGATGAAAACTCAGTCTTTTAATTCTCAGTTGGGCATGACTGATATTTGTCATTGTCACTACCAGTTTTTCAGAAAAAAGTATGCATCCTTATGCATAGTATTAAATATTAGCAAGTTATCATGTTAACTTTGTCTCTTCCACATTATACCACATTATATTACATTATATAATACATATATCTGTATTTATTTGGACACACATTTCTTGAAGATAGACTAGCAGTGAAAATGTTATGGAAGAGTTATTGTGATATGTTTTTAAAGTGCATACTGCAAATTATAAGCAATACACCTGTCTTTTCTTTTGTTATTCTTTGGTAAAGCTTGGGTATAATATCTGGATATATCAGATCAAACCCCTTTCTGAAGGATTATTAATCTATAGGTATGGCTCAGAATACTTCTATAGCATACAGGGTGACACACTAGAGAAAAATCCCTAACTGAAGCTGGAGGTGGGTAAACAGCCAAGAGGCCAAAGTAGCCTCAAGGTTGCTCAGTGGAGGGTCTTAGTGCAGAACTAAGTGTCTAGATAGCATAAGGATAAAATAACATGAATATATGAGGTGGGCCTTATTTATAAAGCATCTTTGAATATACTTCTCTGTAAATACTGATGCTTATCTTTGAAAACAATGTCTCTGACAGATCAGTATATAACATTTGGTTAAAATACTCTTGTGAATAATCCACGGATGCTAATTAACCTCGTTAGTTATCTGACCTGTTACACTCAGTGAGGGTTTTAGGTTTTGACATCTCTGTAGTTGCCATGAAACTTTAACTCAAACTTCCAAGGCAATTTGACATATTTAGAATAGAATTATTTATTATTTAATTTGAGTCTGACCATACTGTGATTGTATGGTTGAATAAATTTTATATGGGCTGAGAATGGGTGGTATGTTATCTTCAGAACATCAACTATGATAATATTTGAGATATCTGAATATGGTAATAAGCTCTGTAAATTCAGTTCAACATTTCCCTAAACTCTTTGTAATACTCAGTTC
Organism: Eumetopias jubatus; assembly: GCF_037043125.1. Classification (NCBI taxonomy): domain Eukaryota; kingdom Metazoa; phylum Chordata; class Mammalia; order Carnivora; family Otariidae; genus Eumetopias; species Eumetopias jubatus. The sequence goes on from NW_028274818.1 coordinate 15,185,296, forward strand.
CCCAACAAAAGTACCGTGTGTAATATATTTTTGTAACAAGCTAATACCTATTCATGCCTGCACTGAAAAATATATATATATTGGAGGCCTCCTTGCTATCTGATCGGCCTGATACTATAGTTGCTGTTCTTGGGTTCTCTCTCTGTCATTATGATATGACTGTGAGGCAGAGTTGATCTCTTATCAAAATATCTTTTGAATTATTTTTTCTTTTGGATTTTTATTTCAAGAGTGTTGCTTTGCAGCTCATTCAGGATCATGGTTTTCACTTTTCTGTCACACATACTCAAGAGTCCTGAAGAACTGTTTTGAGAGTGATCTAAGCCAGATGTCAGCCATGCCCCCTGGCCCAGTATTTCAGTGTTTTCCCCTCCACAGCTCTTTATCCCTGGGTTATGTGCATCATTGGTAGCCCATGGACCAAACTGAAGGCCAGCAGCTGCCTGAAAGGATTTTTATGAGGTTTTCAAACTATATATAGAGGGGGTTGTTCTGAACCCATTTGGATTTTAAATGGTTAAACTACCTCAGGAATGGAGTGTCTAAGAAACCTGCCTACTGCATTAGGGAGGGTTGCAATGTTTTTACTTTAAGAAAGCGTTCTCCATCTACCTTGGCATAATCGGGGAATATGGAGCTGATTTCAGCAGGAGCTTTGCTCAAGATGATTAAGGTCTCCTTGCATCTCCCGCCGCTAACTTTTGTTCTCATCTGCAGCAGCACAGTTCGGAGGTGTGGGCTCCATGTTGCATCCATACTTGGCTTGTTATCCTCTTATCAAGCTCTTAGCATCCCTTTGTTTATTTGAGGCGACAGGAAGACTGTGTAAAGGCTGCTTAGTCAGGGATATCAGCCTTGTTGGCAGGGGAGTGATTGCCAGTTGAAAAACAAGGCATTATTGCTCATTTTTTCCCTCTTATTAGTTTGATTACATTTGCAAATCAAATCAATCCATCAGACATGATCAGGCCTCGTCCGCATTTTAAGGAATAGTAATCTCCGTCTAATAAGATGCAAATGTGTCACATCGGTAAGTAACCAATAAATCATCGTCTTGTCTTTGGCAATCATTAAATATCAGAACCAACAGTCAATTTTTAGTATTTTCAATTTGCGATATGCCGCTGGAATATAAAGATAGATGGACGTAATTACACAAACCAAACACTATTTCAGTTCATTCCAGACAGCAAATTTAGTGGAAGGTATAACTGGCTTGTCATCACACTACATTATTCCTAGCAGTTCATGCAAAGTTCACAGACGAGCTTCAAATGGACATTGCTTTTTTTCAACTTCTAACAACGTCCCTACAATGGCAAGCAAACTTTGATGTAAGGACTTGAACTGACTTCCACGTGGCTCTTGCAGTCAGATGCCAACATGACAGGAGACATATGCTCTCTCTCATCAGAAACTCCTGGCAGTACCAGCTCCAATCTCCTATATTTTCTGTTAAAAAGAAAATGAACTCACAAACGTAAAAATAGAGAAAAACAAAAACAGCCAAGAACTCTTCAGACGATCCGTACCATCTTCATCTGTTTTGACAGAAAATCTCCCTTGGGGCAGGAAGGGAGCAAAAACTTTTCATTTTTCTGAGTTTCACGTTTTTAGAGCTTCTCTGTTTGGGCAGTGTATTCTTTTCACTTAAGCCCTTCTCTGCGAAGTTGTGCACGTATGCAGTGCCCTGATTAAGCCAAGGAAGAGAGAGTGAGTGTTAATTTTTGGCACAATACTGAAATGTTGACAAATAAAAAATGTTATAATTCAAAAGATAAGAAATGAAATTGTTTGGCCGGAATAGCTGATCTGAATGCCTTTTCCCAAATTATGCTTGGCAACTCAGTGTCTTCTGATGAACTGTGACAATTGCCTATTCATTCATTCATTCATTCATTCCCTCATCCATTTATTCATTCATAGGAATTAACTTCTCACAAATGGAGGATCCTCCTCAATCTTGCTTGGCTCTGTTTATCTCAATACTGTCAATATTCGTACTTTTCCATCCTTTTCCAATAATATCTCTTGTCTATTTCTCTTTTTTCTGAATTCTAATATAAAAAGGTCTTTTAAATCATTGATCTGATGATATTTAAAATTTGCAATACTTCTTTCTTTGATTTTTGTTTTTCATCTTAGCCTCACCTAGTTAACTGACATCACTTTTGTTCTTTTGCTTTCTTCTCGACAAAAGTTGCTTGCCTTCTCCAGTGTAAGCTGCTAAATAGGATGTGAAGAACATATTTACATGACCTCGGTGCACCTGCTACTTTATTTTGGTGGCACTTCCAATCATCATTGACTGATTCCAGTTTGTCTCGACAGATTTATCATAGTCTTTAGAGTTAAAACTTAGAGCTTAAGATTTGGCAAAGCCAACCCTTTGGCTTACTAGAGTCTCTTATTTGCAGTGAGAAAGGCAAACTCTTTGGAATATTATTTAATAAAATCTATTATTTAAAATTGATAAAATTAAATTTCTTTTTTTTTAAAGATTTTATTTATTTACTGGTCAGAGAGAGTAAGAGCATGAGCAGGGGGTTGGAGCAAGGAGAGTGGGAGAAGCAAGCTCCCCACTGAGTAGGGACCCATTGGCGTCCCAGGACCCTGGGATCATGACCTGAGCCAAAGGCAGACGCTTAACCAACTGAACCACCCATGCGCCCTAAAATTAAATTTCTGACTGCATTACTTATTTGTTTTAAATGTGTTGGGTACCTTCGTAACCTAATCACTGCTAGGGGGAAGGATACAAAAGTAAACCGTGTAGATACAGTCACAGTCTGTTGGGGATAAAAATAAACAAAGAAGCATCACTACACTCTAACTTTGTTAAACAGAGAAGGCTTCCTGAAGCCTTGAAGGCCTTTTGTATAGAAATCCAGTGAAGATAAATTTATAGAGAGGTATTTAGATGTTTTAGTTAAGCGTCAGCTTCCTTCTGCTAATGAAACAAATAGTGTAGGTTAAACGGGCCCATTTTCAATACCTCTGCTCCATTTGTTAGCAGGACTGAGAAACATCATTCATTGAAAAATGAAGAACATTCTTTCAAATTTTAATAAAATTATAATACAGAAGTTGGCTTAGATTTTGGCAAGAAAAACAAGCCAGGAGGTTTCAAACTTAGACAATGAAAACATCCAGTAGCTTGAGGTAGTGGTCAAAACAGATTTTGAAACAGCACACTCGGCTCCTTAAACGTCTCCTGTGTATGCCTGTTGGCGGCCATCTGCATGCCATACATGTGGGCAGGCAAAATGCACCATCACCTTATGAAAACAATTTTATGCTGCTTTTGCACCTCTATCACCATATCATCTCAAAGTTAGTAGATTTCCAGGCTTCTTTTCCTTTCCGCAAGACTGTGATGAATTTTTTAAATACAGCTCTGGTCTTTCCAGGTGATTGTTTTGCCAGCCAGCCCATGTAGCTCAAGGAACCCCATACATCGCAGCAATTGCCAGGAACCCCTGTGAGCTACAGCTGATGAAAGCCATACAGCTTGTGCCTTTGAAGCTTTGTACCAGAACCTGATGCTCTCTCTAACCGATTTACATACCACCATGGTATGTTTAATTTGCTTTTTCATCAAATCAATAATGGGTCTAATTGAAAAAATTGGCAGTGCTACGTGCAGCCTAACTACGGATCTCAATGTTTGCCGGCTAAAGGGAATGTTGCACAGCTCTGTGTCAGACACCTGTGTTATTGGTGTTCTCCTGCTACTAATGCGTACAAAAACAAACATTAATACAGGTGAAGCATCTGCACCAATTGATCACTATGCTATGAGAATTAATCACCTGGCTTTCAGCTTGAAGAATAAAATTTACATCTTTAATGTATGAAATGTATTAACACACACGCTCGCACCATCGACCTAGGGGGGATATCAGCAGTCAAGCACATGCAGTCCCATTTGGCTGTGTTCCTCTGGACATTCGGACCTGGATATGTAAATTCAGGGCCAGGTTTTGAGCACCTGAGAGCATTTTTAGAAGTTAGGTCTGACACTTTTTTTGTCAATAAGGATTGGAAAATATTGGGTAAGTACTATTCGATGTAAGAGACTAACTCTTTGAACTCTGTAAATCTTCCTTCAAAAACTGTACAATGACACTTTTGAGGTTGAATTTTATTCTCTCATCCCAATCCAGAATGGATTTGGACAGCGTCATCATCATCATGGAGCTGTGTTCGTTGAGCACTTACTAGGTGCCAGGTCCAGTGCTAATTGTTTTATGTACATTATCTCAGTTATTCTTCAGAGCAGCCCTCTAATTGTGGTTTACCTCTGATATCACTTTATAACTGAGAAAATTAAATCTTAGAGGAATCAAACAATTTGTCTGAACTCCCAAAGCTGTAGGCAGAGGAGATGAGATTTAAATTCAGATCTATTGGATTCCAGACCCTGATTTTTATCTACAGTGCTAACCCAAGTTCCTGATATGAACTCATTCATTTTGTTTTAAAGTTCCAACTTGATTTTTTTTGTTTAGCACAAGAGGATCTTAAAATCTTTTGCTGGCATGGCAAAACACAGATTTCATTGGTGTGTCCCAATCATGTTGATATGATAGTCATTGCAGGATTGGCTACATAATTGGTGGGGTCCAGTGCAAAATGAAAATGCAGAACCCATTGTTAAAAAGTTACTAAGAATTCCAGGGTGGCAACAGCAGAGCATGAAACCCAGTCTGGCTCCCTGTACGGGTCACATACCCAAGAATTGGCCTGGTATTGCTGTGAGAGATGGAAATTTTGCTTGGGGACAAGTTTCACAAATAGACGCATGTGCCTTCAAGTCTGTGTATGATTAGGTCTGGGAAGATGCTACAGAGACCAAGACAAGCTATTTTTGATACCATCATTCTCAACAACTCGTCATTCATTTAGGAAGGAAAAGATGTCTTTCATTGCCCCTAACTGGTGTTTCTCACCCAGGGGTAATTTTGCCTCACGGGGAACATTTGGCGATGGGTTGCCTGGAGATATTTTGGTGGTGGTAGTCAGGAAGGCAGCAGGGAAGGAGGAGCATCTAGTGGGTGGAGGCCTGGGAGGCCTGGGAGGATGCGTCATTCCGTCATTCTGCACCTCACAGAGCAGCCCTTCCCCCCTCGCTCCCCCACAAAGACTTATTCAGCCTAAAATGACAGCAGTGCTGAGAAACCTGTCGTAAACTATCATCCTCGTAAGGTTTGTGAGTTTAGTATTCAGTTTTGCAAATCTTATAAATGCATACATAAATAAATATGGTAGCTTTATTACTGAAGAGAAGGCCTACTTCACAAGAAGCCACCTTCATCAACCAGATCAATAAATATTTATTGGGCAGCCAAGGTGCATTTGCTCCAGCACTTTGTGGCCAAGCTGTAAGTTTTATCTTTGGTATTTAAAAATAAAACGGAAAGGTTAGTGAACCCTGAAAAGTGACTGTGGCACATTTGAATTAAGAGCTTTCTTGGAAATTTCATAGGAGATATTTATTATGGGATTAATTACATATTCACATATAATGGAGAGAAAGCCCTTTTAGCACATCGAGTAAACAATATGCATTTTAACAGATATATAAATATGTATTTATTCATCAAACAGAAACATTTTCTTAGTTATTTGGATGTAAATAATGTTTATAAAAATTTATAAACATTAAGTGATAAATGTTCTAAGCACTCAGGTGGATGCTATGTATATTTAAAGACATTTGAATTTTTGACAGAGATCTTTTATGTGAGCTTATACAAATAACATCAGAATAATTCTAAAGATGTTAATATTAGTCTGGACATGCTTAGAATTGGTGAGCTGGGATGGATATGTCATAAGCTTGTCAATGAGTTGTATACAGTTTATATAAAGTCATTATGTGTAAAAAACATTGCTACATTGCATAAATACTTTGATAATTATTCATAAACATGTATGAGGCTATATAATTCAATGCTTATTGGCATTTTCTAATTCTTAAACTGTTTTTCCAATCATTTAAGAGGAAAATCCAATAAACCGTGATAACCAGATTTTTACACAGAAACTTCCATTTCAATAAATTTTATGTCACTATTTTTTAACTCAGTTTCTCTCCATTTTGGGGATAGTATGTCAAATTTTGAGCAGCCTAGAGCATAACTGGAAAAAAAAAACGGAAAAAAAAACCACTCTGGGTAACCTCCAAACATATTGTAATTGTGAAGTCCCTCACTCATAGGGCTACTTACACTCTTCCTTCGAACCATTCCAGCTAGCCTGCTCTTCGAGCGCACAGCAAACCTGAGGAGAGACTGATGCCAGAGGGAGTCCCAGGGACAGCACTAGGAAATAAGAGTCTGCATGCAAAACTATGGGACGCAGATCAGGTCCTGGGAAGCCTAGCACTGGAAGTTATGTAATGTGGGTTTGAGCAGCCCCACTTCCTCAGGTACCTCTCAGGGCAGCTCAGCGCTGTTTGGGCGATCGGCCAGTTCCTAGCATGCTGATTCTGAGTCATCAGGAAAATTAAATATGTATTTAATAGACATAGTTTAAGAAGACTGAGAAATATGTAATCATTTTTAAAGGACTCTATACAAGATATCTGAAATCTTTAGAAATGTTTTGGAGTTTTGTGGTTTTTTTAAAGATTTTATTTATTTATTTGACAGAGAGAGAGAGAGACACAGCGAGAGCGGGAACACAAGCAGGGGGAAGTGGGAGAGGGAGAAGCCGGCCTCCCCACGGAGCAGGGAGCCCGCTGAGGGGCTTGATCCCAGGACCCTGGGATCGTGACCTGAGCCAAAGGCAGATGGTTAATGACTGAGCCACCTAGGCGCCCCAAGTTTTGGAGTTTTAGATAATGAAATTCACCTACGTGAGATGCCACCATCCTTTCCAAGTCTGAATCAGTATTACCATCAATGAGAGAATAATAATGACAAGGACTGTCATTTGCCTAGGGATGCTTAGGTTACAGCATGATTCCAAATAAATTTGATCCTTACTTGCATTTGATACCTACAGCATCCCTATGAAGTTATTATATTCACCCTCTTCTTATGTTCAGATAAGGAAACCAAGACCCAAAGATGAAGTGATTTTCTCCAAATTCACAGTTGACCCTGTATGCATATCTATCTCCTGAATAGTATCGCTTAGGTAATTGCTATATACATTTTACAAGATACATAAATTCAAATGATCAAGTTTCTGTTCTTTTGACATTTGAAACAATTTTCCAAGATTTTTCTCATCTTCACATATACTGAACATAAACACAAAAATGACAACTTCTATGATCTATTTTTTTAAAGATTTATTTATTTATTTTAGCGAGAGAGTGGGGGGGGAGGGGCAGAGGGAGAAGGAGCGAGAGAATCCTCAAGCAGACTCCCAATGCAGGGCTCAATCCCAGGCCCTGAGATCATGACCTGAGCTGAAATCAAGAGTTAGACGCTTAATCGACTGAGCCACCCAGGCGCCCCTCTTTCTATTTTTTAAAAAATGGCTCTGTCTCTTAAAAAGATATGTAAGTGACTTGTCATTATGATGTTAAGTATAGATGGAATGCTACAAATTTTGGAATGGTGTAAAAATACCATTCAACAGATGGTGAGCACTATATTTTTCTTCAATGAACTGAGAGAACACACTGCAAATGTAATCATAGTTTTGATAGGCAGTGGAAATAAATGATATAATGGTAATAATACATACTGAAATGCATGCATTTCCAACCCAAAATTTTAGCAATAAGTCTCCAAAAGGGAACAATTGGGCATTAATATTGAAATAATAAAACAAAATTAGAAGCTCACTGGAATGCTCATGTGATATATACCTGGGTTGCCAAGATGGTCCTGCAGCCTTGGGGCTCAAGGAAATTAGTTGTTTCTTCTTTTAGAGCTGCCAGGGATTAGTAGAGTTCTAGAAGAAATGTCCCAGATGTTTGTGCTAAGGATTACTACATAAGAAATAAAAAAGAAGTGCATCATTTTATTCCTTTAGGAGCAAAAAGTTTGAATCTTGCTGAAGTGATTAAATAAGAAGTCTCACTTCTAGGGTGGAGATAGAAAATTGTACCAGAAAGAGGGAAAAAAATGGAGATCAGCAGGATCTGAGCATTAGAGTGGATTTCCTTTGCAAATAACATAGAAAAAATAGGAATCAATCAACCAGGATTGCCCCCCCCAACAAAACACACATAGTACAATTATACACACAGAATTGTAGTAGAGTATATCCAGTTCTTGAAGACTCACCAAACAGCATGTTTTAGGTAAATTTGTTACCAGGAAATTGGCCTGGGTTAGGCTCCCAAAGCTGTGGATGGAAAAAAAAAAAACAAACAAACTAAAACTTGGTCGTTGACACTCCCAGGAACCTGCTCTGTAATGATGCTCAGGGGTCACAAGAAAGTTTGGTATGATGGGTTTTAGGATAAAGGTAAATGGACTACTTGAGAAAAACTACAGGTTTGGCTAAGAGATTCTGGAAAGATTTTGGTCTAAAGTGGATTACAGACATAGAATAAAGTAAAATTAAAAAAGCATATTTGGAATCCATATCTTGACTTGGTTTAAGAGACAGGGGCTTATCTTCTAGTCCCAGAACTTAACGCCCATGGCCAGGATATATATAGGGTAGTTGATACAAAAATAAGAGAATCAGAACAAGCCTCCTTTACTTAAATATCATTATTTCCCAAACTTATTATTAAACAGAGGTTCACACTCCATAATGTGTAACAACATACGGGAGATGATAATGCCATTGGCTAAGAGATAACATTTAGCTCTCAATCCTTCTGTGATTCTATTGAATTTGCCTGTTAAATTCTTGATGTAATTAAAGCAGATAGGAGCATTCATACATTTTGTTGCAAATTGATATGATCTCCTTTGTCTGTGATCTAAGTGAGATTGCCCTGTAGTTTTTAATTTAGCAGGTTAAGAAGCACAATTAAAATATCATGAAAAAGATCATAATCAGAAACCGTCTTTTGGGTTGTCCCTGCCAAGTTGATAAAGGGATCGGTGTATTTAATAATTACTTCCTTTGCTGTACATTTGTTCTATTTGTGGGCTGAAGTGTTAATAAATACCTTGTACTATTCCAGTGGGAAAGTAGGCTTTCCACCTAATTAATAAAACTTGGAAGAATACCTAGGACATTGAACCATATCTTTCTTATTAGTGCTGCCTGCCTCGAAAGAGAATCCCTGTCTCCTCACCACATTAGTAAATGTCATCTTCCTGGGTTATAAGAAACCTCTTGCAAAACTGCCAGTTTTAAATAGGAATGAAAACGTAAATTCTTTGATGGCCGTTTTTTTTTTTTTTTAGAAATAATTCAACCGTTGAATTTTAAGTAGAAAAAAATCCTAATCAAGCACAACAGGACTTACTCTGTCTAAGGAACATACCTTAGTAAAAGCTCCAGAATAAAAAAGGCTCAGATTGAGATATAATTGACTTTGAATTAGTCTTTACTTCTAGGTATTGTTTGTCCCATAGTTCAATTGCTCAAGTACTTTCTAGGCCTTGATCCTAGAAAACTGAAACCGAGGTTAGTACGTAGCACCATTACATTTGCATTTTACTGTTAATTTGTGAGTGCTAAGTTATTTGTGACTGTTTTACTTTTATTAAAATTGGACTTAGAAATGAAAAGTTTGAAAACACATTATTATTTCAAACAGGATATTGACTGATACAGGCAATGTGCTCTTATGAGTGTATACATTTCATGAATATTTATTTGAGTGACTACTTTGTGGTAAAAAATAAACCAGTCAAGAAATTAAGTAAAGTCCTTTTTCTATGGCCATGTGTAGGCTTCAGTTAGAGGCTTCAGTTATGAGTCTGATATTATACCTTTTTTTTTTAAAAGATTTTATTTATTTATTCATGAGAGACAGGGAGAGAGAGAGAGAGAAGCAGAGGGAGAAACAGACTCCCCACTGAGCAGGGAGCCCGATGCGGGACTCGATCCCAGGACCCCGGGATCATGACCTGAGCCGAAGGCAGACGCTTAACCATCTGAGCCACCCAGGCGCCCTGATATTATACCTTTTTGTTCTAATTAAAAATATGTAATAAATGAAAAATGTGTGTAATATATCATCTACAAATTTTTTCTCTGCATGGAATATAGACGTTTATTCCCATTTCATTATGTATGAATCACTGAGTCCACTGGCTTTGCTGAGATTTTCCAGAACATGAAAATTGCATTATCTGAATTCTGTGGAGAGTGTTAATAAGAGAGAAGCCTTATAAGGCTACCTCTATCTTAGGTATATGATAAAGTGGAAATATTAAAGTACATAAATTCTACATGCAGTGTGGCCAGATAGTATATCCTGGAATGATTAGAGAAGGGGAAATATGTTCTATTTCAAATTTCTTTGTTAAATTATGGTATTTTTTTCCTGTTTCTAATTTTTTTTTAGATTTTATTTATTTATTAGAGAGAGAGAATGAGAGAGAGAGAGAGAGCATGAGAGGGGGAGAGTCAGAGGGAGAAACAGACTCCCCACCGAGCAGGGAGCCTGATGTGGGGACTCGATCCCGAGACTCCAGGATCATGACCTGAGCCAAAGGCAGTCGCTTAACCAACTGAGCCACCCAGGTGCCCCAGTTTCCTGTTTCTAATTTTAAGTATTCTTCCAATCTAATTAAAACTTAAAATAACGTTTTTAAACTGCCCTTTAGAAAGCAGATTGAAGAAATATTTTTGAAATAAAAATTTTGTATGTATTTCTTCAATCTCAAATTGAGTTAATTAATCTTCCTTTGCTCTGAAATGGGAAAAGAAACTAATGCATTTTGAACAAATTTCCATTAAAAATCTATACAGTTCACAATATGATGCTCGTGCTGAGCATATTGACATTCTTGCCTAAATTCTTGTATTCAAGTATTTTATAAAGCACATATTCTGTGTGAGGCTGTGCTAAATGCTGGTGATGTAGCAATGATCAAAAGTGAAAAAAAAATCCCTACCCTTGTGGAATTTAAGCTCTAGTAGAGGAGACAGAAAATATATATAGGAGAGACTGTATCTGCAAAGGTCCTGAGGCAGGAGTGTGCTTGAATATTCCAGGAATAGTAAGGATGCCCAGCTGGTTGGAATAGAATGCAATCCCCTGGGATGAGGGGAGGGTGGTAGAAAATGAGGTGGGAAAGAAGAGAGCCACTGACTGTCATGCAGTTTCAAATGTATTTTTTTAATGGGGGGAGGGGCAGAGGGAGAGGGAGAGAGAAAATCTTAAGCAGCCTCCCTGCTGAGCATAGAGCCCATCCCGGGGCTCGATCTAACAATGCTGAGATTATGACTGAGCCAAAAATCGGATGCTTAACTGACTGAGCCACCCAGGTTCTCCTCAAATGCATCGTTTTATTTAATCACCTGTGCATTAATATTGTCAATGATCTGGGCGCCTGGGTGGCAAAGATGGTTAAGCGTCTGCCTTCGGCTCAGGTCATGATCCCAGGGTCCTGGGATCAAGTCCCGCATCGGGCTCCCTGCTCCTTGGGAGCCTGCTTCTCCCTCTGCCTCTCTCTCTCTCTCTCTCTCTCCCCCCCTCTCTCTCTCCCTCTGTCTCTCATGAATAAATAAATAAAATCTTTAAAAAAAATAAAAAAACAATAGAGAAATGTAATTAAAAAATATTGTCAATGATCAACCATATTAAAATTTTGTACTTTCAAATGAGGTTAGGGACATGCTGTCCCTATTAAAGGCTTACGTACAACACGTGAAACAAATTCATTCAGTAAATTGTCAGCAAACACATTTTAGCCATTATCTCACGTGGCATGGCAGAAAATGTCCCCGTTGACCCCATCGTTTCTTCCTTTTTTTTTTTTTAAGATCTATTTATTTATTTTAGAAAGAGAATGTGTGCAGGGGGAGGAGCAGAGAGAGAGGGAGAGAATCTCAGGAGGACTCCCTGCCTAGCTTGGAGCCCATCAGGGGGCTTGATCTCACGGCCCTGAGATCACCATCTGAGCTGAAACCAAGAGTCAGACACTCAACCAACTGAGCCACCGAGGCGCCCCTGACTCTATCCTTATATCTGAGGAGCGATCCCTCCAAAGATTTGAGGTTAGACCTTATTTCTGCACTTAAAACGGTTATCCTCATTTCCTTGACTGTATTTGGAATGTTGAACTTATATTATGGGACATGAACAAACACATCAAAATCCATTTTAAACATGGATCGTAACAACAAATGTTTAAGTCCCACTGTTGTTGATTAGAGCAATTGCTAACTGATACGACGTGTCTAATATAATGATGGAATTTGTTTTCCTAAGGGCTGTCAGCTTTCTCATCTTTTAAATGAGCATTGTGAGTAAGATAATTTTTAAAACTGCTTCCTGGGCTTGTATCCTATGCCCTTATGGACCTCATTTAATAAAGACCTGGTAACATGATCATACTATGGCATTTAGCTTTCCAAAGTTACCTTGAAACAGTTTTGCTGTTAATTGGGTGCCTGGCGTGCTGGAGAATTAAACCCAAGAATGTGGAGCAGTAGCTTGGTGTTAAGCTGGGGAATATGATGAGAGGGCCCTTTTCAAAGGTTTTTAGCGTGTTCTTTTTGGGTTCAGGGATGCATTTGCTCCTTTTTCACTCTCAAACTCGTCCAGCTTCTCAGGCTTATCCTGTGTTCCCCTTGAGGAATTATTCAGCTGCTTGAGTCACCTCTAACTGGGCAGCAGCGGTGGGAAATCTTCCCTGCGTTCTGATTTCCAGCCTTTAGAGCAGAAAGTGGGACCAGTAAGGGGCGGGAGGGATAGATAGCACAGACTCACTGCTTTTGCCCTGACCCAAGCTCTGACCACTTTCCCTTCCCACCAGTCATTTATTTATTTTTTTATTTCCTGGACATGGATTAAGACCATTTAGGTCCTTGATACCATGCAAGCTCTGGGCATACACATACAAAATATTTCAGTTAAAAATGCTATTTGTCACTCACTGGGGATGCAGAGATGAATGAGTGGTTTGATATCACAGAAGACATAGTGACTTCAGCTGTGCCAATGCAAAGTGATCATGGAAATAGAACAAAGTTGTAGGGGAGAAAACAGTCGAGAAGGAGCGTCACTCTCCCTAAGTCATTAAAGAAATGCTTATAGAAAACCATTTCAAATATAGATGGATGGTTTACACTTGCCCTGTGGAGAGGAAGGGAAAAGGCATCCCATGCAGAGGTAAAGAAATATCAAAAGCACAGAAGTACACTATCATGTGGCCCTGTTTGGGGAAGGGGTAGTTAATGGTTGGAACACAGGTAGAGAACCAGGCGTCACGGTGGTCAGATGACAGGTTCTGGACTCAGATGGTGTGGGTACAAATCATACCACTAATACTTTTAGCCATGTGACCTTCAGTGGGTTTGCACCTCAGTTTCTTCTGTGTAAAATGGGAAAGAGACTACTACATGCTCCGTAAGGATTTAGTGAGAATTAAATGCTTGTAGCTTCCCCACTGCTCTCCTCTACCCAGCCATCTTTTTAAAATGCAAGTCAGAGTCTGTTTCCTCTTGACTCAAAGCCCCCAGTGGCTTCTCATCTCACTCAAAGTGAAAGCTGCAACAAAAGTTTGTAAAAAGTCACGAACCTTTGTACCCCGTCCATGCCACGAGATGCTGCCAGCCCCATTTCCTTCTCTTCCTCTCCAGCCACACTGGTCTCTTTGCAGTCCTCCAAACCTCAAAAAGAAGGCCCCTTTGAGCTGGTGCATCTTTGCCATTCCCTCTGCCTGGAATGCCCTTCCACAGGGAGATGCAAGACTTGCTCCCCTACCTCCTTCAGATCTCCCCCAAGGTCCAGCCTCAGGGTGGTTGTCCTGGGTGGCCCTGCTGAAAATTCCAGCTCCTTCCCCAAGCTCCTTACTGGTGCCCATTTTCTGCCCTCGTTTTGTGGACATTTTCTCCACAACACTACTGTATTTTTATTTTTATATTTTTATTTGTTTTTCTCCCCCTGCCAGTCCTTTGTCCCATGGGTATCTCTCATGCCTGGAGTATGACAGACACATGATACATGGAAGAGTTTAGCATTCTGCCTGGCACATATAAAGCCCTGAATGAATTTTATAGACTTTTACCACCCCCATCATTCTGAACAAGAAATAAAGAAAAGAGAATGGACCCCTGGCTTTGAAGGATTCAGGAGACCTCACAGAGAGAAATCAAAGGAGCATGGAAGAGGTGATCTATGATCTAGATCCATAAGGGGTCCGATCCAAGTTAGGGAAACCATGAGTTGGGTTCAGGTGGAAGATAATGGAGGGCTGAATTAGGCAGTGGGACTGGAAATAAGAGGTGCAACTAAGGGATATTTCATAGAAGCAGTCGGCCATTGGAGAAGAGTCAAAGAAAATAACAAAATTTTGACTCTATTTTGTTGAGTATTTGGTGATGCTCTGGGGAATACTTTGGAATATGTTTTGAAATGAGTTGTCTGAGGCTTTCAGGGAGCTGGAAGTAAGTGTGTACTTACAACACAGGTTTCTTATATCCCTAGAAGTGGGGAGAGCAGTAGAGGGAGAAGAAAAGAGGCCAGGGCAGAAGTATGAAAGGTATGGCATAGAAAGGATTGGCACAAAAGAAGGGAGACCAGGAGAAATAGGTGGTATGACGCCAGGGGGTGGGCAGGGCACAGGTGTTTCCGAAAGGGAGAGAAGGGCAGAGAAGCCAATAGGATTTGAAGGACAGGCCATTGGATTTGGTGATGAGGTGATTGTTGGTGACCGTAGTAGGATGGAGGGGCTGAGACATGAGCCAGACTTCAGTGGACTGCAAGTGAATGTGCAGAGCCGTGTGAGTATTACCATTTGCTTGTGAATTCCAATGGTGAGATGGTGGGGGAAGTGGAGAGACACCATCAGACAGACAGAGACAGAGAGCTAGCTATTGAGGAGGAGCCAGTGAAGAGAGGAAATTTTATGAGAATAGAAGGATGAAGGAATGAGAACTCAGGAGAAGGAGAGATGAATAAACACAAGAAAGGAAGAGAGGCTGAGCAGAAAATTGATGGAACAAATCTTCAAGGTGGCCAGACCAGATGGGATTGAGAACACAGTAAAGACCTTCCTTGGGAAGAAAGAACAGTCCCTTTTCTTTAGAGACAATGGGAAGGTGTTAGGAATTGGTCCTGTTATAGATGAGAAGGAGAAGCAGGTCAAGGGCATTTATATCTGTTATTCCTCATTTCTCAATAAAGTGGGAGGTGAGATCACATGGGCAGAATAAAATACAGCCGAGCCGAGAAAGGGATTCAGGCAGAGAGACCATCCGTTCGTGCAGGAAAGGTATGTTTCAGATCTACACTTTCTCCTGCCCAAAACAGAGAACACCAAAGATAATAGAATGTCCAGTCTGGAATGTACTATAGACTAGTGCATCCAGTCGAGCATCCTTGTTTGGTAGATAAGGACACTGAGCAATCCGGTGACTAGCTCAAGGTTATATGGCTAGTTAGTAGCCAGCATTCTACTGAAACCAGTTTTTCTCACTCTTCATTTGTACTCTCAGTGAAGTGTTTCAAGCTGTGCTTTCCAAAGACTTAATGCCACTTAAACCAGTAATATATCTTTTTTTTTATAGGCATCACTCCCCCCCCTTACGTACACATACACCCTACCTCCCTGCCAGTCTTCAATCTCAAAATCAGCCTACATGCATCCTGCTGCTTGTCTTTCTTGCCCTGCGTGGTCCACTGTCTCAGCTTGCAGCCTGAATTGGATTGACCCTCAGATGGGCTTTTTCTCCTGGATAAGCCATGTTGCAGACTGGCTGTCTGGTCATATTCATGAAATGAGCCAGCATGAGGCTGATGCCATCATAAGGACTGAGGGCATTAGCTCTGTGAAGTTGCTGCCATATCCCAAAGGCAGAGTTGAACTAGATGCTCCCTGGAGTGTAGCACTTATGGTTGTCAAATGAACCTCCTAGATGGCCCTTTTCCATTAAACTGGATATTTAAAATGATCTACAGAAATGCTTAATTAAAAAAATAGATATTGTTGGAAACATGTTAAGCAAACCATAGTTTTATCAATTCTTAGGCTATATGAATTCCTATATTCCAAAATGAAAATATGCTTGAGCTACAAATGTTTTAGTGATATATGAATGTGATTTTATTTTCCCTGTCTACATTTTGGCATGGGTTTCTGTTCTTAAATTATATTCTTAAACATTAGTATCTCTGAAAAAGATACTCCTGAGCTATAATCTACTTTGTTTCAGAGTACTTATTTTGAATTGCTATATTAGTGTTATGTGCAGGGAAAAAAAAGTCCCAGATATCTAGCCTTTTTTTTTTTTTTAACCCCTGAAATAGATGTTAGGATATCTGAGTAGTTTCTGCCCTTTAAATAATGCACTAAATACAATGCTCATGGACACATTCACACCCCTTCCTTCTCTCATTTGATTTCGAGATACAGAGAATAAATGAGACATTCACTTGGGTTTTGCTGTCTTTTATGAAATCCAACCCATTCTGGAGTGAATGAGCGAGAGACTCAGGAGGCCACCTCCGTGGGGGCGACTGTCTTTCTCCAGTGCCTCGTCCTCTCTCTGTCATCCCCAGGCGATGTGCCTGCATTTGTGTGTGTAGATTTATAGTTTATCTTTATCAATGGCTTCATCTGTAGGTAGCTATTATAGCCGCTTCGCCTGGATATTGTTTGGGCCTGATAGATCTGTCTGTAGTTCATCAAAGGGGAGCCGAGTGCCTAAAAGCCATCGGGTCCAGCTGAGGATGAAATACGAGCCATCAGCCTTGGTAATGGCTGTAAAATTTCATAATTACACGGCCTTTATTACATTGCATAATGATCCTGAAGCAGTATGGAACAATTAATTAAGATTTTCAACCGTGGCTCTTTCAGAAATTAAAAGGTGCTAGTCGCTGAGAAATGGGGATCTGTCTTGTCCTAAAAGCATTAGGGATGCTTAAGAAATAACTTTCCTAGGCACTTTTATTTTTTTGTGACGAGGAACATCTTCTAGTTAGAGAAAAAGCGTGAGTAGACCATGGCTATTAGCAACTTTTTATTCCAACTTCAAAACTGCTATTTTAAAAGGCATGGGAGTGAGAGTGCTAAGGGTCTGTATAACTCCCCAACTTCCCTTTTCTCTTCTTCGAAAAATTCTATTCAGCCTCCTGCTATAGCCATTTATCACGTTTATGGTTGTTCATCTCTACACATTAAATAAATGCAGGCTCCCAGATAGGGGGTCAGTTAACTGCCTACTATAGTATACTGACCAAGGAGTTTCTCTCATGCACTCTCTCATATCTGGAGGCATTAAAATTCTTTCAAGATCTCTACAGTTTTGACAGTCATCCCCAAAGGAAGACTTTACTGTTTTCATTTATTTTCCTGTGAATCCAGCATGTCACATCTAATATATACCTTTTATTTTTTTCCATTATCTCATCTTCACACCCCATAAAGAGTAATTAAATTTCGTGAGGGCCTATAGGAGCTGGTAAGAATTTGCTGTTTTTTAAATAATAACAGAAGCTAAAGTATACATACACATGTGTGTGCATTTGTACATACAAATTATGACCCATTCTTGACTTTGTTTTCCATGCCAAGGAAATTATGATTGAGATGGTTGCGTACTATAAAATACTAATGACAAGATGGTGAAAACAAGCCCAGCATTTTTATTATGATGATTCTGAGCCATATCACATGCATGTACCGGTAGGAAACAGACATGTTTCAAGGAAACATGATCAATGGCACCATCGACGTACCTGCGAGAAAATTTAAAAAAAAGAAACCCCTAACATCATCGCAATTTACACCTAACTCCCGGATATCTGTTCACGTCAAGTATTATTGTTTTTAAATTGACAATCATCATATAACGTTTTACAGATCTAAATATTTCATGGGAGACTAAAACTTCCCTGGGGCATCCCCAATAATAAACTTGCGGCAGAAAATTTGGAAAGGATTGTGGGCTTCAAGGAGGAGCTACTGCTCAGAGTAAATTCTCTTGTTGAGCCATTTAGTCCCTTAATAGGAATTTTCTGATCTGCTGTCATTCTTGTTCACACACCGAGTGTCACTGCCTCTAAAACACTTGTCATTCTTTAATGGAAACAAAATAGTCATTGCATCCAGAGCCACAATGTCATTCCACTACCCCTTGCTGCGTCGGCAATAGTGAAAATGACAGAGCGGCTCTCAGTAGGGGTAATTAAAATGTAAATATTGATATTTTATTATTTGAAATTACTTTCCAGTGCGGCATTTAATATCTCTCCATCTGTGCGGCTCTGTTTAGCGGTCACTTTAGTGCAGCTCTGGGATACCAAGCAGCGGCTTGATCCCCGTTATGTCAAAATGCTTGTTGCTGCTTAATTTTGATATCTAATTAAGTGGAAAAGTACAGTCCACACTGTAATCCATGGCATCTTAACCAGCTGCTTGGGTATATTTAGAATTAATCTCCACTATGGAATCATCCTAATGTATGCAATTAAGAGTCTGCCGATGGCTAATTAGGTGTATTAGAATCAGGCAGCTTTTTTTTTTTTTTTCCCTCCTTCTTCCCCCCTCCCCCCCCCCCCGCTTTCATTTTGGACTGTTGCAGACGTAAGAGTCTCTGCCTGCAGAGGTAGTCTTAATGCTCCTCAGAACGAGTTAGGAAACAGTGCAACTTCCGAACAGATTTCAGCCATGGACAGGAATGTTTGCCTTTTCCTCTGCTCATTTCCTTGAATCAGCCTCATATAGGAATTTCCAGGATTTCCTGGGTCTATTTGCAGGATCTCAGTGACATGAAAGGGACTGGTCACAGCATAGAGGAGAGGTGGGATACGAAGATAAATACACTTTCCAACAGATCAAAGCAGGGAGACTCTGGGGCAGTGCTCTGAGTGCCCTTGTTCATTTAGGGAGGAGAGGAATTATAGCGTGAGAGCTTTTTACCGCAGCTACATTTCCCTCCTCCATTCTACTTTTGAATGGAACACTGTCTCCGAAAGAGTTATTATAAGAGGCACAGGTTCGGTTTGTATATTATGTATCCGTGGTAAATACGACAGGCAGCCTTTTACTCCTGATAACGACTCTGCATTCATGTGGTTGGGGAATTCCAAGAGCTGTGTTGTTTCATGTTTTTGTTTCTGTTTTGTTTTAATTTGGCCAGTTATCCAAATGGGGGGCAGTGAAGAGAGGAAGAAGGGAAGGCAGAGAGGAATCGAAGGGGTTGCCTCTATTGTCAATGAGAAGGTAACTGTAGCCTCCCCAGCGGAACGTATGCCAAGCCGTAATGACTTAGCTCTGCTTGAGCCAGCAAACACCAGCCGTGAACTTGGGAGTAAATATTCGTAAACAGATCTTCATTAGCCACCGAGAAAAATAGTGTGGGAGCCTGACTTTAGACCGAACTCTCGGGGCTAGAAATTCAGAGAAGCTGTTTTTTCATGCTGTCCAGAGCACAAATTATGCCCAGGTCTTTAAGCATAGAGAGTGAGGATTTCTAACATTATTTGAATGTGGAGTTTCAGGGTCAGCAAGCTGTAATTTCATACCTGTGACATGCATCTCATGGATAACGTATTTCTCCTACGTTCTTTCATGAATACATATGACACTTTGTTTTTAATGGCCTGTGCTATAAATCCTTTAACATGTGTTTATGCAGAAGACCTCCTGATTTTCTTTCCCCTGCCTCTCCTCCTTCTAGGGCAGGATATGTTGGAGACACTGAGTTATAGTGTCTTTCTATTTGGGGAAAATCAAGAAAAGCACACCAGAAGGTTTTTTTGTTTTGTTTTGTTTTGTTTTGTTTTGTTTTGTTTCTGCTTTACTTGTAACTAGTCATAAAGCGAGAGAAGGAGAGATGTTAGGGTTAACTCCACAAATACCCTTTCTTTAACAATTAGTGCTCTTGTTAGAATTTGTGTTTCTCTACCAAGGGACCAATTAGATAAATCTGAAAAGATTGAAGGCATGTTATTTAAAATTAAAATAGAAATTATAAGTGATTTTTTCTTAGACCTCTCACGTAGAATCAGCTATTGGTCATTTCAGTGAAAGCACACAAGATGATCGCAAATCTATTTTTTTTTTTTGTAATTGGTAGCTGGCATGACATTTTCAAATTTTTAGGTGAGCTCGTGAAATCACCCAGGTTTTCATGATGCAAACGTCATTCTGTACGTTAACGTGCATGTAGCTGTGGCCTTCACGAATGGGAAAATAACAAAAAGAAAAGATAACCTGAGCTTTAAAGTCTGCAACTCTGCCTTCATTAATGCAAGCTGATGCACTGGGACAAATTCTGAACTCTCACCCTCTGTAGATAGGCAGTATTTAATCCAAAGTCAGGTTGGGGTGGATCAAGCATTTTGCTTTTCCTTCTAATTTTCTCTTTTGTGCTATCTCAGTAAATTTATATATACATATAAATATTTAACATAAATATTAAATATATATGCATGTATTTAATCCTAATGTATCCAGTGTGTGGAATGTGCTTTTTAGATTCTTCAATATCAGAATATTATGTTGGGTCACATATAACAGAAACAAAGCAACCATGGCTAACTTGCCGATTATAGATTTCCTTTAATGGTTGAATGTTTCCAAGAGAAGCAGTTCATCTTTTTTTTTTTAAGTTATTAAACCTTATGTGTGGGCAAAAGAAAAATACACAGAAATTCATTTTTAATTTAAAATCTGTTTTATGTCAGAAACAGTTAAAAAAATCCAATATTAGAAATTATGGAGGAAAGTAAAACATGCCAAGAATTTGTTGATTTTTAAAAAATTAACTAAAAGTTACAGTTGTGGTTGTTTCTCCAATAGTTCTAAAGTCTATTTGAGACACATTTATCTCTTGCTGAAGTCTGACAAATGACATGCTTTATTAATAATTTATTGGCTAGTTTATTAATGTTGGATGGTGAAAAAGCATATATTTGACCCTAAAACTGATGTTAGCAAAATTCATCTTCTTGTGTTTCTCCCCATATCTGTATTTTAATTGGAAAAAACTCCCATCTCTACCAGAGATAACTTGTTTGCCCGTAAGCCCAAACTCTCAACTAAGTGTGTAGGAAAAATGGGGGGGGTGGAATTTCATACAAAAATCATGTGACCCTACTACCTGTCTTACTAACAATATTTTTGGCCCCCTGCTTGATTTCCTTAAGGTCCAGCCTCACTTCTTATAGACTTAAATGGATCCTCTTTTACGCTCTCAGAATATTTCCATAGGACCATCTCCAGCCATGCTTGTTCTACAGCAGGTGGAGATGGTTCTCCTTCAAAATTATTCCATAGGAATGGATATACAAACCAGTTTGATAAACCTGAAACATGTCTAAATGGCATTTAAATTACATTAACACCTACTTGTACAGACACAGTGAAAGGTCGTAACGGACAAGTACCATCTTCGCTGTTTGTAAATGTCTAATTTGCTGCTTGAAAATGGGAAGGCACCTTACTCCCTTGGTGCCGCTCAGTGGCTGTCTTGTTGCAGATACTCCTGACAAGTGAGTATTTACTCAGTGAGAATCCCATTGTTCGAAAATGGAGTGAGAGGGGGCGCCTGGGTGGCTCAGTTGGTTGGGCGACTGCCTTTGGCTCAGGTCATGATCCTGGAAAGTTCCAGGATCAAGTCCCGCATCGGGCTCCCTGCTCAGCAGGGGGTCTGCTTCTCCCTCTGACCCTCCCTCCTCTCATGTGCTCTCTCTCTCTCTCTCATTCTCTCTCTCAAATAAATAAATAAATAAAATCTTTAAAAAAAAAAAGAAAATGGAGTGAGAGGGAGATGCCACATGAATGCATTTTTCTTGCATTGTCTTCTCTTTGCTCTTTTTGATTCAGGGAAAGGAAACCCAAGATATCTCAATCTGCTTGCCATTTTTTTTCGAAGTGTGGAAACTGCCTTTACTAGTTATTTGGGTTTTACAGAAACTAGTTGTGGAATCTCTGGAGAATTTATGTTAAAAAAGTAGACCTACACATTTTTTTTTTTTTTTTTTATTCCTGCAAGTGGAAAGAAGCAAAGGGTATTTGTTTGTTTTCATTCCTGACTTGGCTAGGATTTCAGAGGTTTAAAGTTCTAGCTACAGAGAATAAATTCACACGTTGTCAAAATAGTTATACTGGTAGGAAAAAGTAGAGAAATTAATCATAGATACTTGTAAACAATAAAAGTCACTGTGACATTATCATGGAATCTGTTACAAATGGTTATTTGTAAGTATAAGAGAAGGCAGGCCATATGATTAAAACGTCAACTTTAATTATAAATTAAAAAGGGACTAGCTGATGTTGAGAAAGGACTTTATCAGAGTTTAAGTGGCTCCAAAGATAATCCTATATACTATACAGGTACTTAGAAGCAAAGAGCTTTACCTATAATCAGTGCTTTAATAAACACTTGTTGAATTATGAAAAAATAAGTGAGGCGACTTTTTTCTGTTGCATATTCAGATTTTCTTTCCAGGGGAGGGGACTGATATCTGGATGCTGTCTTCATTCCTAGTGTCCCATTCCTTTTGAAAGCCAGTCAATGAGTTGTTAAGGAATTATTCATTAATTGATTTGGCACACATTTATTGAGCACCTGCTACGTGGTAGGCACTGTTGCAGGTGCTGGGACTACAGCAGGGAACAAGGAAGAGGAGGCCTCCACTATTAAGAGCTCGGAGAACATGGCAACCCACTGGGAAAGAGCTATCTGTTCGGTGGCACATCATCACATTCACTACAGTACTTGCTTCTGTCTTTCCCCAAAGCTCCACTTTTATATTTTACAACTTGCACCTGTACCCATGGATGTTACACAGGAACAATAATAATGGTGGTAGGAATGGAAAGGAGAGTATGCACTTGATTTCAGAAATATAAAAAGGAAGACTTGGTGATAGATCGCTGAAAGCCTGCGAATGAGGCAGCAGGTAGATGACGATGCCATCAATCTGGGGAGTACTAGAGCTCTGGGGTTGGGAAAATGCGCCGGTTTTCAACATGCTAGTCTGTCTACAGAGGAGTTACCAGAAGAAGATTTTTCAGGAAACATGGCAGGAAAGCAAGAAGAGGGCCAAATAGTGAAAGAAATGCCATCCTGTGCCAGAGGGTTTCCATTTTGTCCTTCGGAGGGGTGGAAGCCAAGAAAGGATTTTGGTCAGTGGATGGCATTACTTAGAATTCATATTTAGAAGAACGCTTGAATAGCCACGGGTAGCACGGAAGAAGGAAATACCAATATCCCTTTATCCCGAAAGAGATGATGGAGGTCTGGACCAAAACTGTGGGGAGGCAGGAAGGAGAGAAATGATGGATACACTGAAGAGGATGTGTACAACCCAACACCAGTCTTTCCTCCCTCACACACACGTACACTTTCATCATTCCTTACGGTACCTACCTTCCTTTCCTCATTGTGATCTGATTTACTTTTACTGTGCTGTAACATCTCAGAGGGTAGGGCTTATATTGTACTCATCTTGTATATCCTAATGGATATACTGTGTAACTCTGAGCGTGGTGCTTCACTTACCATAGATGCACTGAATAGCAATTGATTTGAATCTTGTTACAGTGGAACCATCGGGAACTGAATAATGTAGGACTGGACACCCTTGGGAACATTTTTTTCTCCTTTCTCATTTTACAGATGAAAAAGCAGGAACCAGAGAAGTTGACTCATTGCTCAGAGTTACACAGTTACTTGGCGGGAGAGGTGGCCCCCAGTGCCAGGTCTGCTAACTTCCAGTGCAGTGATCTTTACCTGAGGTGCTTACCATTACCCACACGGCCTTGTGCTTCATGTCAGTACTGCTCACTGTGTTAGTCCAAATCACACAGCGTTGGAACTGGAAGCTTCTTCAGAGATGTCTAGTCTCCATCTCACATTTGACAGATGAGGAGTCAACTGTGGGTCTGTATTAGTGTGCCGGGGCTGCTATAACAGAGTACTGCAAACTAGATGGCTTACAACAGAAATGTATCATCACACATCTCTGAAAGCTAGAAGTCTGAGATCAAAGTTTTGGGAGGGTTGGTTAATTCTAAGGGCTGCGAGGAAAAATTGCTCTCGGCTTCTGGTGGCCCCAAGCATCCCTTGGCTTGTAAATGGCATTCTCTCTGTGTACCTTCACATCATTTTCCTTCTGTTTGTATCTGTCTCTGGCTAAATTTCCTCCTTTTTAATGAAGCTACAGTCAGATTAGGACCCACCCTAAGGACCTCACCTCAACTTAACCATCTATAAAGACCCTGTTTCCAAATAAGGTCCCATTCACAGGTACTGAGAGTTAGGATTATAACAGCTTTTGGAGGGACACAATTCAACCCACAACAGAGATCAAGTTAACACTCTTGGTTATAGTGTGGGTAGACCTAGAACCCAGATCTCCAGACCTCAAGGTCACTGCTCCCCACACTAGCCTCTTCCCTCATATATCACTCAATGGCAGTAAGTCCTTAGCTTTGGGTTATTTGACATTAATTATTTCCCACAGATTATTTAAAAGTCTGTGAAAATGTCTGTCATCCTACAGATCCTCAAAATTCAGGTAGAGTCAACATGCATTTATTTTGGAGGCTTGATTTTTATTTTTTTATTTTATTTTTTAAAAGATTTTATTTATTATTTGTCAGAAAGAGAGAGAGAGAGCACAAGCAGGGGGCACAGCCGGCAGAGGGAGAAGCAGGCTCCCCACTGAGCAAGGAACCCGATGCAGGACTCGATCCCAGGACCCTGGGATCCTGACCTGAGCCGAAGGCAGACACTTAACCCTTTTAAATCAAATATTAGAACACATTTGATGAGGGCTCTGAAATTTCCTGAAGACAGTGCCTGCATGCATATCTGATGCACAGGCTGGATCAATCTTCCTTGGACTTCTGGTCAGGGCCCTGTAACACCCTGTGATATTTCTTGACCAGTCCCAGCAGTGATTAGGTAGAGTGAGTCAGATTCAAGCACAGGATCTTTTTCTTTCAAACCAGAAATGTGGCTTCAAAATGAGCTTTTTTCCTACTCCATGTCCATCTAATCCCAAAGTGAGACTGAAAATGCCCTTTTATAAGATTTTTTTTTTTTTTTTTTTTTTAGAGTTCTACGTTATATGGCACTGCCTTCCTTTTTTCCTCATGGTCAGACAAACTTAAGTCACATCAAAAAGGAAACTTTCCAGGCAGAGCTCTCTTGTTTTCAACTAGTACAAAATAAAAGTTGTAGGAAAAGAAAGCCATGAGGTATCCTTCCTTTAAAGCAGCTCAGCCTGTACCTTTCTCTGTGCCCTCCAATAATTTGTCTTTCTTCCTGGCTTAGATGAAAGAATGGGAGAAGTAAAGTTGAGGTCAAGTAACAGGGAGTTTGGGGAAAGCTAAAGGAGTATTTTTAGGCCCCCTGTAGTCATTCAACAGTAGGTGGGTAAGTGGGATTGCCACAGAGGAACTGTACACTTCATCTGGATATTCTCTGTATTCTTATATTACAGCCATCTGCCCCATATCTAGTCCTTTTTTCAAGGCAGGTTGGCCGTTGTCACCCTCCCATACTCACAGAAATAAAACAACAGCTACTACAACGACGACAAAACCCTCTGGTCACCATTTTGAGGCTTCCCTGAGTAGCCACTTGGAATTTCTTTCTTTAGCTGCTATTATACTTTAATTTTTCTAGCAAGCTGGCCTTGGAAACAAGGAACAATTACTAAAGATAGCATTTCACAAGTGCCAGGGGGGCATGTTTTTAATTTCGGTGCCCATGAGTGGGCTAAGTGAAACTTTCCCTGGCTCTTCCCATAATCAGCATGAGTGGTCAGTGACCAGTTGCATCTGTAAACTCAGTTAACAGTGATAATTCTGTCCTGGACTCGTAGATATTGCCTTTATGATTCTATTCTACCCTCCTTTTAATTTATCACCACCACCTAGACTGTTTGCTAAATTTTATGGATGGTGGTCAAGTTTGCCACATAGCTGGAATTTTTTGAATTGGAGTTCTTTCAGATTTTCACATTTGTCTTATGAAACCACTATTTTAAAATAATGGTTTCAGGGCGCTTGGGTGGCTCTGTCATTAAGTGTCTGCCTTCGGCTCAGGTCATGACCCCAGGGTCCTGGGATCGAGCCCCGCATCGGGCTCCCTGCTCCGCGGGAAGCCTGCTTCTCCCTCTCCCACTCCCCCTGCTTGTGTTCTCTTTCTCACCGTGTCTCTCTCTGTCAAATAAATAAATAAAATCTTTAAAAAAATAAATAAAATAATGGTTTCATAAAATCTCTGTGACTCCTACTTGAAGTATAAGGATGGGAGTAAAGAAACAGAGTTATCAGGGAATCAACAAATGTTGAAAAACGGAATCAAATTCCAAGAAGGGGAGCTATCCCATTTTTCTCAGTTATTCTTGTATTTGACCCAAACTAATTGAAATGGAGTCTGAATTATTGAAATCTGGTTTATGGTCAGACTGACAGAATAAAGACTCAAAGGATAATAGTGGAGGTATTGTATCTAACGTTTATGTGCTAATGTAATAGGTAATATTTGTCATCCATAATAAAAAGTTTTCAATGAAATGCTTCTGATAGCACCAAGTAAAGATTCCAGTTTTCACATTCACACTTGAACATCTGTACTTGCTTAACTCCAGCCCCTACTGAGTGCCAGCCCATAAAGTCCATCTCTCTGTAAAGCAGAATAGAATAAAGGTCTCTCTATATATGATAATTGTATATATTCTATACACACACACAGTGCAACACCAGAGCTGTGTGTTTTGTGAATCATACAACACATGGTATGTTGGCTCATATGTGAAAATAGCAACTGGCTGAAAAATAAAGTTTGTCTCGAACAAGGGTTATGCATCTGTGTATCTGTGGGTAGCTAAGACCAAACCTTAGTGCTCTTGTGATTCTTTTCTCCCCTAGTTCCTGTAAACATTGGGTTTATTTGTATGGGAGAGAAAGAATCTAGCTTATGCCACAGTGCTCACTCAGCTTCTCTCAGTGAATTTCGTTTACCATCTCGGTGAGTCATTACGGCATAATTACAATTCTGGCATGATATGCTATTCGTTAAAAACTGTCAATTTTTTGTGGAAGAGAGAAACTACAGTTCAAAACCGGTGAGCAGGCAAATCAATGCCATGATTAACTGATATTAACAGACACCCTGAAGATTTAAAATGCTTGCTCTGTTTCAAGGAAGCAGCCGAGAAGAAAATGCCTAGCAGGGGTTAAACCCCAATGCCTGCACTGCAGCCTATTTCTGTCAACACTCCGTTCAGGAAATAAACATTTATGCTTTCTGAAATGAAAGTGTATTTTTGAAGACTAGCCGTCAGATATTTTTTGCCCTTCACACTTTCAAATGCTTAGCCTTTTCTGTAAGTTGACTGCAAAGTGCATCAGTTTGCCGGGCTAAAAAAAAAAAAAAAAAATGTTGACAAGTGCCCATGGTACCACTGTCATCCTCCGAAGTTTCTAGGGGAAGGAGGCAAGAGGGTTGGCACAAAACATACTTTCTTCAAGCCTATTACTTCAGGGGTACCTGCCTCTTGAGATGCTTTTCAATCCTTCCAAATGATGTTATTTCCAACTGTCATCTGGGTTATTTGGAGCACACTGTATTGCAGATAAACATGCTACTTAACAGCGGGTCAAGGTAGAGAGTCATTCTGCTAGCAAAATGCCCGAGATACGTTAAATGGCACTGATTCCAGGATGGAGACGAAGAGAGATCAGGGTTGTCAGCAATATGCATGGAATGGGCCATGGCTGGGGAGGAGAAAAACATGTGCCATGTATCAGTGTATTTTAAAAAGCTGTAGTATGGCTGGACATTTAAAACTATAATCTGTCACACACCAAAGATTAAGATCCCGGGATGTACAAAACATGAAGTTCGGACGACACAACAGCGAAGCGTATTTTATTTCACTTGGGAGAGAGGTAGCTAAATGGTATAGGTGCTGAGGACCTCTCATTTGTAGCCCGATTGCTATAAAATACCGCTAAGCGCTGGGCACAGGTGCACACAAGTAATTGTCATTTGGATACAAGCACAGGTACACCAAGAGAGCCATTGTGTTTTTAGAAAATTCCTTAAACTCAGCTTATTTTAGATCTTGGCCATTTAGGTTTTTATACTTTGCTGAGGCGCACTAGTCAAAATATTATCTTATCCATGTCATTATGTATGGGAAGTACCTATGGCGAGCACTACTGCAGGGCAGGTAGGAGAAGTTGGTGGCATTCAAATGTTAGCTCTGTTACGTACTCTGCCGCCTTCGCGACCAGGTGAGCACAACAGTCTCCTAACAAGGCTGTGTCACTGTCACCCAGGTATTTGGGCGTGAGAGCTCTTTGTGCCAGCTTCCAGAATGCAGAGGCTTGGTAGGAAAGGGTTAAAAGTATTGTGATTCAGCTCTTTCTAGAGCACGAAGAGATAAAAGTCCAGACTTTTATTTACATTCTGGAAAGCATGGATGGTCCCTTTTCCTATTGTTTTTGCAAAATCACACTTCCTTTAATCAGCTGAAATAGATGTGAGGACATCGAGCAAGCAAACTTGTCAAACCTTTTGTGCTGTATCCATCTCCACATCCTCCCTGGCCTTTTCCCTTTTATTTCATTAAGAAGTGAAAGAAAGAAGTTAGGTTTATAGGAAGGATTCACACCCACACACACACACCCACACCCCCCCCAACACACACAGAGTCATCGACAGAGAGCCAACAAATTGCAGGATCAACCTAGGCAAAAAATGAAATTTTATTGTTTTTTGCTTAATTAAACCCCAAAGAAATGTGCGAAACCTTGTTATGGCTGAAAATTGCGAATTTGTAAATCACAGGGACAAAAGGGCCCCTGTGCAACTTTAAAGTTTCCATGCACGTAACTGTCGATAGCGTGCCTTCTCCATCATCAGCACTAAATTCACATTGATGCCTCTTTTCTTCTCCGTATTGATCCTTCCATGAGAACGTAGATTTGTATCTGTTAATTAATGCGTCCTGAAACAGCGTTTGTATTAATCAGGCAGATAAGAAAAATTGGATGCCTGCATCCTCTTGACAACCGTAAAAGTGCTGGGCCTGATAAAATCATGGACGGACCTCAATAAAAAAGTTCCTCCTTCCACTCAATAAACTAATCATCCTGCTTTTAATTATTCGGCAGAAAGATGTGTGGAGATTGGAGAATGTGTAAATCTATTTACTAACAGCAGTGTCTGGGAGGGAGAATAGGGCTGTCACAGGAAGGTGCTCTGGGCGACGCACTCTGTCCATCTGCTGCGGCAGAAAAAACTGCTTGGGAGCGTAAAAAGGAACAAGCACACGAAGGCAAAGGGAGAATACTCAGTCGTTTTGGCTCATGACTTCCTGAGATGATCATTTATTTCTTCATCTATTTCATTTACAAAACAAATCCCAGCCGTTCCCTTTGCTTGAGTTAGATATTTGGATGTGCGTCGCATCTTTTTTCTTTGGGGGGGGGTGGGGTAGAAAAAGGAGCAATATTGGTTTGTTTGCTGTGAGTATAACAGTCTCAAGATTGAAAGCAAATGGAACCTAACCTAGTCAGACTAGGTCATTATTTTTCTCTTTGGACTCTCTCTTGAAAATGTTACCACATGTTTTAGTTCTAATTCTAATAAGAAATTTATGTAACCCCACAATGGGATGACCAAAAAAAGAAAAGGAGTGGAAAAAGAGAAAGAAAGATGGATGCCGCCAATTCAAAAGAAATCTGTCATGTAATATGTAAATGGCTTGATAAACAATGAAAGAGATGCTTTTTACACATGTCTTAAGACCCACCTTTAATAAAAGCTGGACTAATGCCTCTTGATGATTTTATTAAACACTCCAGTTAATGGTGCCAAGTGGCAAACCACTAGTTTTCACCAACAGGGCAGGAAATCATTTTCTTTTCCTCATTGTGCAGTAGTTTCTAATATCACATGGGATGGGAACAATTTGATATGAATAAAAATGAGACAAAAGCAATGACCATCAACAGGAAACTAAGAAGATTGGGCAGCAGTGGATAGTGATGATTTGGGTATCAGGGTCTAGAGAAGGAGTGAAAATAGATTTTGTAAGTTGCATTATTAAAATTTTCTCCTTCTATAGAATTATTGGTGGTAGGATCTTAAATCATAGTACTATTGTCCTCAGTAACCATAGGGCTGGTTGCTCACCCTTGGAATCCCTGGGCATTTACCAATCCCTGGGCATAAATTATTATTAGAAATGAAAGTGAAGATTTAAAAAACATTTATTTTTTAGGACTCTTAGAAAAAGTACGTGGCTGATCATCAGGTATCTTCACTAAGACTTCTGTTTAGAATCCAGATCTAGTCCCTCTGAGATACAAATAAATATTTTTACTCCTAACTAGGTTTAATTGTACTACTTCCTCTTTCGCTATTGAACCACATTTTCTTTTTCATTTTTTTGCACGTTTTCTTAAGCTTACAAGGAACTTTAAGCCTGTATGTGTGTTATGTGTGAACTCAGACCAGATTGTTAATGAGGAATTAAAGGACTCATCCAGATATTTCAGATAAAAATACCATTTAATATAGCTACATGTATTGAATGCATATCATAAATTAGTATTTTGCTGGGTGTTATTTTGTATGTCCCCAAAACAAAAATTGAGGTGCAAGTAAATTGTCTTGCTCATGGTAAAAGAGCCAGTAGCTCAGCGGGGCCAATATTTAAACTGAGGATCTGGTTCTGCCTATACCCTATCCATGGAACTCCAGTGCCACCATATTTAACTTTTTAAATAACCGGATCTTAATAAGAAGAATAAACTGCAGCTTTTTGATTTGGTGGAGAGGCCAAGCTGCTAAGTATTCTACTCTCTTTTATACCAATAAACACCATTTTAAGAGGAACTCGTGTTATATATCAGTGGGTGCAAAATATCCAGTTAAGAAGGCTCTTTGGGGTGTACAAATACTCATTATTCACTGAGCATCTGACTATTACAATGAGAAATGTTTCCAAATTGCACTCTACGGTGTGAGCCTAAACTGTTTTCCTTTATTTGGGAGCTCTTTTTTTTTTTTTTTAACTTTTATGTTGTTTATCACTAGTAGTTGTTAGAGATGAAGTGGATGAAAAGCTGACTTCCTGAAAGACATTTATAAAAACTGTAGCCAGAAATCGATTATATTTAAAGGCTACATATTATTTTCTTCTGAAATGAAAGAAACAAACCTTTTCTGTTACAGTCACCTCAACTGTGTCTATAAAACCTATAAAAAACGCCAACAAACTGAACTGGTTTGTGACTTTTACTTTGCCATTCGTAAAATGATCAGGGGAAAATTTAAGAGCATCTAATCAAAGCTCAGCATAATTTTGAGCACTGATGCAGAAGCCGACTACCATATGAAACTAAGGTTGCATTATGAAATTATGGCTTTAAAGTAACTTGATCTGCCCATCTTCCCATGCAGGCTTCTCCACACTGTCCCTGGCGGACCAGATGAGCCTTCTGCAGAGTGCGTGGATGGAAATTTTGATCCTTGGTGTCGTATACCGATCCCTTTCATTTGAGGATGAACTTGTCTATGCAGATGATTATATAATGGATGAAGACCAGTCCAAATTAGCAGGCCTTCTTGACCTAAATAATGCTATCCTGCAGCTGGTAAAGAAATACAAGAGCATGAAGCTGGAGAAAGAAGAATTTGTCACCCTCAAAGCGATAGCTCTTGCTAATTCAGGTTGGCATATTGACATGGTCATTGTTACATTTTTTAATATTTCAGTTTTACCCTTCCCTCAACTTCTTCTTCAGGGGTTTGCTAAACCCAGTTGTAAATTCTGTATGAGACCACAAAATTATAGTCATTACAGCTTTCTAGTGAAAAGTTAGAAATAGCAAAAGTCCACTTGAATTATTTTTATTATATTTACTTCTTGAAAGTGGTGAAACTTTTACCAGCCTGTGCATTTCCTAACTTGTAGTGTAAATGGACAGTCTCGGGACAAAATTACCTCCATTGTCTTGTAGGCACAAGTGAAAATAAGTGTGCACCGTGGGTACGCAGAAAGCATTTTCCCCCCCTCATAAATGCACATTTTGCAATTGGAAAAACATATGTATTGTTGTTTTTCATTTTGCTTATCAAAGAATATTCTTGTTTTCTTGTATTCTGGATTTCTGCAGAAGGCAACTTCTGCTGGAGTATTTCTCTGAGAGGTACCCCCTATGCAGTAAGGGTTAAGAATTATGGGAATAAACAGTCTTTACATTTGAACTGAAACGTACTAAAATAGCAACCTCTGATAAGTAAAAATCGTTGCTGCTTTGTTGTTTTTCCCTTTGTGCCTCTCCTAATGCTTTATTGTGGTCTTAAGTCTCTTTTAGCATTTGCATATAGTTCAGGATAGATCCCTCCTTAATGACGTGCCGATCTTTAGATACCTGCGTGTCAATAACGTGCTCTGATGCTATGTACCATTGACAGTCACACCGTGCCCCTCCATCTGCTTTTGTTTTGACCCTATCTTTGAACTTTATCTTGGTTGCTGGCCAGTAGTTTTCCCTTTAATTACAAGAAGGAAACTGTCAATAAAATCTGTTAAATGGGATGCAATGAGTGGCTTGAATGGGCGGACGGCTATTTGTTCAAATTCTGCAGCATTCAAGGTATTGACAGTTTGTTTTCTGGGGCCATATGTGACGATCAATCTCAGGCTGGGCTCAGCCGCGCTGAAAAATGAAAAACCAGATTGCTTTTGCTTACTTGTGGATGACGACTTTGTGATTTGGCGCGGTCCTAGTGAGATGAGACCCTTCTGCCCAAATTGCCCCCATGAGAGCTGGGGACGCGTGACTGTTTTTAGAAATAATTTTTAATTGATTTTGTAATTAACAGTTCATCTACAATATTGATGCATGCATCCTTGGACTGATAGGAGGGAAATTGTTTTCAACAATGAAATTGTACTTTCCTATTTGTCTTCATAATGGAGTTTAGCATTGCATACTTTTAATTGCTGACCACACTGTTCACCTCCCTTTTCCTCCTCCCCTGTGAAACTGTAACATAGGTTTCTTTATGACAAGTGGCACAGTTGATGCAGACATCTCAGATGCCCCATGTCTGGCTCTCTAGAAGACCAAAGTGGGAGATGGGAGAGAAATTTCCCGAGAATTTATTAGTTTGCATGAACTTCACATTATAGCATCTCTCGTGATCAGATGAAAAATTCTGTAGCAATGGTTTTGGGAAGAATTTCTGTTTGGTAGTCATATAGTGATTCTAATTGAAAACATCTACTGGGTCAATTATGTTTAAAATCCAGCAAGCATGTTTTATATCTTTTATATTACATAATGCTTTTTTAAATTATTAACTAATTGTGAGTGCTGAGCAATGCTAAAACTTGATCAAGATTGCTAAAATCTTATAATTTTAGGTGTTAGATATATACTTTATGGCTGTGGATTGTAATTTAGAATACCTGAATTAATTAGTAGCAGCATTTCTGTCTGTTGTTTAGAAGTATAATCATTAGTGTTTTGGTATGTAAATATTCAAATACCACAGACTCTGCTGTTAGAAGGAGGAAATGACCTACTTTAGAGCAATGACTGGTGATTAGAAAGTCTTTAAAGAACTCCTTAGTTTGCTTTTCTTGTTTAAAACCAGAAATGGTTAACGGGCCCTCTTTTTTCTCTTATACTGGTAGTGAGTAACATTAATTTCTTTCAGGAAATTTCTCCATGTCACAAAGTTATTCTGCAAGTGCTTGTAACTTTTTTTAACTTCTCAATACCAAGAAAAATTAATTGAATCAGAGTCCATAATAAAGGAGAAAAGATTAAGGATTATATTGATGTCTAAATTGTGCCACCTCTCTTGTGCTGTATAAATATGAGCCTTCTCTCCTGCATTCAACCCCCAAACCCCACCATTTTAGCATGGGATAAACCACTCAGAAATCTTTTTTTTTTTTCATACTGTCAATATGATGCTATTTTATTCCATTTTTTTGACCATTACCTGGATGACAGCAATAAAGTTGTAGATTCATTCTTGCTTAGATCAGTGATTCTTAAACTGCTCAAAAGAACATCAGTATGAAAAATGTTTTCAAAGATACCCTGAAAAGCTCATAGTTTTTCTTTCAGTATTTAGAAATTGCAGATGAACATAAGTGAGTTTTTGTGCAAAAAAAAAAAATTCGATTTTAGTGTTATATTTATAGATATCTTAGCATTCCTTTTATGGCTGTAGGTATTAACAACCAATGTCTCATTAATCTCAATTTCAGCTTATTTTAAACATCTGCCTTTATTCAATAATTATTAATATTGTGCTTATGCTCAGGAAACAGAGAATTGTCTTCTTGATAATAGCTGTCATATATTTTTGTAGCTCTGTTTCTGGCATGTGTGAATTCAGGAATATTTATAGCACCAGGAATACCATTGGAAGAACTTTCCCTATCTTGAAGGATATGGGCAAAAACAGACAAACAAACAAAAAAACCCAATGTATTATGAACCAATACTGTCATTCTCACAATCAAATATTTGGAAACCCCAAATAATTGTCCCAATTATTTTTGAAGGTAAGAAACTCACAGGCTCACTTAAACTATATACTTTCTTACTTTTGAGCACCAACTTTCTCTTAGGCAGTTAGTTTCTCCCTGATATATCTTTGTGCAATTGAATTTATTTTTTAAAATTAATTAATTTATTTATTTTTTAAAAGATTTTATTTGAGAGAGAGAGAGCACAAGCAGGGGGAGCAGCAGAGCAGGAGGGAGATGCAGACTCCCCACTGAGCAGGGAGCCCGATGTGGGACTAGATCCCAGGACCTGAGCTGAAGGCAGACGCTTAACTGACTGAGCCACCCAGGCGCCCCAGTGTGCAATTGAATTTAAAAAGGAAAATCTGAGTCACAATGTTAACACTGTAATAACGTTGTTAGGCCCGGTACACCAAGAAGTTAGACTCATCTCTAGCGTTCTTTCCATTTGGGGAGTTTTATGATTCCATAATTAATTTTATGTCTTCATTGGAAAATCTAGTGAAATATTACTACATGCATTTTGGGTAAGATTATTTCATGTGATTCTATTGTCTCAGTTTGGTTCTATTGATTCTTATATTTAAGATTTGTTTGAAACTATTATCACTGGCCCCAAGGAGGTATATTCATTTTTATATAGTAGAAGACTAAAGCAGTTTAAGAGTAAGAATTACTTTTAGTCTGGTCATTCTCTTTTGCTCACAAGGCCCTCAAACTTCACAGCTGTCACTCATCCCAAGTGGTATCCCCAGCCCTGCCTCCAACCTGGAGCCCTGTGAGTCCAGCTCATTCAAGAATAAACAGAATCTATGCTTAAAGCTGACTTTTCTTTTTATTTTTACACCATACTTTTAGAAGAATAGCAGTTGTTAGTAATAGTAATATTTTGGTCATCAATTTCAAGTCATAAGTAATTATAACCACATCCTGACAGTATTTTGTTCTTGAAAACAAATGTTTGATGTGTAGAATTGTGATATAATTTTAAGGGATAGAAAGCTTATGATTACTGTAAGAGACTGGAATGAGGGCCACCTTTAGTCATATAAGTTTGGTCTCGTGTTTTTCAGTCTTTTTTTATTATCTCTCCCTTGGGGTAGCCTTTTTAGATATTTTTTCTTAATAAGTCCCCAATGAAATATTAATATCATGAAAATATTATGTATCTGTTTGTGTACTGGATAGATATGTATTTTACCTAAAAAGAGAGATTTTCCCTACTTTCCAATTCCAAATTTTACTTCAAGTATGCATGCTTTAATCACATAACTGTTTTCTTGTGTGTAACATGAGGCAGGTGAATAATGTCTCATATTGCTAAGTGGCCTAAAATTTTTATGTCAGTGACTTTTAAGTGAGGGCAGTGAGTTTGGTCATATATTTTGTGTGTGGTTATATGTGTACGAATGCTGAATTTGTAATATAGGGATATTAACATCTTCATGGGTCTGAACAATTAGTATAAAAGTGAAAAACCTCTTCAGTCCCTTAGTATCTCCTGGGCCCTCAAACACAATTTTATTGAAATTTTGACTAAATTTGCTGATGTGATATTCTAGACATAGTTTTAGATATTGATCAAGCGATTATCCTTTTTTTAGAATCTTTCTGTAGACATTTCTTTTTTTTTCAGCTTTTGTTGGGGAATCTCATTTGATTTCCATGACATGCCTGTGAGGTAGACATGTCCAATAGCATTTTTGCAGGTAACTGAAGCAAGCTGATAAAGATGTGTTGCCACCATGAGGCAGAGGGTTGGACCCTCTGTCTCTTACTATCAATAAGCTATTTCTATTCCACAAATAAGTAGATAGGACGTCTTTAAAAGGATCAACACAGAAGACTAGCCAATGCAATTTTACATCTGCCAACCGAAATTAGTACTTTTAATTTAGTTTAGAATTCTGCACTCACTTTATCTTGCTGTCTTCTTGGAGTTCCCGTAGTATAAAACCACTTTGAAAGTGATAAAAAGGATTTGGGTGCCTGGGTGGCTCAGTTGGTTAAGCAACTGCCTTCGGCTCAGGTCATGATCCTGGAGTCCCAGGATCGAGTCCCGCATCGGGCTCCCTGCTCGGCAGGGAGTCTGCTTCTCCCTCTGACCCTCTTCCCTCTCGTGCTTTCTATCTCTCATTCTCTCGCTCTCAAATAAATAAATAAAATCTTTAAAAAAAAAAAAGAAAGTGATAAAAAGGATTTGGAAACAAAATGTTTACTACCTTTATAGGATTTAATAAGAAATAAGTATGGGTAGGTCTTTTGGGGCAGGTAGATATTTATATTTAACTTTTGCCCAGACCAAACCATAATTACTACTCTCTGGGAAATCAAAATTCTGATTTTCCATCTTCTAATCTACTTTTCTTTGGTTTTTGGTCAAATCTGCCATCGCTATTTGGATTATTCTGGTTTTGCTTAAGATGATATAATTGAGTTGAAGTGGGTGGTGGTTTTATTTAATGTAACGCTTTAATTTCATACCTATTGTGATATATCAAATTTTTATGTAAAAAGTAAAGGTAGGTTTTCAAGTGTTTCCTGTCATGCAGTGATCGCTATGCCTTGACATAGTGTAAGAAATATTTGCTGCAAGTGTTTCTGTGCTTCCAACTGGGTAATAAGCACATAAATACAATTGCTTTACTTCTAGGGAATGACATAATATAGCATTATTTTCATTTATAGATCTTAAGATAATGACTAATCCCTTATAAAAAGGTCATATTAGCATGGTGCAGATCATTTATGATATTGTGGAAGATTGAAATATTTACCACCCAAGTTGCTATCAACATTCACTTGTTGTTTTAAGATTTACTTATTTACTTGAGAGAGAAGGAGAGAAATAGTGCATGAGCGGGGGAAGGGGCAGAGAGAGAGGGAGAAAGAGGAAGCTGAGTGGGGAACTTGACGAGGCAGGGGGGGTGTCCTCCATCTCAGGACCCTGAGATCATGACCTGAGCCCAAATCAAGAGTCAGACGCTCAACCGACTGAGCCATGCAGGAGCCCCTCAACATTCACTTATTGAGTATAATTGTCTTTATCACTTCTAGAAGAGGGAGTTAGAAAGCTCCTGGATAGGTGTTAGATATTGGAGGGAGAGAGAGGCCTTGAGTACTTGTAGAGAAATAAAAGAGTCTTAGCAGGGAATTCCGATTATACGAGGTAAACAGAATAATTGTCGGAACAATAATTTGGTATTTATGAGAGGGAAGCCGGGAGGAAAGAAACCAGGGGCTCTGGATCTATGGTTCAACCCCTAATATAAACACAGTAGAGGAGTGATTTGTGGGGCTGGTATAAATGTCGATGTCTGGCTTGATAGCCAGAGGCAGAAATGAGGAAAATAGTCCTTCCCCCAAAATGTGTGTGTCTCAATGGAAAGCTATAAAATCAGTTCTGTTCTTGCCGCGGTAAAGCATGTAATAAGAATTGTTATTGCGATTTCCAACATTAGAATTATAATTTTCCTGCGTTAGGAAAGACCTAACAAGTCTTTTGATCTAACCTCCTAGTTGGTATGTGAACAGCTTCCTTGGCATTTTTGCCAAGTGTTTCTGCCGGCTTGCTCGGAATTCTGCTTAACTCACTACTTTCTAGAAGGGACCATTCCATTGGAAGTTTGTCACTATCCCTCTCTCCATCTCTGTCTCTCACCAATTTAATATGAAATAAAACATAGATTTAAAAGAAAAACACACCCAAACAGGATGTATAACTTAAGGGGTGCCTTAGTTTTCTATGGCTGCTCTAACCAATTGTCACAACGTGGTGACTTTAAACAGTACATATTTGTTCTCTTACTGTTCTGGAGGTCAGAAGTCCATAAGCATTTTCACAAGGTTAAAGACTAGATAAAGACAAGGCAGCGATCCTTCTGGAGGCTCTAGGGGAGGACCTGTTTCTGTGCCTTTCTCCAGTTTCTGGAAGTGACATTCCTTGCATTGCTTGAGCTATATTGCTTCCTCCATCATCAAAGGCAGCAGTTTAGCACCATACCTTGCCTTCTTCTTCCTTTGCCTCCTTTTCATAAGGATACTTTTGACTTCATTGAAGACCCTCCTGGATAATCTAGGATAATCTCCCATAGCAGATCCTTACTCACAGCTGCAAAAGGTGCTTTGCCATAGGAGGTAACATTCAGCTTCCAGGGATGGGCCACCTGGATATCTTGGGGGCCATTTTGCTGTCTGTCATGATGGCAATATAAGCAAGGATGGAAAATGAAAATTCATTAGATACCCCAGAAACCCCTCCATGTGTCTTGTCCCAATCTCACCCCCCCCAAAAGTAATCACTATCCTGTTGTGGTTTTTATCACTTCCTTATGTCTCATTATGACTTTATCACTAAATGTGTATCCTCAGACATGATAGTTTAGTTTTGCCCCACTTCCAAAAAAAATTTTTTAATGGAGTTTTTAACTCTCCTTTAATCTAAAAGTTCATCTTTCACTTTCATTTTCTTCCAATTTCTCTGTTGAAGAAGCCAGGGCATTTGACCTGCAGAATTTCCCATAGTCTGGATGTTACAGATTGCATACTCTGGGTGCAGTTCATCATGTTTCTCTGCCCTTTGCATTTTGTGCAAATTAACAACTAGATCCAGAGACTTAATCAGGCTCAGGTTCAATCCCTGTGACACCCGTAGGTGGTGTGCCGTTCATTGGGAGGTACACAGCGTCCGGTTATCTCTATGCTCTGTGAGCAGCTATTGATGCTCATTACCTAAATCCATTCATTGCCGGGGGTTGCAAAGTAATGATCTTTGATTTTTTTCATCTCTTTTTTACATTCAATCATTGGGATACTTATTTATATAAGTGATGCTTTATAAAAGAGATGCTTTTTCTCATCTCTTATTGATGACTGACGATTCAGTTCATGTAGGAGCTTGATTCTTTCCCTTCATTTGCCAGTTTTCAAAATAAAGAATTGATGCCCTATCTTTTAAAAATGTCATTATATTCAAATTTATTTAAACATATTCGGTGGATTCCTTCCTCCCTCCCTCCCTCCTTCCCTCCTTCTCTTCCTTCCTTCCTTCCTTCCTTTTTCCCTCCCTCCCTCACTTCCTTCCTTTTTTTCCTTTCTTCCTTCCTTTCTTTATTTCTTTTCTTTAGAGAGAGAGAGCTCAAGTGGGGGGGTGTAGGGGGAGGTGGAGAAAGAGAGAGAGAATCTTAAGCAGGCTCCATGCCCAGTGTATAGCCCAACACAGATCTTGATCTCAACCTGAGATCATGACCTGGGCTGAAATCAAGAGTCAGACACTTAACCAACTGAGCCATCCAGGCACCCCTATTCAGTGGATTTCAATTAATTGCAATTATAATCCTTTTGGAAGCTCAACTTGTCCCATTTTGGGTCAGCAGCAGTCTCTTCAGGTTGGCTTCTGGAATCTTTCTGAATGACTTAGTAGTTGTAGACAGTGTCCTTTCTATCTACTATAAGATGTTCCATACTTATCTTAAATATTTCCCAGCTGAAGCCTGGAATCTAATTATAAGCTGGGTACTAGGTTGCTCATTGCTTGTTATTGCATTTCTGGCTTGGCCATCCTTCCTAGGCCTTCTCAGTGGACAGAGCTAGGAACACACAGAGTCCTGATTGTATGCGCGTGCGCGCGTGTGTGTGTGTGTGTGTGTGTCTGTCTGTGTGTCTTGGGGATAACTTGTCACTTAGTTTTGTTTGTGAGTGTTGTCTATGGGTTTTTAGTTTGGCCATCTAGTTCTGTTTTTTTTTTTTATGTGCAGATTTGGAAAGATTAAAATATCTTGCTGCCGCCACTGCCATCTTCCTAGAAAGTTTATGATTGGCACCATTTTTTGAAATTTAGGGTTAACTATCTATGTCAATCAAGAGCTAGTTTGCATTACAGTCACCGATGTTCCTCAGTACCCAGCTGATGGCAGCCAGGAGGATCGCTCTGTTAGACTCCTTATATATTGATAAAAATCTTGACATCAGATTATCTTTTAGAAAATAGACCTTTGCTCACTTCTCCATCTTTTCCACCATGTGGTGCTTCATTCCTTTAGTGATTGGAGAGTCCCATCTGCTCACCCCTTATTACCCTATTCATGTAGGCAATTGACAAATCTTCTTTTGCAATGGCTCTGAGTCTCACCAAATTTTGCAGCTGTAGGTGTGAGGATATTTAGCTCTCTTCCCAAAGTAAATGATCTGAACTAGACATGTTCCTTTAGGGGCCCACTTCACAGAATAAAATATTGGAGTTCAATGAAGGGGTTCTATTTTATTATTAAGTGTTGAAATTTAATATATGGTTGACAATACAAGCGTCATGTGAACACTGGTTATCTTTTGAAATCTGGATTCTTTTAGAATAGCAGTCTGGTATTGTAGTTCACAACCCTGGCTTGGCTGTAGAAGCACCTAGATTTTTAAAAAGTACGGATGATGCCTTGGATCTAGCTAAAATTTTCTGTTTAATAGGTCTGGGCTTGGGCCCAGACATCATTGTTTTTAACCACTCACCCAGTGTTTTTAATGGATAGGCTCACTGTGTCTACTTAGTTCCTAAGCCTATGATTCCCGTGATTAATTTTCACTGGTTTTCCTTAGCACAAATACTGGAACCATTTCCTTTAAAATATAAAGTTAAAAAGAAACCAGCTCCAACAACCAAAGCTAAATAATTACATAAATTAATGCCAGTTCTATTGAGCCTAGCATAAATGTATAAATGTAGCTCAAAGAGCAAAACAGAGATTAAAGACACAGAGCCAGAACTTGAACTAGGATCCCTAATGGAGATTAATATTTTCTTCAGCAGTCTGCCAGCTGAATCACGGTCTAATTAAATAGTTCAGATTTAGTGAGTTTGCATTTAAAGTATTAGCAGATCCGAGAATGGGTAAAGCTAAAATGAGTTAGAATCTTTTCTGTAAATGGGAAGTTAAATTATCATAGTAATTTGATTAAATCATTTTTAAATCTCTCAAGCTAAATCACAGCCTTTAAAGAATAGTTTGAAGTCTTAATTGCTGTTTGTGAGCATATCTCTCTGCTATTTGTTCTCGTCTCATTTCCTGTGACATCCTATAATATATCTCCTGCCGGGCAAGAGTAGTGGGGAAGACAAGGCTTGGGGTGGGGGTTGAGGTGACTCTGCAGTCACTTCAAGCATTTAAAGATCTGCCGTGGAAAAGAAGGACATTTATTTTCTATCATTCCAGTATTTAGAACCAGGACCAAAGGACGGATGTTGTAGACAGATTTGGAAAAATCTGAGGGAGACATTTCTAAGGAGCAGTTCTGTCCCTCGTAAAATAGAATGTTCTACATACATCTGGAAATGTCTTCATTAGGAATGTAGAGACAATTCTTGATGAAGATGGAA
The DNA here is from genome assembly GCF_037043125.1 of Eumetopias jubatus. Lineage (NCBI taxonomy): Eukaryota > Metazoa > Chordata > Mammalia > Carnivora > Otariidae > Eumetopias > Eumetopias jubatus. The sequence continues at coordinate 15,227,250 of NW_028274818.1, forward strand.
GGTTGAATATGATGGACTCAGAAGATCATTTTAACTCATTTTTTTTAACAAAGGAAATGCCACACGCAGTGGTATGCATTCTAGCAGCATATTTTGATACAAAGAAACCCAAGTTAGACCTAACTATGTTCAGATTTTTTTTGGGGGGGGGGTCTGGTGGGAAAATAGTTATTTGTTTTAATATTGTCTGTAAAGATGCAATTCCTCTTCTCCCTATCGATTTATTCCCATTTTCACTTCGAGTGCTTTGAGTCCCAAGTCAGATTGGGTAAGTCCACCTTATCTCCCTTCCCTCACGTGCAAGGTCAGTGTTTTGTGTCCTTGGACGCTCACCATTAGTGTGCGTCCAGGCCCACCATTTTCCTTTCAGATAGCATTTCAGAGGAAAAATAGAAAAAAAAAAAAAAAACACACACAACAGTGCGCGCTGTGATCTCCCTGACAGTTTTTCCCTCTCTCACATTGCCAGCCCGTAGACATCTTTGGAAATGATGTGTGCTTGTTGCTGTGAGAAGGCACGCAGAAGTGGATGGCATTGTCCCCCTGAAAGGACCCAGAGGGGAGAGAAGCCTGGGTAGAAACAATCCATAGGGACCGGCTAGCTTACCTGTTGGGAAATGTCCTGAGTTCCACACCAGGGACACTATCAACCACTCTATCAACCTTAACAACCTGGAAGAATTCCTCCTCTTGGCTCAATCAGGCAGGAGTTGACTTGAGTGGCAAAGCCTGCTAAGCCACTGTATTCCAAGTTATTTAAAACTCTTTTTGAGAAACGTGTCATTTAACCACCTCATGTAAGAGTGGTCAGGTTACCAATGATATGGTGAAAAAATTTCAAAATGACAGTGTAAGAGAAAAAAAACAACAAAATACAAAGAAGTTTTTAAACATGTTCCTGGTTATAGCTGTCAGCCTTTTAATTATGTAGCCATAATTTTTTTTTATCATATGTTTAGTCACTTGATTTTAAATTACATTTCCTCTCTCTTTTTGTGCATGTGGCCTGATATTTGAATTATATGAAAGATTAGGCTAACTACATATATCTTAGAGCTCTGCATTCTCAGAGAATGAGAATTATTAAACATGAAGAATCCCCCAAAGACTCCATTATGTGTAATTAACAGATAAACTGTCATCAGAATCAATAAAATGTGCTAAATGATTCAAACTTGTATATAATTAAGTGTCTGTTTTAGAGCTAGAGCAGTAACTTTTCTTTTCCCCCACATCGCACATTTCTCAAAAGAATAATTGTGGCAACCCTGTTAACCCTTTCCTTGCTTGATTGAATTAGATTTTTAAATGAGTCACTTAAGGGCAAAGTTCACCTTCACCAATGTGAAAAATATTTCAGAACTCATTAACGACTTCGTTTGTTTTTCAGTAGAAGCAGACTGTAAGGATGCTTTAATGAACTGTTAATGGTGCACTGAAAATCTTGAAAGGATAAGCACTTTATTGTGATTTCTGTATAGTCTATACCTGAACATAGTGTTAAATTCAGTGTATTTATTTATTATTTTTTAAGATTTTATTTATTTATTTGACAGAGAGAGAGAGAGCACAAGTAGGCAGAGTGGCAGGCAGAGGGAGAGGGAGAAGCAGGCTCTCTGCTGAGCAGGGAGCCCAATGTGGGACCCGATCCCAGGAGCCTGGGATCATGACCTGAGCCAAAGGCAGCCGCTTCACCGACTGAGCCACCCAGGTGCCCCAAATTTGGTGTATTTATACTGAGTTCTTAAAACCTTGGTCATCTACTTTTTTGTTCCTTTTGGGAAATATGGGTTTTTGAGGGCAACATCATAATTTTAGACAATGTTACCTCCATAGCACTTAGAATAATACTTTTAATAGATGACCTTTGATAATTGTTGAATGGGTGAGATAATGAATAAAGTAACCAAGATTGTCATCCATTAAAAGAAAGTCTTCCTTGATTGCTCTGCCTTAGGAGGAAAAAAAAAAACGCACTTTTAAATAATAGATATTTTGGTAGTGATTTCCATGCTCTAAATCCATATTGGAAATCATCTCCTGGAGGGAAATTTAGGGGAAAAAAATAGAGATTTTTTGGAAATGGAAAGTGCTCGGAGCAAATCACAGCTTAGCGCTTAGGGAATTTCAAGTGTACTATGGAACTTCCCCCACATGGGTTTTGCTTATTATTGACATGATTCTGTGTTCTGCTTTGTTGTACAGACTCCATGCACATAGAAGATGTGGAAGCTGTTCAGAAGCTTCAGGACGTCTTACACGAGGCGCTGCAGGATTACGAGGCTGGCCAGCACATGGAAGACCCGCGCAGGGCCGGCAAGATGCTGATGACGCTGCCCCTGCTGAGGCAGACCTCCACCAAGGCTGTGCAGCACTTCTACAACATCAAACTAGAAGGCAAAGTCCCCATGCACAAACTTTTTTTGGAAATGCTGGAGGCCAAGGTCTGACTAAAAGCTTCCTGGGCCTTCCTGTCCTGCACGCCGAAAAAGGGAAACTAAACCCCAGAGTGAAGTCGAAGAAACTTAGAGTTTAGTTATCAACATCAAAAATCAACGGACTGCACTGATCATTTAGCAGCAAGACTATGAAGCAGCTTTCAGATTCCTCTGTATCTTCCTGATGAGTTTCTTTCTCCCTTTTCTCACCTTCCTTCTCCCTTCCTTCCCTCCTTATTTTTTTTCCTCCCTCCCTTATTCGTCCTCTCCCTCGTTTCTTGGCTTCCTTCATTACTAGTTCCCTTTCTCCTTCATTTCCTCCCTTCCCTCTGTCCTTCCTTCCTCCTTCTCACCTCCTTCTCTTTTCTTGTCCTTCCCCTCTCTCCTGAATTGAAAATATCTCTAGTTGTAAGGGAATTGTCCCCTTCCTTGCCTTGCCTTTCCCTCCCTCCCTCCCTCCCTTCCTTCCTTCCTTCTGCTGCTGAACTTTTAAAAGAGGTCTCTAACTGAAGAGAGATGGAAGCCAGCCCTGCCAAAGGATGGAGATCCATAATATGGATACCATTGAGCTTGTTGTGAACCATAACGTCCCCAATGACTAAGGAATCAAAGAGAGAGAACCAACGTACCTAAAAGTACAGTGCAACACAGACAAATTGACTGAGTGCAGTATTAGATTTCATGGGAGCAGCCTCTAATTAGACAACTTAAGCAACGTGGCATCGGCTGCTTCTTATCATTGCTTTTCCATCTAGATCAGTTACAGCCATTTGATTCCTTAATTGTTTTTTCAAGTCTTCCAGGTATTTGTTAGTTTAGCTACTGTGTAACTTTTTCAGGGAATAGTTTAAGCTTTATTCATTCATGCAATACTAAAGAGAAATAAGAATACTGCAATTTTGTGCTGGCTTTGAACAATTATGAACAATAATGAAGGACAAATGAATCCTGAAGGAAGATTTTTAAAAATGTTTTGTTTCTTCTTACAAATGGAGATTTTTTTGTACCAGCTTTACCACTTTTCAGCCATTTATTAATATGGGAATTTAACTAACTCAAGCAATAGTTGAAGGGAAGGTGCATATTATCACGGATGCAATTTATGTTGTGTGCCAGTCTGGTCCCAAACATCAATTTCTTAACATGAGCTCCAGTTTACCTAAATGTTCACTGACACAAAGGATTAGATTACACCTACAGTGACTCCGAGTAGTCACATCTATAAAGCACTGCACATGGAGTACAGATCCGTAGAATGATCAGGAGTGCACCTCTCTACCTGGGAGGTACAGTTGCCATATGATTTCTAGCTGCTATGGTGGTTAGGAATGAGATACTGCCTGTTTGCAAAGTTACAGACCTTGTCTCAGAAGGAGCTGTGAGCCAGTATTCATTTAAGAGGCAATAAGGCAAATGCCAGAATTTGAAAAAAAAAAAAATCATCAAAGACAGCAGATGCCTGACCAAATTCTAAAACCTAATCTTTATGAGTTTATTCATTTAGGGATGTTTGTTTAAATTAATCTGCAGTTTTTACCAAGAGCTAAGCCAATATATGTGCTTTTTCAACCAGTATTTTCACAGCAAGAAAGTCAGTCAGGTTCCAGACTGTTCAGAGGTGTAATCTAATGAAGAAATCAATTAGATGCCCCCGAAATCTACAGTCGCTGAATAACCAATAAACAGTCACCTCCATCAAATGCTATACCAATGGACCAGTGTTAGTAGCTGCTCCCTGTACTATGTGAACAGTCTTATTCTATGTACACAGATGTAATTAAAATTGTAATCCTAACAAACAAAAGAAATGTAGTTCAGCTTTTCAATGTTTCATGTTTGCTGTGCTTTTCTGAATTTTATGTTGCATTCAAAGACTGTTGTCTTGTTCTTCTTGTGGTGTTTGGAATTCTCGTGGTGTGTGCTTTTAGACACAGGGTAGAATTAGAGACAATATTGGATGTACAATTCCTCAGGAGACTACAGTAGTATATTCTATTCCTTACCAGTAATAAGGTTCTTCCTAATAATAATTAAGAGATTGAAACTCCAAACAAGTACTCATTATGAACAGATACACATCAAAATCATAATAATATTTTCAAAACAAGGAATAATTTCTCTAATGGTTTATTATAGAATACCAATGTATAGCTTAGAAATAAAACTTTGAATATTTCAAGAATATAGATAAGTCTAATTTTTAAATGCTGTATATATGGCTTTCACTCAATCATCTCTCAGATGTTGTTATTAACTAGCTCTGTGTTGTTGCAAAACTTTTTGGTGCGGACACGTTTCCAAAACTATTGCTACTTTGTGTGCTTTAAACAAAATACCTTGGGTTGATGTTTCATCAGCCTAGTGCTAGGAATACTGTGTATCTATCATTAGCTATATGGGACTATATCGTAGATTGTGGTTTCTCAGTAGAGAAGTGGCTGTAGTGTGATTCTAGATAAATCATCATTAGCAATTCATTCAGATGGTCAATAACTTGAAATTTATAGCTGTGATAGGAGTTCAGAAATTGGCACATCCCTTTAAAAAATAACAACAGAAAATACAACTCCTGGGAACAAAAGGTGCTGATTCTATAAGATTATTTATATATGTATTTAAAAAGATTATTTTCCAGAATGTTTGTGCAGGGTTTAAGTTGCTACTCTTCACCCACACTATATATAAGTAAAATATATACACTATATCCATTGTTTTCACTGTATCACATTAAAGTACTTGGGCTTCAGAACACAGAGCCAACCAACTGAAAACACCAGATGGAGATGGGGAAAAAAGAATCAAGTACAAATTTTAGTTTTCAGTTTAAGTGACTCTCGGCATTACAGAGAACACGAATCTCACAAATAGGAAACACAACTTAAAACGTAGACCTAAAAGAACTACACGGGCTTTAGGGTAAAATGCTCATCTTAAACCTCGCTCGAGGTAAGTTTTTTCAAGTTTCAAGCAAGACCATTTACTTAATGTGAAGTTTTTGAAAGTTATAAAAGTGTATGTTTTTGCCATATGATTTAAATTTGTATTTTGCTTCTTTTAGGTTTGTTCTTATTTAAAGCAATAGGATTGTGTGACTACCTGTAGTTACACTTGTGTTTCAATCAGATCAGATTGTTGTATTTATTCCACTATTTTGCATTTAAATGATAACATAAAAGATATGAAATATTTAAAACTGCTATTTTTCTTATAGAAGAGAAAATGGGTGTTGGTGATTGTATTTTAATTATTTAAGCGTCTCTGTTTACCTGCCTAAGAAAACATTTTATGGCAGTCTTATGTGCAAAGATCGTAAAAGGACAAAAAATTTAAACTGCTTATCATAATCCAGGAGTTGCATTATAGCCAGTAGTAAAAAGAATAATAATAATAATAAAACCATGTCTATAGCTGTAGATGGGCTTCACATCTGTAAAGCAATCAATTGTATATTTTTGTGATGTGTACCATACTGTGTGCTCCCGCAAATGTCCATTTGTGTAAATGTATTTATTTTATATTGTATATATTGTTAAATGCAAAAAGGAGATATGATTCTGTAACTCCAATCAGTTCAGATGTGTAACTCAAATTATTATGCCTTTCAGGATGATGGTAGAGCAATATTAAACAAGCTTCCACTTTTGATTGCTCTTTTGTTTGGTGTTTCTTTTTGTTCCCCCCACTAAAGAACGAATTCAATAAACACTGCCCTTTGTTGCTTCCATTCAAAGAGTATCTCTGAGTACCTATCCCCTAAAAATAAAGTAGGAGTTTAAATAAGAGCTATATAAAGGCTTGTCAGAATGAATTCTGGGGTGCCAAGAGACATTTTGCATATTTAAGAGTATGCAAAGTATCTCATGGCACATTAGAATTCATTCTGACAAGCCTTTATATAGCTCTTATTTAATCTTAAAGCATCTCCACATCATCCTGCATTACTCAAAATCATCGCCTCTATGTCAATGTCATAACAGAAAACTTTCCCCCTATTTTAAGATCATATTAAAACCTGCGAGAGATACCTATTATTTCCCTCCATCCACAATTAAATCCCGGGCTTGCACGGAGCTCGTAGGAGAGCTGCAGGCCTTGCGGAGCAGCAGGGGGGCTGCCGGCCAGATTTCCTGAATGGGAAATCGACAGCGGAGCTTATAGATCTGTGTGCGCGAGGAGGGGGAGCTGTCTTCGAATTCAAGAGGGTTAAACAGCACTGCTCACAGCAAATGGCCTCCCCTCGCTTTTCTCACTCGGAGAGGTTACCGCCCTCGTTGCTCCGGGTCAAGCTGCGCTTCCACCGGACCCTCCTGGAGCCATCGCCGAGGTGCTGATATGCGCTTTCTTGGCTTCTCTGCCGATCTTGAGAGTGTTTTGTCATTGTGTTTGCCCACCGTATTTCTCACCTTTCCGAGGTGGCTGGATCTCTAGCGCAGGCTGGTGACACAAAGGCCACTAAACGCAATCCGATTTCCGGGCGTGGGATTACCTAAATCACCAAGCTGCGCTAGCTCGCAGCATCACGCAGTGTCTTTTCCTGTGTTCATGCCCTTCGAGGGGCAACAGCTCAGCATAGGATCCGAGGTGTTTTACTTTCGGTATTTTCAAAGTACCTGGGCGGAAACTGACACAATGCGAGATGCAGACCCAACAGGTAGAAAGCGTGTCTGTAATCTTCCAACGAAGTCCTCTTTTAAAAAATATGTAAGTCACATGCAAACCCGTTTTATGAACTTCGATGTCAGACTTCTCTTGCTGGTTTTTATAATTCTGAATTATGACAGAGTAACTTTGCTGGTATTGACGTATTTATCAGAGATGCCTCAGGTGTAAAAGAAAATAAAACAGGATTTTGACATTTTAACATGTTTATTTCTTGACAGATAAACAATGAATAGCTCTGACAAATGGGTTATGTGCTTGTGTCAAGGGATCGCTTTTATTTTCACCTGATGTTTACTTTATAAAGGTCTTTTTGCTTTAAGCTAGTGGTTCCCAAACTAGGTCACAGATTGGAATCCCCTGAAGAGTGTTGGAGATTCCCAACCTTCTATCCCACCCACGGAAGATTGGGGTTTACTTGTGGCCTGGGCTTTTGAACAGTTCAAGAAACCATCTCCAGGGGCGCCTGGGTGGCTCAGTCGGGTGGGCGGGCGTCCGACTCTTGAGCTCAGCTCAGGTCTTGAGCTCAGGATTGTGGGTTTAAGCCCCATGTTGGGCTCCATACTGGGCATGGAGGCCTGCTTAAAATAATCTCCAGGTGATTGTAATGTGAAGACAACATGAGAAAAATGATGCTTTTAATTTTTATATGTTACTCATATAGGCCAGGAATATCCAGAAAAAAATAAAAACTTCTAGTACCTTGACTCTGAATTTCTGTGAGAGTCTTAGACTAATGTTTTTAGTATCATGACAAAGAGATTCAGCCTTGTTGTTAATCACAAGGCCAATGAAATGCACCTGGATTGTTTTGACCTGCCACTTCTCCCAACCCTTCCCCACACGCTGGCTGGTCCTCTCTTCCCACCCGTTCTTTCCTGGCCACATGGGGGGCACATTCTATTTGGTGACTCCCAAGCCACATCCTCTGGTTATGCCCCATCTGAAAGTAGAGATAGCTGCCCCAAAGCTTGTGCAGAATGTCTCACGATCCCCTTCAAAAAAAGAAAAAAATCCTCATTTGACCCTTCTGTGTGCTTGAAAATGAATTTAGGTGTGGCTCAACTACCTGTTTTTCCCTACTGAAAAACAAAACAGGAACAAAATTCGAACAAAATTTATTTCTCAGAATGACCTCTCTTCCCTACGTTTTCCAAGTTGCAGATTTAGGTAAGTAAGAGGTAGAAATGAGAATGGAGATCGAATATTTCACTCTTGGGCCTATGCAAAACTTGAGGTACACTTTGCTTATTGTGAAGTTTGATTTGTGATTAGACTGGAAGAGAAAAGGGATCTGTTTCAGTTTCTTGTTTCATCCGTGATGGTTTGCATACTGAATGGCTATTTCCACAGTCCCAGGGATTGCCAAAGGGTTTAAATCAGTGTTTCCGGCCCTTTCGAATCTGAAAGTCTAGCTTCTCGGGCCCCTTGGTAGGGTGGAAAAAACACAATGAAACAAGTAGCAGCAGATTGATTGCCCCCCTCATCTTATTATGAAACAAAACAGAAAAGAAAAGAATTTCAAAATATAATCCCCCTTTCCCAGGAGTATTTGTCTTGTTCTCCATGAAGTTAAAGGTCTGAAATAATGTGCCCATCAGGGGCTCAATGTTGCATGTCCATGCCAGTTGGTCCAAGGGCTTGTTATGATGGTAATGACCTACTGAAACGTGAGCTTGGATTGCAACAATACAATTGCTACCAGCTCACCCGCTGGGAGAAATATTTTATTATTGTCAAATGTCCTCCATAGAGATTTGTTTTGCCTGTTCCTGTTTAAATTAAATTCAAAGCAGAACTGCATTACTATTTCTCTGGAGTATATTTGAGATAAACAACTAGTCTCAAAATTTAGGATTCCTGGCTAGTTCAAATTTGTTTATTAGCAGAAAAATTACAAGAGGGTGACACCATAGCTGCAGGAATATTATGATTGCAGCCTCACGAGAGATTTACGTACTAAGTCTGTGACCTAAAAAAAAAAAAAAGAGAGAGAACTCCCTTTTTCATTACAGATGCCAGCCAGATTAATAATTAACTATGCTGTCAACTGTACAACCTTAAAAAAGAAAAGATGTCCCAATATAGTACTGCATTGCCATAGCATGCCACAGAATTTTGCCTCTGAGAAATTTTGCCCCAAGTAAGAAGTGTTTTAAACTTAAGGTCATAAATCATGTGTGTGTGTGTGTGTGTGTGTGTGTGTGTGTGTAAAAATACTTTTAAATAGCATAGTATAAATAGCACAGAAGCACAAAGCATGAATTAAAATGCTCTTTGAGCATAATATATTTTTTCCAATATTATTTTTAAAAAGAATTAAATGTCCTAGAATATATGGAATTCCTGGGATCATTTTTGCCGGAGGCCCTCTCATGCAGTTTTGGCAAAGGATCCCGCGGCAGTGAAGCTCAGTCAATACAAATGTTACATGCAGTCACATTAGGCTGGGACCTCACTCTACCAAAAACTGCCTGTTTACCTTTGTGAAAAATCACAGAGGCCCGTGTGTTCCATAACGGACTGAACTTTGGAGAGCTGGTTTTGGGAAATGCAAACAAGCTGTTGGACGGGGTGACTAAGGACCTAACAGGAAAACATTTCAGACTAGCGGAAGCATTAAATCACACTATTCACACTCCAATACCATCCGCCATGCTCAGTCGAATTTCACAGTTTTGTTGGGAAGTGAGGAACGGTCTGCTATTAAAAAAAATAACAGCATAGAAAACTAACGTCAGAACAGCAGTTTCTAAAATGAGGTCTAGAGCTAGATAAGGGTTGGGTTTTCTCCTTTTAAATATGTGGTTTCATATCACTACAAATGAAAAATACTAAATATTCACGGTAAAAAAAAAAAAACCCTGAGGATCCTTTTGTATTAATCTGAGATTTGTTATCTCCACTAGACTTGTATTTTCCCTTGGTCTTCTTCCCTTCATGAACAAAATGAATCGACTCTATGCTTTTAAATCAAAACAGGTATATATACCTGTTTATCTATATATAGAAATATATAGACTATATTTCTAAGGATATGTATGGCAAAAATCCCTTCCTCCACAGAAATAAATATGTAGGTGAGGATAATAGGTAAGGGTAAGGTAAGTAAAGTACTTACTTTACTCACAGGCTGGGTAAGAAGTAAAATGATGTTTAGATAGGATGATGTTTTTACACAGAAGGAGTTCTATACCATGTGACTTCCTTGTTGTTCTGGTTTAGTAAGATTTGGTTGTACTGAAGTAGACTAGGGGTAACAATGAAGAGATGCAGTTTGCCTTACTAGTTTCATGCGTGGATTTTGAATCAGTTATACGTGGGTTCAAATCCCAGCTCTGCCACTAACCAGCTATGGGACCTTCTTACTAAAGTCTATTCAACTTCAGTAAATGGGGATATATATATACTCTCAAGCAATTATTATTAGAATTTAGGTAATTTAAGAAAATATCTTGTATTCATTATGGTGAAAATTTTTTTTTTCCCTTTTCCATGAGAGAGGCTGGCTAAACTTCCAGAAGAATCTAACTGAGACTGGGAGAAAAAGTCATTAGGGCAGGGAGGAAATGTAGGTATTTTGGATCCAGATGCATAGTTGCTGCTCTGGGGAGCCTCTCTTGAGTGGGCAGCACTGAAGTAATACAAAGTCAGCATCCACGTGCCTATGCACGGCTCAGTTCTGCCTAGAAAGCAGTCATGGACATAAGTATGTGCTGGGCACTATACTAGTTCTTTGAATGCATTATAAAATTTAATATTCCCAGCCACTTTACGGGGTAAATACTACTAATACCTCCAACTCATAGATGAAGAAAAGGAGGCTCCGAGAAATTAAATGACTTGTCCAAGGACCATCTAGTTAGTACACAGTCTGACTAAATTTGAATCCAATTTGTCTAACTTCCAAAACTAGTATCTTAAAACATTAACTCATTATTTAACAGTTTCTCAAAATTGGATAGTAGATAATACATCTTTTTTTTTTCTTATTTGGACATATGGGACACAAGACTGGATTAATCCTGTTGCTTTGAGGGGCACCTGGTTGGCTCAGTTGGTTAAGCGACTGCCTTTGGCTCAGGTCATGATCCTGGAGTCCCGGGATCGAGTCCCGCATCGGGCTCCCTGCTCATCAGGGAGTCTGCTTCTCCCTCTGACCCTCCCCCCTCTCATGCTCTCTCTATCTCATTCTCTCTCTCAAATAAATAAATAAAATCTTTCAAAAAAAATTCTATTGCTTTGATCAAGGAATACTGTCCTCATTCCCCGGCAACAAGTTCATTCCCTTCCCCCACCATAAATCTCCCTGTGAATCCTTGGAAACTACATAATGTTGATTTGTGTGCATCAGAATTTTTATATGCAGAAATTGTGCTGGGTTGACTATTTTATTCTGTTTCTTATTTTTTACTCTGCACTAGGTTTTTAAGACTTATCCATGTCTTGGGAAGAAATCTGCTGCATAGTAAACCATTGAAGTCACACATCACATTTTATCTGTTCCCTTTGTGATGAATGGTAAGGTTGCTTTCAATTCCTTAATACAATCAATAATGCAATGAACATCTTGGGGGTGTTTTTCCTTACGGACCAATGTAATTATTTTTCTAAGTTATATGCCCAGGAGGGGGGGTTACTGAGTTATTGACCATTTGTATGTTTATTTTCACTACAGAAATTATTCTACACAATTAGAGCAGTTTGAACTCCCAGCAGCAGTTTGTTTGGGTTTTATTTTCCTTCAGCAGCATATGATACTATTTTGCTTTTAACTTTTTTACTAATTTGATTATTTTAAAATTAATATATTGTTGTCTTGACTTAAGCTTCTCTGAACATCTTATTCTTGTACCAGATCAGGCTGTCTTTTCTGTGACCTGCCTATTGATAACCTGTTTATAAAGAGCAAACTCTTTTTTCTATTGGGTTCTTATCACTTTCTTGTTCATTTGCGGGAGTTCTTTGTATATTCTAGATATTGATCCCTGTCAGTTTCAGGTTTTGCAAATGTCTTCTAGTTGGTCATGCATCTACTGACTTTGACCTTTGTTCACTAGATATTATTAATTTTGATAAAGTCATATTCATCAGTTTCATCCTCATGCTTTCGGAGTTAAAAATCTGTTTCTATTTTTTTTGCAATTTTTTTCTATAGTATAAATTTCACATGTAAGTCTTTTATAATCCAATTTGGGTATCTTTAATGTGATATAAGAAGCTTTATTTCTCAATTTCCTTGTTCCCTACCAATGTGTGATGTCACATCTAAATTATACCAAACTACCATATATTAAAAAGTCTATTTCTTGATCCTTTTTTATTCTGCTCTTTGGACAATCTATATGTTATTGACATAATACTATATTTTATTACTATATTTTACTATACTATCACTATATTTTATTAGTAGTATATTTTAATATATTTTATTATTTTATTACTATAGTTTTATAGTTTGCCTTAATATCTGAGAGAATGCATCTTTTAGTCACCCACATACACTTTGTCTTATTTTTCAAATTCTTAGTTTTTTGGAAAATTGTATTCTTTCTCATAAATTTCAAAATGCTTTTTCAAGTTTTCAAAATGATCCCTCTATAAATCTTATTAGAATTTTTAATGTACAAATTAAATTGGAAAAAATTAACATTTTTATAAATCAAATTCAGTGAACCTATTATCTCTCTCCATTTTGTTCATATTTTATTTCTTTAGTAGAGATTTTTTTAAAATTACCTACATAAAGGCTTGTTTTTTAAGGCTTATTTTTTTAAGTCAAATCCTGGTACTTTATAGATTTGTAGCTACTGCCAAATACCATTCATTTTCTGTTGCATTAGTGAGTAGTTTGTTTTTGAATAAAGGAATGCTACTCCATTTTACATATTGATCTCACACTTGGGAATTTGCTGAACGTCCTTATTAGTTGTAATCAGACCTGAATTTTCAATGGAAATGATCTATAGCCCCTCTAAATTTAGATTGCAAACTGATTGACTTATTTCTGAATCCATCCCTTTCCCATTGTACTTTATTGTGGGCAGTTAAGAGCAGTCTACTCAAGCTTCTGGCATTCTGACTACGAACCACCTTTCCCAAACTCATAAATCTGTTAGATTCATTTTCTTTCCTCCAAGTTACTGAAGGCAAAACTTTTACAAATGGGTTGCCAGTACGCAACATGAACCACCATTTGTCAGCCTTCAATAACGTTTTTCAACTTTCTGTAGAGGTTTCCCACTGCCTTAGTCCCAAAGCCTTTTCCACATATTTTAGGTTTTCATTACGGCAGCAATTCCATTTCCAGGTACTGATTTTCCTATCAGTCAGGTTTTGTTGGGTAATAACCGTGAAACCTCAGTGTGGAATAAGATAGGTACTTATTTCCAGAGTCGGCTGGGATGTCTAGATAGGGCTTGACCGAGGAGCTCTACTTCAGCCTGTGGGTCTGGCTGGCTCAGGTCAGCCCCTCCCATCTCACTCTGAAGTCTGGGCCGAAGGGCCAGCAGGTACGTCAGAAGATGCTTTTACCGTGATGGTGGCAGAAGGCGCAAGAAAGCAAATCCTAAGGTACCAGCGCACTTCAAGCTCTTACTTGTCTCATGTCTATTCACTTCCCGTTGGCCCAAGCAAATCATGTAGCCAAGTTCACAGTCAAAGAACAGAGCAATACGCTGTGCAATTTTGTGGAAGAAACTTCAAGTTTACATGGAAAAGTGGTATAGACATAGGCAGGAGTAAAGAAATAGAAACCATAATTTAATATACCATAAATGCTTTGATAATTTTGTTTCAGTTTTTAATTCTTTAATGACTCTATCCAAAGCCACACATTTTCCTCTATATACTGCTTTAGCAGTATTCCACAAAATTTGACATGCAGTGTTTTTGTTGGTATTCAGTTCTAAGTATTCCACAATTTTTCTTATGATTTTCTTTCTAATTAAAGGCTTTCTACTGGCATGTTATGTATGTGTATCTCTTTACAGGTATATGTTTTTAAATATTTGTTTTCAATATGTGCTGTTATTTTAATTATATTTTGTTCCTGTCAGAGAACATAGTCTGAATGAGGTTGAAACATGGAATTTAATAAAGCTTGCTTTGTGGCTAAGTTAAGATCCAGTTTCTGAGGAAGTTCACTTATGCTCAAAAAGAATGTGAATACTCTGAATGGTGGATGAAATCTTCATTTTAGCACATTATTAATGTTATTTAATATTTAATCACTGTTTATTTTTGTCTGCTTGATATTAGAGTTTCTTAGAGGAGTGTGTTAGAATCACCAGTTACAATTATTGATTTATTTGTAGCTTTGTCAGTTAAGGCTTTATATATATTGAGTCTATAGCATCAACTACATATATGTTTATTATCTTCATGACATTTTAATCAGTCATTCACTTTAAGAGTAAATAATGTTTCTTTTAAAATATTTTTAAACATAGAAAGGGCATAAAACATAGATACCCTTTAAAGAATTTTCATGAAGTTAATGCCCATGAAAGGACCAACCGAATCAAGAATTAAAGCATTGTGAACTTCAAAAACACCACATCTATGCCCCTTCCTTAAAACAAAGATGATCCTGATCTACTTTTTCTTCTAATTGTACGACTCTAAACAACATAGTAGAAGTTTGCTTGTGACATGCATATAAATTGAATTATACACTATATAGCATTTCATGACTGGATTCTTTGAATCAACATTACTCTTGAGAAATTCATCCTGTTGTGATTAATGGTAGTTTGTTTATCTTCAGTGCTATATACTACTGTTTATTTTTCCAATGATGGATATTTGAGTTGTATATAATTGTTGCTGGTACAGATAATGCTTCTGGAAACTTGTTTGCTACACCACCTGGCTTCCATGTACATTTGTTTGTTACCGTGCTCCAAAGGACACTGTTCCTGTATCACATTCAACCGTAGGTAATCCTGAACGATCTTCTAAAGTGGTTATACTAATATACTTTCCCACTAACAGTTAGGGAGAAAATTCTCAAAGTCTGAATGTTAGTGCATTCTTTTTAAAGTTTGTCACTTTCATGACCATGTAGTAGTATTTTATAATGGTTTTATTTTCATTTCCCAGAGGACTAATAATATCGAGCAATTTTTTTATACTTTTATTAGCCCTTTGAATATCTTCTTATGAAGTTTCTGTTCCAGTCAATTGCCTCATCCACATTTCTGATGATCTGTACTTATTGATTTGTACGTGTTTTTAATATTTTGTAGATATGAAGCATTTGTGGGTTATATGTAGGGCAAATACATTCTCCAACTCTGTGGCTTGCACCTTCACCCTCTGAATGCTGTCTTTTGATGAAGACATTAATTTTAATATGATCCAAATTATCAATCTTTTTCTATAGTTTGTGCTTTTAGTGCCCTACTTTTTAAAATGTTTCATTTCGGGCACCTGCATGGCTCAGTCGGTTGAGTGACTGCCTTCGGCTCGGGTCATGATCCTGGAGTCCCGGGATCGAGTCCCGCATCGGGCTCCTTGCTCAGCGCGGAGTCTGCTTCTCCCTCTGACCCTCCCCCCTCTCATGTGCTCTCATTCTCGCTCTCTCAAATAAATAAACAAAATCTTTAAAAAAAAATAAAATGTTTCACTTCATTGAGGTTACGAAAATACTTCCAAACATCGCCTTTAAAATTTGCATTGTTTTACCTTTCTCTTTTAGTTCTTCCAATTATCTGGAATTGATTTGTGCGTATGACATAAAGTGGAGGCCACATTTTCTATCTTTCTGTTTATCTATACGAACATCCAATTGTGTAAACGCCCTTTACTGAGAAGACTGACCTTTGTCTCCAGCTCTATAGTGTCACCTTTGATACACACAGGTCTGTTTCTGGGTCCCCTCTTCTGTTCATTCATTTGTCAATCTTTGCGCCAATCCTGCACATTCTTAATTACTTCTTATAATACTTAAAATAAGGCTTGATAGATGACAGAGCAATTCTACTTCACTATTGTGTTTTTCCTAAGTATCTTGTCATTTAGCCTTTCTGTATAAAATATAACATCATCTTGCTAAGTTACACACATACCTATTAATATTTTCATTGAGATGGCATTGATTCTATACATCAATTTGTAGAAAATTTATATCCATGCTACACTGAGACTTCAAGTCATGAGTATAACACTCATTTTTACTTTTCTTGAACTTTTTTACGCTTTTAATAAAATGGCATCTTTAAAAAAGTTCTCATGGCATATACATTTTAAGCATATGAAATATTTTGCTACTTTTATAAGGGATATATATCCATAGTTAGTTTTTAAATTTTCATGTTTTTTGCTAATATATAAAATTACAATTGATTTCATATATTTATTTTGCATCTACCAACCTGGATAAACTTACCTATTGATTCTAATAATTATCTGTTAGATAAATATTAGATAAATTATTATCTAATGATTTATGGTTTTTATGTACCCAAACATATCTTTCACACATAATTACTGTTTTATCTCTTCCCTCTCAGTCCTTTTATCTTTTACTTCTTTTGTCTCATTGTACTGGTAAAGTCCTTCATTCCGTGTTGAATAAAACTGGTGAGGGCAAGAACCTTTGCCTTTTCGCCTATCTCAAAGAGAAAGGGTTCACATTTCACCCTTAATTTTGATGTAAGTTTCTTGTAGACAGCCCTTAATAGACTAAGGATGTTTCCTTCTTTTCCACTTATTGCTAACAATTTTCATAATACATGGACTTTGAATTTCATCTGATACTTATTCTTGCATGTACTGAGGTATTCTGAGACTTTTCTCCTTTATTCTGATAATGTGGCAGCATATATTGATTGCTATTTTATTGTAAAACTAATTTTGCCTTCCTAAAATAAACTTAATCATGGTATATTAATCTATTTATATATCATTGAATTTGGTTTGCTTATATTTTGAGAATTTTTCCATTTCTGTTTCTGAGCAAGAAAATTTCATAATTTTCTTTTTTCATAATGTAATTCTCAGGTTATGACTTTGAAGTCTGTTGTAGAGTGGTTATATTAATTTCCTGTGGCTACAATAACAAATGGCCCCAAACTTGCTGGCTTAACAACCGACATTTATTCTCAGGCCAGAAGTCTGAAATAAGTTTCTTTGGTCCAAAATCAAGGTGTTAGCAGAGTTGCATTCCTTCCAGAGCCTCTAGAGGATCATCCACTCTTTGCCTCTTCCAATTACGGGGGGCTGCTAGCACTCCTTGACTGGTGGCCATATTATTCCAATCTTCAAATCTCTTCCTGCCCTGTCCTCACTTGGCCTTCTCTTTTTGTATGTTATCTCCCTCTCCCTCTCTCTCATAAAGATATTTGTGATGGCATTTAGGACCCACCAGGATAATCTAGTATAATCTCCCCATCTCAAGATTCTTAACTTAATCACATCTGTACAAACCCTTTTTCCAAATAAGGTAACATTTACAAGTTCCAGGGATTAAGACCTGCTATCTTCAGGCGTATTGCTTAGCCTGCTGCAGTGGCATTTCCTTTTCCACCAGAAATTCCTTTTACATTGGGTACTTGTGTACTCTTATTTTTTAAATCATTCTCTCCAAAGTTTATGAATTTTAAAAGTTTTTTCAAAGAACAAACTTGGATTTTTCCCCCTTCTATTAGAAGATTGCCGTTATGTTAATTTCTGTTCTCAAATCTGTCCTTCATTATTTGCTC
The DNA here is from genome assembly GCF_037043125.1 of Eumetopias jubatus. Lineage (NCBI taxonomy): Eukaryota > Metazoa > Chordata > Mammalia > Carnivora > Otariidae > Eumetopias > Eumetopias jubatus. The sequence goes on from NW_028274818.1 coordinate 15,245,053, forward strand.
CTTAGATCACATGCTTTGTTTTTTTAAGTTCTTGAAATAGATACCTGCTAATTTAGTTTTTGTCTCTCCTTCTTTTCTAACATGTTACGAAGTTTCTTCTTTGACAGCTTTTGCTCAACTACATACACTAACATTAACTGTTTGGTCAACATTAAATTCCAAAGGATTTCTAATATCCTAATCTATTTCTTCTTGATCATAGTTTATTGAGAAGTATATTTCTAGATTTCTTTCAGTTGTTAATTTCTATCTTAATTGCTCTAGGGTCAGACAACATGCTCTGTACAAATTCAGTCCTTTGAAATTTGTGGAGACTTAACCTTTTAACTCATTATATGGCCAATATTTATCAGTGTTCCTATTTGCTTGAAAAGAATGCGAATCCTTCGGTTGTTAGGTCCAGCATTATATATATTTCCATTTGGTAAATTTTACTGATCAAATTGTCTACAATTTATAATATTTTAAAATTCTACTGATATTTTACCAGCTTATTCTACCAGTTCCTAAGAGAGGTATATTTAACTATCCTACTATCATATATTTGTTTATTTCTCATTGTAGATTTGTCAATTCTTTTTATTTTGGGGCTATAAACCTCTTAGATGCTTTTGGCAAATGACAGCTTTACCATTATGAGCTTTCCTGCTTTAGTGCTAGGATCCATTCTCTCTTTAAAGTCTATTTTTCTCATAATTCTACTAGTGTTATTAGTTTTTTCATAATACACATTTTCCCTCCCTTTTTTGACCCCACTCTCTTACCCTGCTCCACAATGACAAAGACAAATATCTCTTGCATTTTGTTTCTTCCTCATCACCCTCTTGGTGTGGTTTTCCTCCCACGTGCTTCCCCAAGGATTTCTCACAGGTGTTTTTTTTTTTCTCAGCACTTCATAAATTCACCTCATGTTTGTGGCATCTTCGGTGCAGAGTGGAGGGGGCGTTATAAGCAGTTCATGCTAGTTAATAATCTTGCTGCTTTTAAAGGGAAAAAAAAGCCCCAGATCTCCAAGATTTACTTATTTTTTATGATAATGTTATTTAAATAATTACAGATGCAAAATTAGGTGCACTTCTAATGCAGTTATACAACAAAACAATTCTACAAAACAAATGAATAAGTTAAGTGATTGATAATGCTGTGTGCTTAAAACCAGATTATTTGCTACAGGTTCAGTATGCTGCCAACCACTAAAGCCCAGGTCCTATCGCGTTTGGCATTTACATGCTATTGTGAATGCAGGTGTAGGGAAGGCTGCGGTTGGACTGCCACCTCATGGAGCCAAGTCATGGGTGTCTGCAAGGGTCTGCCTTAGCCTGGGGAGTATCCCTGCACTCAAGGGGCTGGGATATTAAATACCTGATAAATGGCCATAATGAGGCAGGAGAGAATCCATGAGAGAAACATAAATGCATTTTCCCTCTGCTTTTTTTGAGCCAGGGCCCCATATTTTCATATTGCACTACTTCCTGCAAATTACAGAGTCAGCCCTGTTTGTGAATTTGTGGTGACCACTTTTCTCTGGAGGCGCTATTCTGAACTCTCTGCTCTGAGAAAGATTGTGTAAACTTTTAGCATGCATTTGATGTTCAGACCACATTATATGGTTAAATATACCTCTATACTTTTGTCATGGTCCTGAAACGATTTGATGCCAAAATAATTGTGGTCACACGCACAGATGAACACTGGAATTGGTGGTGGCACTTGGTGGGCAACTGGATGTCCTGAAGCAGGCTTAGTTATAAATATGTTTGGACAAAACTAATTTTCAAATTTCTTACAAAGACTTCTTTTACCCTACAATGTGAGAACACCAAAACAGAATGAAACTATTAGTTTAGCATACGAATCCAAAACAACAATCTATGAATAGTCAAACTGAGTTAAAGGTAGACCCCCCCAAATTAAAATCTCAATTAACTTTTACTTTACTTGCCTATATAGAACTTTTGCCTGAGATTTCCTTACACCGTAGATAAGCTGGTCAATTACCAGGCCAATGTGGGTCAAGTCTTGCCAAACATGAATTTGGCTACAGTCAATGTAGCTGAGAGAAAGGAAAACAAGAATTCTTGACTCCAAAGGATGGTGTTGCCAATGTGCTACTGTTTTTCAAAGGACCGATGGCTCTTACAGTTAGTATCTACCTCATTTTGTGGTTTCATACATGGTAAGTGTTGGACTTGTAGAATTCTCAATAATGATAGCCCTCTCTTTTTTTTTTCCTTATCTGCCTTGGATATTTTCTCACAATGGCCACAGAATAAAGTAAACTGTTTCCGAAAACTCTCACTGTTTCACACATGTGAAGTTTTGTATGTTTCAAAGTGATTTGAATGTGAGTTTCAGAAGAATCTTGAAAAGAGACTTTCTAAGTGAAGTTTCCAATGAATATTTCAGCATACTGGTCTAGGTATCCCCACAATAGCTAATGGTAGGACCATGGCAAGAGGCAATATTGTAGCTCGGTTAATATAAAACACCGATCTCTCTCTTTATGCTAGCCTTTTATAGTATAAACAAAGTCATAGCGTGCTGGAGCTGGAACTCACTGCATGTATTATCTGACCCAATTCATTTATGGTACAGGCAAAAAAATAAAATGGACTGAGAGGGTTTAGGGTTTGCCCAGCATCCTGCAGTTAGTTACTTGCTTTTTCATCTCTCCCTATTTGGCGCCATGCCCTCATCATTCCATGCGCTGAATGTTGCTGTCGTACACTAATTGACCTGCTTTTCCCCTCTGCTCCTTTCCCATCTATCTTGGGTCTCAATCATCATAAAATCTGCTAGTTAATACAATTGTCTGTCACATCAGGCACAAAATTTCTTTTTTTCTGGCATTAAACACTCTCTGTCTCTGACCCACACTTGCAAGCCGGCTTTACCTTCAAATGTCCCAGAAATCAAATCCTCCCCTGTGTCTCCTGTTCCTTTCTCCTTTCCCACCTTTGCTTATGCTGCTGCCCCGCCCCTCCCTGCTCTCCTCTAGGAACTTGGCCCCAGCTGGTGTCCATCTTTCCTTTCCTTGACTTCTTGTGGATCTATACCACATGATCTGGTTTCTCTTCCCAGTAATGTATTTCTAACTAGAAAGCAAGTAACTCCAAGCCAGAGCTCCTTACTCGGATTTTTATTTGTATCATTTCTAACTTGCCATAGTGCTACCGGGCACATAGGTTGGAACCAGTCCAGTGACGGAGGCCCTAGACAGAGGCCCTAGACCAGCAGGTGCGTTCTCTCTCCGTTCCTCTCATGTACTAGTTCATTCAACCAAGAAACACCATTCTGACAGATTTCCTTGCCCCTTCGCCTTCTTTAAATCATTGTTCAAACCCTCAGTGACATTTTTCTCATCCACTTACTTAAAACTGAAAACCCCCTCCCCAGCTTCACTATCCCCTTTTCCTGCTTCCTTTTTCTCCAGAGCCATCATCACCGTCAAACATTTCTCTAGAGAATGTCTTGCTTATTTGCTTATTGCCTGTCTCCCGTCATAGAAGGTAAGCTCCATGAAGCGGGGTTTGTGTCTGTTTTGCTCATCACCATGTGACAGGTGCATAGAACAATGTCTGCTACGTAGACTGAGAGCCCGTCATGCGCTGCGTATATCTCACAATACATCCCGAAGGAAAGCATGACATAAATTAATGTTCTAGGTCTTATAAAGCAATCATTATTAGAATAGTGAGTCAATTCTAATTCTCTCCCTCTACCCGGACACAAACATTTCCATTTGTAATTTTTAAAGACTGTATTTTTGTGTTTCCTCACCTGCAATCTATATGGCATTTCTTTTTTTAAAAAACTGTATTTTTTAAAGATATTTATTTATTTATTTATTTATTTATTTATTTATTTGATAGAGAGCCAAGCAGGGGGCAGAGGGAGAGGGAGAAGCAGACTCCCTGCTGAGCAAGGAGCCCGATGCAGGGCTCCATCCCAGGACCTGGAGATCATGACCTGAGCCGAAGGCAGCCGCTTTACTGACTGAGCTATGCAGGTGTCCCTTCATGGCATTTCTGTCCAGAGAGCCTTCCCTGGCTTGCGTCAGAGCTGGTTTCCATCTGGGCTTGATGTTGTTTTCCTTCCCTACACATCCTCCCTGTGCCAGATACTGTTATGGATGGGGAATGTGGTCTCATCCTTTTGCCCACTCCCCTCCCTTCCATTTAGGGTTTCTATTCCTTTCACTCAGGTTTAAAAGGAGAAGTATTTTTCTTGAAAGTAATTCTGTCATCCTCTAGTGTTCTGTATATACCCCACAATCTCCACTCCAGCCCTCAGTGAAACCAAGGAGCGGTTAAGTTACTACTTCAGGCCAGTTTTAGTAAAGTTTTATAGGAAGCAGTTTTCAAATTTTAACATCTTTGTTTTCAAACTGATACAAGTGATGGATAAAACTTTACCCACCAAATCCATCCTCTTTGACCTTCATCAAAAGGAGGTAGGGTAAAAGTTTAATCACAAGAAAGGAACTGTGGCCTATAAAAAAAGAAAGTTTTTTTAAAGGGGAAAAGGAAGTCATAGTTATTTCAGGTTATGTTTTCAGGACCCTGGGGGGATCTATGTTAGCATCCGCAGTTCTTAGGTTAGAAAACAGAGAGAGAGAGAAAGATCACTCAGAAAATAAGGGGGAGACAATGAGGCTTGACTCCAGGTCTTCGTGTTTCTCAAGTCTGTGTCTTATCCATCCTGCCAAGTGGCCTCCAAGAACAAATAGATGTGTGAATAAAGCAAGATGAAAATAACAGAAACTAGAAAGAAGAGGGAGAATAGTTTCTTTCTTTTGTATGAAGCTTTCATTCAACAATCGCAGGTAATTAAGTGGCTTGTTCTGTGCTTGCTTCATTTTGGAGCCAATACTTGATTTCAGAGTCAAATGTTGCTCAATATTGGAAGTTTTTAAAATTTACTTAAATTCATTTAGGTTAGCAATGGACTCTTCTTTAAAACATATAATGTGCCTGAATATTTGTACCCTGAGCTGGGAAGACACTTATCCTGAAAAAAGTTGACAGTGACAAGAAAGAAAACCGACAGGACAGTGTCATATGTTAAGTTTTAGCCAGTTAGGGGTTAAATGGGAGAAAGAACCAAAACTCACATTCTCCCGCCTTTTGCTTTCCTTTTCAGAAATCAGAAGCAGGCCCTGGTGTGCCTTGATCTAGCCCTGGGAGGGGTTCAGCTGTCCTGTGACTTTTCCATGGAGATCTGTTGGGGGGAGGGGTGAGTGCGGGGGCTTAGAACCCAGGAAAGAGGATCAAACACCACATACTTGGAACTATGAGGGGTCAAAAGAGAACATACCTGTACCACAGCTGCTGTGGAAAGGTGTCAGAGAAGGTCCTTTGAGTTGGTGTGGCAGTAGAGAAAATCAGGGAGCAGGGAAGAGTCCTTGTCTATAATTAGACACCAATAGGGGAATACATCCAGTTTGGAGTCTTCAAATTCTAAAAAAGGCCAGAGAACCTGGAAAATACTAATTATGTGTCATAGAAAGGATAGAATAACCAAAAGGAACAATTAGAAGAACTCATAACACGGACAAGGGCAGGAGAGGATGAGTTAAGCTCCAGTTCAATGAGCTTTACCTGGCAGTCCCAGGCATTTGGGGAGCCATGCTTTGGTGCAAGCATGGCCAAGTCCAAGACCACACAGTCCTGAAAATGGCACAGAAACAGCATCAAGAAGCCCCCAAAACAAAGATACGAATCTCTTAAGTGAAATGATCCCAAGTTCCCAAGGAACATGTGCTTTCTTTAATTTTGTGATCACGGAACAGCTGATAAAATTTTAAGTACAGTTTTTTTTTTTCAGATGTTACCTATCAAAGAACAAATATCTAGTGTTTACAGAAATAAAAGTTCTATTACATTTCTTCATGTCAGAGTATACATAGTGTTTATGTGCATCTGTGGGAAGAAAAGGAAATACAGCTGTTTTGCAGGTAATAACAGTTTATTTTATGTCCTATTTTCTTTAACAGTGATTGCTCTTACTTGGAAACTCTCCTGGCATTTTGTAGGCAATAAAAACATAAAAAGAATGCTCTTTGCCGAGAGTTTCACAAGCCTGGCCCCCAGTTCATAATCTGTGGCAGAAGGCATCTGCAGCCTGATTCCAGAGTGGTTTATCAATATATCCAACCGAAACATAGGACCCCAGGCCCCTCATGTGCTTCATGCCTCCGGTCAGGTCTTCCATCACTGGAACCTCCAACACCATTGTGAGGGAAGAAAATGCCAATTTGAGAGAATGCTGAGAAAAATGTTTCCTGCAAGAGAGAGACAGAAATGAAAACGACTATTCCAGAATAAAATTTATAATTGGATGTTAATAACACTGCTCTCTGATCAAATATCCTTGCCCAGACTCAGTGCTAGTCCAGAGCAAACTGCCAAAGAAACCATGTTTGATGCCTCAGAAAACGGCTTCTGAGCATCCTCTTTGCTTACCCTCTGTAACCTCCTGCTCCCTGACCTCTGTAAGGTCCCACTCCCACGTCGGGGGCAGGTGTGTTCTCCGAACCATCTCTGCTCTCCATTCAGCTCTCTTTGGGCCTTATTTGCTACTAATGAATTAATCTGGATGAGTGGGCATTGACACCACTGAATTATTTGCCTTTTTAATTTTAATTTTTGAAAAATAAAGCACCTATTTAAAAATCGTTGTTCTGAACCTAAGCATCGTGCTTCATATCAATAGGCTTTGAACCTTCAAGAGCCCTGTGAGATGGATATTTATGGAAGAGGAATGTGGGCCTGGAGAAGTGAAAGGATTTGCCCGAGTCCCCTGGAGATCACGTGGGAGATGATGGCAGCAACACCTGGGTTTTCCTCACTGTTCTGCATTCCCCCCTGTGATGTTTTAGTCATGCCATTGGAGACGATGTAAAAATCACAGCCTTCTCAGGCTTCAGGCAGACCCATGTGTAAAAGCGAGAAAGGTGGAGGAGTGCTTGGCAGACCCATCAATCCTCAGCTGAATCATTCTGGAATGTTCTTTTTTAAAATTTATTTATTTTAGAGAGAGAGTGGGAGGAGGGCAGAGGGGGAGACTCTTCAAGCAGACTCCCCACTGAGCATGGAGGCATGGAGTTTGGGGGGGGCAGGGCTTGATCTTGCCACCCATGAGATCAGGGCCTGAGCCAAAACCAAGAGTCCCACACTTAACCGACTGAGCCACCCAGACACTCCCAATTCTGGAATATTCTATCCTTGTTCATTTTCTTGCTGCCTATAAATATCTAATAGCATAATAATAATAATACCCTATCATTCTCTCTCAATTGTATAATACTTTGTAGTACTGTTTGAACTAAATCAAGAATGAAGTCCTAGTTCCAGGAGTGTTTATTTTCCATAGCTGTTCCTTGGACAAGTCGTAACACTGCATCCTGGACATTTGAATTTGTAGACACAGTGGAAATTTAGGATAATTTTATAATTGTTATTATTTTATCCCATTGCTAGCTAGGGACTTTGAGGAAACATTTATGAGTGTGAATGGTTGGCATTTGTTTGTTTTAATGGCAATGGTTGATCAGGAAGAGAGAGATTAAGAAAGTCTCATGACCTACTACAATGTATTGATATTAAGGTTAACACATCCATGTGGAAACAGTTGACCAAAGCATTTTGCAACTTATGATGACGCTTTAGATTAATTTGATGACTATAAGGATAGCGATGGCTCATGGTTCTGACGATAGGACCTCTTGAGTGATCCCAGAAACGTATATTTTAGCAGTTTTTCAAGATCAATTTGCAGGTCAAATTACCAAGAGCAACACCCAGTCACTCCGCAAGTATCAGCAGTGGGTACATAGTGTAGTGTCTTTTCACTGGTCAGAGTAGGGGCTGCCGAAATTGCCCTTAGGGAAAGAGGGCATGAGTCCTAATCACCCCTAAGGGTGAGGGAGCTGAGGAATGGCTTCAGAAACATTTGCCCAGATACAAGCTTTTGGGAATGAAATACAACAGTATTTAAGCATTTACAGGCTACACCAGTGCTGGAGGTGAGCTGACCTTTCTGTTTTTCCACAAATGGAAAAAATATGGATTGCAATGGGATCTAAAAATATGGACAACAGTGTTTGGTAGAAAGCACGCATCTCACATAAGAATTTCAGAATGGGCTTCATTACCACAAATGGTGTAGATTTCTCAGTCTTAGAATATGGGCAATGGTGACAGTTTTTGCAACCAGGTAAGGAGGATTCTCTCCCTTGCTCAGAGATTTTGTTCTAAGGAACTTTTTCATTTTCCTCTCCTAGAAGGCTTACTTAAGTTTAATAGCCAATTCCTAGTAAAGGGTCTCTGAAATATCAGGAACATCACTAGACATTCTGTGGTTTGTTTTTGTTTTTTCGCTTTTGAAGTTTCTGAGATTATCCTGCAAATGTGGCTCTTGTTATATTATCTTAATGTTCCTAGTAAATAGGGGGTTATCTCATGCTGGCTTTTCCTCACCTTCATGGCCATGGCCATGGAGTCCCCAAGGCTTACAGTATTTCTTGCATAATAATTGACATACATTTATGATAATGAATGAGTTGAATGTGGCTATGAAAAGACCTTAAGAAAAAGCCTATCTAATATGAGTGCACATATTAAATAGCTACATAATGTTTTTGTGATCAAATTAGTCATTTCATATTTAAAACTACTTCACACAATCCTTGGGACATTGGCTTAATTGTTGTATAAGTTAACTAATGAGCATAAAACTGCTAATACTGACATAATTAAAGCAAAATCATATCCTACGTATTTTAGCAAGTAGGCTCGTTGGCTAGGTAGCCTCAACACAACATTAAAGGTTTAAAATAAATAAATAAAATGCTCCCAATAAATTACTACAAAGTGTACTTAATAGTTTGATTGATATGTGTGTTGTTTACTACACTGAGAGCTGAACACAATGGATTAATAAGACACAGTCCTTTTTCAAAGGGTTTTATCGGTACTCAGACACAAAGTAGAACTTATATACCATATATATTTATATTGCATATAGACTTCATGGAATTTTACATATCTATGTCAACTTGCATGTGAGATCTATCTGTCTGTGACCCAGAAACATCAGAGGATGGGATGGGAAAGGCAACTGCCATGTACTAATCATCTGCTATGGAAAATACCATAATATGTATGTAGGACATTTACTCACCATAATTCTGATGATCTAAACGCTAATCCTCTCATACACAGATACTGAGGTTGAGAAGAAAAGAACAATTTGTCTAAGGTCATGAATCTTAAAAGTAGATGAGTCAAATTGTTGAACAAAAAGGTGGCTCCAAAACTATTATTCCCAAATTCCACCTCATCCCCCATCTCCTCCATTCTCCACTGGGCCATATTGCATCAAATACTCCTCAAAGTTTTAATTTATTTATTTTGTTTTACCTTGATAATGCAGTACAAATATTCTTTCTTGTCCACTATGCTTGCTTTTGCTGAGTGTGTGGGAGGAGAAGAAGATGAGAGTTAGCCCAGAACTTTAGAGTCTGATTGCACAAGGCTGACTGACTACTAAAAATTGGATAATTCATAAATAAATCCATTATTATCCATTCAAAATGTAATGTAGAAACTTAATGAAAGGAACTTAGAGGCCTCCTCTTTTTTTTTTTTTTTTTGAAGACTATATTTATTTATTTGAGAGAGAGAGAGAAAGGAAGAGAGCACAAGCAGGGGGAGTGGCAGGCAGAGGAGAAGACTCCTCACTGAGCAGGGAGCCCGATGTGATCATGACCTGAGCGGAAGGCAGACGCTTAACCGACTGAGCCACCCAGGTGCCCCGAGGCCACCTCTTTCATTTTACAAATGAAGAAACTGAATCTCATTGTGGCACAGTTAGTTATAATCCATTAGTCAATCACTTATTAAATAGGGCAACAGAGAAATCTTTTCGAGCATTATTCAAGCAGTGATCTGCAGGCAAAGACCTATTATTTGTCACTTGGATTTTGGGCATTATTTTTAAACCATGTTTGCTAGAATAAATACACATCTTCAGAACAAATAGATTATTGGTATGTTCTTTTTGTCTGGGATTATGAGTTTCCTAAGGATTGGATAGAATCAAACTATAAGGAAGAAAGTAGGGGGAACTAATCTTTGCAGATTAATTTGGTTCTCCCACCCCAGTTTATGAGGCAGCAATCTTGCCATGCTTATTGATTATCAGACAAGACTACTAATCCCCTTAAGGTCATTAGTGTACTTAATTAAAGAGCAGTTAGCAAGCTTCTCTTTACTAAAGTAATGTGGCTGTTAAAAGTGATTTGTACTTTACCAGTATGGTAGCTGTTAATCTGAAGGTCAATTTGTCATTTATATTTTCCCAAACAAAATACATTTGGTAAATCAAGCAAGCACTGATATTTATCACGTACCCACTTGATGCACTGTATCTATAATTGTCAATTAAGAAAGGAAGCTTCCAGCTGCTCTGTCTGTAAATGAGAATAGTCTTTCCTATCTTTTTGGATGTCACACCCAACTATTATTTGCTTTACAATCTGATACCTTCCTCCTTTTGCTAAGGGTGTTGTAGGGAATGATGTTGGTTGGAAAAAATGATTTTTCCTTTGTAATCTACTGGGTTCCAAAGAGAATTTGGATAAAAATGAAAGAAACAGATATATTCCCATTATGAAGTAGTTCCAGAGACAGATTAAAAAAAATAAAAACTGAGTTCACAAAATTCACAGTTGGAAATCATTTACTGTATATAGTTTTATGGGGCAGTTATGGAAATATGCAGATGTTGGAATTTATTAGCTGGCCTCCCATAGCATTCTCCATTTGGTCCTATACACTTTGTTTCAGGATGGCACCTGCAAGATAGGAAGTGCTCAGTGACTTGTATCTGGGAACAAACAGTCATGTGGATGGTAAGGTATTAAGGATTTCCTAAGGAAAAGGGAGAGAAATCACATAAACCATTGCTGGCTCTTCCAGATACAGCTGACAGTAGCACTAGAGTTCTTACAGGAAAGGTTGGAGAAGTTTCCAGAACTCAGAGAAGTGATGTCAAACCTAGGTGTTAGCAGCTGGAATACACTTTAGCTTATCTCACTGCCTTTCTCATTCTCCTAGATTTCACGTCTGTTTTCCAATTGGAAAATGAATTCATAAAGACAGCTATCTCATTTGGGAATCTGTAAGAAAACATTCAGCACCCTGGAGAAAACAAAAGAAAACAAGTCAACAAGGTTTTATTAACAGAGGTTATTTTTGGCCCGTTCCTCCAAATTAGAGTTCAAAAGGTTAGACCATGAAAAATGAGAGAATAGACTGTTGAGTTTTTGTGAGGTGAGTGGCAAGGGGAAAATATATCTAAGTATCATGTCATAGAATGACAGGTGGAAAGTTTTGCCCTTTCTGATTCTAGATCCCTTTCCAACCCTAGTCATCATTTTCCAGTGATATCCACCTCTAGAGCTGAACTAAATGTGCAAACCTAATAATACAGTGGCCAGTACAGGTGGGACAGGCTCCAACCAGCTACCATCAGTCAGACTTCCCTTCTGGCTCTAGGGTATCAGTGGTATGGTGCTGAGATTGTCTGGTGATTCTAATTTTGCTCTTGGGATGGAAACAAATGTTTTGGGGTAATTACTTGGCTCTTTGGGACTATCTGTGACATATATTTCTCTCTTGTATTTCTAACTACAATTAATCTAACATACATATTTCAGATGCACTGTTATAGTACCAGGAGAGCAATTTAAAGAACCATGGCCCACATCAGGAGATTCTCAGATGGCCATCAGTAGTGGGTTGAACCATGGGATTGGAGCCAGTTAGCAATGTTCAGGAACTAAAAGTGTAGTGTGCAGTGTAGAAGAGCAAGTAACGTTTATTGAGCTTGTGGGTTCTGCCAAGCACACAATTACCTCTTGTATACAACCACCCATGAGGCATTACTGTTCGCTCTAGTTTACAAGTTAGAGCATTGAGGCTTAGCAAGATCCCACACCTAGTCATCTTCTTCCGGGGTGAAGTTCTTCTCCATTATACTAACACCTTAAGAAGGGAGAAGGGCAGATGAAGGAGAAGCACATCAGAAGGGTAGCCAGGATCGTCCCAAACCAAATCCGCCAACAATCAAATACTGAAGGACAAACGATGTTCATTCATTGGTCATCATGACACTCACTGACAAGTGAAGTGATAGCAAAGAAGGGTGGTAGCTTCAAGTATGGTATGTTACAGAGGTTTTCTTAAGCTCTCTCCAGTCCATTGGAAGAGCTGACTCCTAATATAAAATAAACCTAATTCCAGAGAAAAGTATTTGACCAGGTTTTTAGTATTAGGATGTTGTAATTATGCATAAAAAGCATACATTCAACGTTTTTATTGGTCTGAGGATCAATGTATCTGAGGTAGCAGAAACCAAGACTTAACTAAATTAACCAAATTCTTAACTTTCACTCTGGGATTTGTTTTCCTAGCTGGAATTCTGTGCTTTTCTTTAACTTTCTTTATATGTGTTCATGTTTGCCAATGACATAGCCATATCCAGGACATCTCTTTAATATTCCTTCAGTGACTATTAAATTTGATTTAAAAATATATTCATTTGGATATTTTCAAGCTGCTTACCAGTTAGCAGTATCTTTAATGTCCTATTTATCTAATAAAGTTGCCTGTGCTGTTTTCATAATCAGATAAGGGTCATTAAACCATTTTTGAGATTAAGTAGCACAAAACCATTTTTTTTCTGTTTATGTGCTCCATTAATATTGGAGCTTATGCTTACTATGGCTTAATGTTTCAATTTTTAAATATCATTTATGTTAATATGGAAAGGCTCTATTATCTAATTGTGAGGATTATTTCCATTACCTTCCAGCATAATCTTTGCAAATATTGGCCTCCATATTTCTTTGAACTGACATATTTTTAACCTTGGACAGGTCTCACTCAGACATCATTCAAAGTACTGTTATTTATTCTTATTCATATAGTTTTTTTTCTTAAAGACTTGATTTTTTTAGAGCAGTTTTAGGTTTCCATCAAACTTGAGACGAAAACACAGGGATTTCTCATAGGCTGTCTAGCCCTACATATGCATAACCTCCCCATTATCCACATCACTTAGCAGAATGATACTTTTTTTTTTTTTAACCAGGGATAAACCAACATTGACACGTTAGAACGAACCAAAGTCCTTATGTTCATATGATGGTTTACTTTTGGTGTTGTGTGTTCTATGGAGGTAAACAAATGTATAATGACAGGCATCCGTCATTATAATAGTAAACGATATTTTCACCTCCCTGAAAATCCTCTGTCCTGCTTATTCGTTTCTCTTTCTTTAATCCCCACCAACACTGACAACCACTGATCTTTTTGTTGTCTCTATAGTTTTGTCTTTTCCAAAACGTCATGTTGTTGCAGGATGCAGCCTTTCAGATTGGTTGCTTTCACTCCGTAATATCCATTTAAGATTCCTCCATGTCTCTTCATGGCTTAGTAGCTCATTCCTTTTTAGCACTGAATAGTATCCCATTGTCTGGGAGGACCACAATTTATTTATCCACTTGGTTGCTTCCAAGTTTGGCAACTATGAATAAAGCTGCAATTACCGCTATATGTAGGTTTTTGTATGGATGTAAGTTTTGAATTCATTTGGGTAAATACCTGGGAGCACAATTGCTGAGTCATATGGTAAGCATATCTTAGATTTTTTGGAAACGGCTCATCTTCCAAAGTGGCTGAACCATTTTGCATTCTCACCAGCGTCATATTCTCAACAGCAATTCCTGTTGTTCCACATCCTCGCTAGCATTTGATGTTGTCAGTGTTTTGGATTTTGGCCATTTTAATAGGCGTGTAATGGTATCTCATTGTTGTTGTAAGGTGCATTTCCCTGATGATGTGGGACACCTTTTTATATGCTTATTTATCACCTGTATATCTTCTTTGGTGAGGTGTCTGTTAAGGTCCTATTAATCGCCGACACATAAGGTCATTGTAAATTTTATCCAACTTCACTTACAATGATTAGAGAGAAGATCTTCCAAGCCAAGACTACCAACGTATCTCTTTGTTCAGCCTTTCAATCCACAGTAGTGGGGTTGCTTTGTACACAACCTACCTCCCGCACAGTGAGGTTTCCTTAGGTGGCTCTGCTGGTTTGGATGGATCTCAGGCCTCCAGGCTGGTCTCTTGCATTGTGACCCACGACAGCTTCTTCCTGTACAACTTATTCTTTCCCAATTCTGATGCCATTGTCATGATTGATTCACACTGTCTGCATATAGGATGTCTCTGGATAAAGTAGTATTAGCTCCACTTGCCTTTATCTATGTTTCTCTAAAAGGAGAACGATTCATGGCAAGTATAGCCGAGAATGCAAATATTGTGGCAACAGCTCTGAATTTGAAGTCGGGAGCCTGGGGTTCCAATCCCATTCTCTTTCATTCACTAGAGGTGTCACTTAATCTCTCCAAACCTCAGTATTCTTTCTTAACAGTGGAGGTCAATGTCACCTACTTCTCAAGGGATCTTATGAAGACTAAAATAGATAAGTGTGTATAGGTATGGTTTTTAAATTGTAAAATACCCTTTTGTTTAGATGCCACCAAACTTACTACCAGGAGTAATATATGTAAATATAAACACATTAGTAGCATCTACTATGTACCAGACTCTGTTCCAAGTGCTTTATTATGTCATACCTCTTTCAGTTGTCTTAACTTTACTGAGAGGTGTGTATGGTGAATATCTCTATTTTACACTTGGGTAAACTGAGAGGTTAAGCAACTTGCTGCAGAGTTTCATAGCTGGTAAGTGAAGGAGCTGGAATTTGACTCTAGAGTCCATGGTCATAAGCATATATTATGCTGCTTCTTGAATAACAATAAAATAATGAAAATAATAATAATAATTACATCAAAATCATGTATATGTATATTTTTGATGGATCAGAAGGTTAGACTTTTTTCTGATCATCCTGTACTCCTTAATCATTGACCCAGCTCCTGAGCAAATATTTCTGGTAAAGTAAGAGAATGACTCAGTGTGCAGAAATTTAAAATACATGTCCTAATACAGTAGGTCAACATCTCATTTTCCCTCCTGGTGACAGTGTTGTAAGGAACAATAGTGAAATTTTAAATAGTAATATAATATTTTCATTTGATATAAAATATTAATAATGATTTTAAACTATATTTTCAAGGAAATTATTGGTTACATCTGTGTCTACAGTGTATTTTGCTGCCTCCTTTATTTTAGCTGCCTTCAATTTAGATAAAATGCATTAAACTTGAATTTGTCTCTTCTCAGGTATTCATGACACTTTAAAGATTGTTTAGTTACACTTATGCTTGTCATCCTCAGCATGTAGCGTGCCAAATGGAGTTACGATATATGCTAATAGATGTGAATGCTTCCTAGCTGTACTGTGGGACTTTGTCCATCATGCTGTAAGTCTCTTTATCAAGTCCTCATTCCAGCTGATGGCCGAACACGTTTTAGCCATTTCTGGGTTTCCTCGGGCATTTTAACTCAGCTAATTAAAACTTTCCCCTTCTTTATTCTACCCCCATGAGTACCATTTAATTCCTGGGACTCCCATGGCATCATGGCATCATATAGAAGTCTCTGGCCATGATGCCTTAACTAAAATGGCCATCGGTCTGTGCCGTCTCAAGCCTTCAGTCAGGAACTCTTAACTTCTTTGTCCTGAATGCAAGGCCTTCTTTCTTTACATTGAGCACATCTCAACACCTACACAATTCCTTTGGGGGCATAGGAAATTTGGGGAAATTATCTTGTGTTCTCTATGCTTCTGGAGATTTGTGGGGGTAGAACTAGGGGGACTGAAAGGAATATTATGTCCTGTTTTCTCTACTGAACCTGCCCACACTTGCTGCTCCTGACTTATACTGCTGCTTTTGCATTCTGGCAAAGGATCTCATTTACTTCATTGGGTTCCACCTAAGTGACTTCAAGGCCTTCCTACACTTATGTAATCAAACTTACCAGGGCATTCTTTTGCCCTCTTCAACTCTGCTCCTTCTTTTGCTAGCTTGGAGTGAGGGGGGTGGCAGCTGGAGATGGGAGGAGAACCGTATAAAATTGTTTCTGTAGGATTTCACATTCTTACACATCTTTCCTTATAGGTTGACATCTGGACTAAGCACTTTGAAGTGAAAATCAAGATAATGATGGAAGAGTGGTCCCAGTGGACATATTTCCCTAGCTTTGGGAGCTCCTGAAATGAGAGAGGGCCAAGGTAGACCAAGTATAGGACCAGGTGGGAGGTGTGTATTCTGTTAGTATCATCTCATGCATATATTTAATTATACTTCCCAAATCTAAGTCAGAGCAATTGATAGAGGGGCACTTGCCTACTTTCTCTTCATTTTGTTCCCTTTCCTTTTAAAGATGAATGTGATAGAAGTATGGTGCAGCTTGGTTGCTGATAAAGGAATGGTCACAGCTCTACTTTTCTGCCCCATAGAAGTCCTTCCTTTACATTGTTTGACTGTATGTTGCAGGCCACTACCTCTCTCTCTGTCTCTCTGTGAATTCTAGACTGTATTCTGTTCATCTATTTAAATTTTTGTTCAACTATGTACATTTATTTTGTTATCAATTCGATGTTTAATTCCAAAATTTACTTAACCATTTTAACATTTTAACAAATAAGAGTATATAAACGATGATGCAGATATCTAGGCAATTTACTTGTTTCTTTTGAATTTATTATTCAAACACTGATTCATCCATGTAATTCTTTGTACCATCCTTGTTCCCGACAATGGAGATGTAACAATGAACAAAGCAGATGACAGCCTTCACTTTTATGTAGTTTTAGCCTCTCTTGGAAGGCGATTATTAGGTACTAACAGTAAAAGATGGTCAGTGCGGTGAAGGGGGAAGCAGAGATTGGCCATAGTTTTCCAAAATCTCCATGTGTTATAGAAATAGAAGAGAGTCATCTTATGTACCTGGGATCAAACGGAAGTTGAATCATCCCATGACTCTTCCCTGTGACTCAGAAGTAGGTATGGGGGTGGGAATGGTAAGGCAGATTCACCATTACTGTAGAGTATTACAATTAAGTATAAATTTGATGGTCCCCAGGATGTGAAAGAGATAATCACTGACTAAATAAAAGTGTAGGGTGAAAATAGGCTCTTTTATTATATAAGAAATATAAAATGTATATAAATAAATATACTTATTTTATTTTAACATTAAACATAGGTATATAGCATGATACTGATGAGTTTGACAAAAAGAGTCTGGAATGACATTCAGCGTATTCAGCCACAAAAATAGCCCTGACTGCATTGGAATTCGTTGTTAAAAATAAGCCAGCATGGAAATATGACTCACTCATAATCAACTAAAAGGTTTTTGTTAGGAAAACTGCACCAATGTAGCCAACAGAAACATGTGGGAATCAAATAGTTGTATCTTATGGTGGAGTTTGTATTGACGTTTTTAAAACAATCATGGGAAATTTGATTGGCTTTGTACAAGGCAACCAGAAATAAGAACCACATCTCAGGAGTCCTGGTCCCAAATTGTGTTTGCTTTTATAACACTTGTTTCTTTTCACCTCCAGTACTTTTTTTTAAACAAAGATTCCTTTTCACCAGAATTGTGCCTATAATGCATAGCCCTATCTCTATGAACAGTGCCTGCCCTATGACTAGCCAGTTGAATATGCAATTTGCATGTTGCTGATTAAAATGAAAGTCTATATGCGTATATGAATGTCTGGTCACATTTTAAAAAGAAATCTCAAAAGCTGAGAAAATACCTTCCCCCTTTCTATACAATCCAACAGCTTGAGTTCTTGTATACCCGCTAAGCCTTATGCCATATCTTTTTAACAAAGAATGAACCCATGTATGAAAAGGAGCCAGGAAGACTTTGGCTTTATGGATGGATCTGCAAGAAACAAATGCCCCATGAGAGCCTCTTCCTGTTCCTCTACTCCTGTGTTTCAGAATCCCAGGCTGCTGGTCTTTGAATGAGGTAGCAATAGATGCTCATGGGATTTCCACCCGGCATCCAGAAGCAGCCCAGTTTTAGATCATAATAGACCAGTGATGGGTGAAGAATACAGAATGTTATCAGTTAGTTTTTACATTGGTGCCTTGGAAAGGGTTTGGGGTGGGGGTGGGGAGCAAAGGAGAGATTGGGTAGGAGAATATGCTATACCCTGTCAGTTTCCTGAGTTACGCCGAGGGACCATGAAGACATTTATTCTAAACTATGTGAATAGTAGCCATTGGTAAAAACTAATGTTCTTTCAAGAAGTGGCAGGTTGAGAATAAGACAGCTACTGCTAATATGGCCAAAGGAGGTCATTTTGCATACTTACATCTTAAAGTGTAATTAGAGAGGTGCTCACAAAATCCTTAACTTTTGGGAGTAAATGATGTGGAAGCACACAATTTTCCTAGAACATCTCAAAGCCGCATGTGTGAGAAAAGCACCTTGTCTTCAAGTTCTGAAATCCATCAGTACATTCATCTACATCAGATTTTTCATTTAGGTCATTCATTTACCTTCTAACTAGGTCATAAAAATAATCACAGCAGTGAAAATTGCCAGAAGACCAATTTTTCCTTTCACCCAGAAGAGTTGGGACTAGGGTTTATTTTAAATTCATTTGTTTTGCCTCCATCACTAGAATTAGACAATTCATTTTACCAAAATAGTTTGTTTTTTACATTTATGAAGTGAAATGAGAAAAATTTGTTTTACCCAACATACATTTAATGGTTTGAAAGGCATTATTTGAGGTGCTGCAAATTAAAAAAAAAAAAAAAGGAATAAATAAATAGAAAACAACAGTCCATCCTATAGTGCTTAGCTATTGGCCACTTTTTAGATGTGTTTAATTGAAGGATGTCTATCATAGGAATAAGACCCTACTGAGAGCTCTCAATGAGTGGTCCACACTCTCTAGGACAGCCTGGGAGTATTTCTCAGAGGAGGTGACAGTTGACATTGGTCTTTAAGTATCATTAGGCATTCACAATTCAGAGGAGAAAAAAAGTTCATTTCAAAAAAGAGCCTAGGATGTGTGGAAGACAGGGAGGTAGAACGTATAAAGCATATTTAGGAAACTCTGAGAAATTTGGTGTGAATGAAGTGTAGGGTATAGTAGGGAGAGAGGATGGAGATGAGGCTGGATGAAGGGCCCGGCTTTAGAGAAGCCATGGTCTTGTATTTTACCTCCTGTGGCACATTCAGTATAAACAGTGCCTGGCTTTTAGGAAGGGCTGAGTGAATATTCGTTGAGTAAAAAAATAGATGAGTGAAGAGATAGACCGATTGAATGAATATTGTAATGAAGCCATTCGTTTTCTCTTACAGACAGGGAGAGGTCCTTGAAAACTTTTGGGCAGAATGGTGACATCACATGGAAAGTTTTGTGGGCTGGAAGACAGAGAGGCTCAGTGAGGGAGATCACCTCAAGTGGAAATGCAAATGTCTCCAAGGGGAATGTTGTCTAAGTTCTGAGAGGAAGAAGCCGAATCGATAGATATCGTTGACCCATTGGATATCGGGGGTGGAGGGTCGAGGGTGACTGGCTGAGCACTTCATGCAGACTAGTGGCCCTTGGGAGAGCTGCTCAGGTTTAGATAGAAATGCCCCACAGGTTGTTAGACACAGGTATGGAGATAGAAATGCCCCACAGGTTGTTAGACACACAGGTTTGGAGATAGAGATGTCCTGTAGGTTGTTAGACACACGGGTATGAAACCTGCCTATGAAAGGAAAGGTTAAGCATAGGGAGTCATGAGACTATAGAGGATACTTGAGAACATAAAAAATGTGAGGGTGGAATGTTAAGGATCATTAAGCATACAGAAAGGTCTGAAGAGGAGCTAAAAAGCACAGAGAGTCAGGAGACTGAAAACCAGTCAGGTAGGAGAGGTTGGGGAAGAAGTGGGGACTGGCTAGTTCTCATTGTTCACTGGGACCCTTGGAGCAATGCCATGTGTTAGAGTTAGTGAATGTAATTTTTTTTTCAGTGAGTTTGAAATTTTCACTTACCCTAATGCCCAAACTCTCAATTATCGGTAGCTGATTTAATGTGATTGTACCATTTGACTCGGCTAAATTAATATTTAAGATACAATGGGGATTTGTGATATTTTCTAGAAAGCTTCTTCATTAGTATCTGATGTGAAGATAATCTTTATTTTTACTTATTAATACCCAGGGAATACTTTGCCCCATGTTTTAACTTTCAAAGTCATACTGACACACGTATTCTGTTAAAAAATCAGGCACAAACCTGGAAAGATGTGAACAAACTTAGGTTAGAACATAAGATTATTTTCCCAAAAGTGGAGGAAGGAGGAGCAGAGGTAAGGAAGCATCCACACAAATCCGGAGAGATTAGAAAATTTCAAGTTTCCTTTTCTTTATTTGAAAACTGTTTTTCTCTATTGGGATTTATCTGTTACTTAGAGAAACCAGGTGAGTTAAACTTAGTCCCAAGTGGGCATTTGTCTGGACACCCAAATTCGATGCAATTTAGCACAAATTGTCAGTCTGTGCTGAGAATAGCAGGGCCTGCTTTTCAGCCGTTCTCCGGTTCATTTGACAGAGCTTTGAGGGGAAATCACAGCACTTACAGGCATCAAGCCATTAGTCAGCATCTCAGTCACCACTGGCTCCCTGCGCCTTTCAGAACTGAGAAAGCAGCTGTTGCCCCTTCTAGAAAATCGGAGAAAAGTGTGGAGCAAAAGGGAAATCAATTAATTTTACAAATAATAACAAAGTAATAAGGTAAATGAGATCATGGGAACAAATTGAGAAATGCATTGCACTCTTTTTTCCCTACCACACAAATTGGTTTTCATAAATTAGGACATTAATGTATATATAAATGTGGTTGCTGCTTACACCATTAATTTATTATCTCTTTCCGAGACAAATGATAGTTATGTAGAGTCTATTAAAAGCATTAGTTGGATTTTGAGCTTGTGTATGCAATGAGGACTGAATGTCCAAGTTCATCCTGTGTAACTGTTCCCTGTCTATTTTTATTCATAATTTACTTTCTGACACTGATTAAAAGCTGACTTTACTGTTATCTCAAAAAATCAGAATATCTATTACCCTATTAATAAACATAGAGTTGATATATTGAAATATGGAGGGAAAAATCAGTGGATGGCAAGGGTATGGGGTTGTAATCCTGGCTTGGCTTCCCATGGGACCCTGAGACGGTCTGGTTTACTTAACTCTGAATTACCCTTAACATAAAGGCGACCTGCATTCATAATTTTTAGTTAAAACCGATAATTTTTTTCTCTGTTTTTAAAAAAATTGAGCAGATTCCTTACTGGTCAAAGCAAAAGAATCCATAGGGTGCTTGGGTGGCTCAGTCCGTTGAGTGGCCAACTCTTGGTTTCAGCTCAAGTCATGATCTCAGGGTCGTGAGATCGAGCCCTGCTTTGGGCTCCCGGTTAAGCGCTAAGTATGCTTGAGATTCTCCCTCTCCCTCTGCCCCTCCCGCTGCTCATGCACTCTCTCTCTAAAATAAATAAAATCTTTTTTAATCAGCAATAATCGCGCCTCGGATAAACCTCATTGGCTACAATACTGCCACTGCACAAAGCTAAGTAAAATCTTTTTAAAGAGCAAAAGAATCCATAATACAATAATACAGTAAGAAATGGACTTTGTTATTTAACAATCATTGAATAGAATAGTGAAAAAGACATGCTGCTTGAAGCGTCTGGAGTTTAGAGTTCACAGTTGCCTTCCAGATAGAATTTAAAAAATATTTATTTACTCACTTCCATTCTTATACTCCTCCGTTCCACGAATATTTGATATAACGCACACATGCACACACACACACACTTTTACAAAGGTAGAGACAGATAACTGACACAGTTGAAGAGAAGGAAACATAAAGGCAGTAAAATATTAACAAAACCAGGGATCAAATTGCACACAGAAAGTATACCATTTGGGTTCATGCAGTTGTAGTTACTAGAGATGGTCAGAAAAAGTGTTCTGTAAGGTCCCCAGAATCCAAAGCAAAGAAGAAACTAGAGTCATTTACAAGGTTAAATGGCCCAGGGGCCGGAGGAAGATGGCAGAGGAGTAGGAGACCTGGATTTCCTCTGGTCTCAGGAATTCAGCTGAATAGGGATCAAACCATTCTGAACACCTACAAAGTCAACAGGAGATCGAAGAAAAGAATAGCAACAACTCTCTGAACAGAAAAGCGACCACTTTCTGGAAGGTAGGACGTGCGGAGAAGTGAATCTGAGGCAATATTTGGGAGGATAGATGGCGGGGGAGGGGGCCTCCATCAGCCCCTTCTGGCAAGTGATAGAGCCGCGGAGCACAAAATCAGAACTTTTAAGAAGTCGGCTCCATTGAGGGACGTCGCTCCAGTGGCTAAGGGGGTGGGTGGAACCCTCACGGGACAGTGTGGTCTCAGGACCCTCGGGTCACAGAAAGACCGGGGGTGCCTGAGTGCGGCGGGGCTCCCAGGTATCGGACGCAGCAGGGAAGCCGGCTGCCGAGACGGAGCCGAGGTGCTGGCTCTCAGCTCGGGGTTGCCATAAACCGTGATCGGTGACAGTCGGGCCACTGCTCCTCCAGCAGGGACCCAACAAGCGGCAGATCCGGGGAGACTCCCCTTCCTCCCCCGGGAGGAGCGGCGTGGGAGCGCACTGCAGGGATCTGCTGGGTTTGGAGACTCCACAACGAGTCGAGTGCCAGAGATAGAAATGCTCGGTCACAGGCCGGCTGAGCGCGGAGTGCGGCCGGAGACCGGGGAGACGGGAGTGATTGACTGCTTTTCTCTGGAGGCTCACTGAGGAGCGGGCCCTGAGTTCTTGGCTTCTCTGGGGCAGAGACTGGGAGGCCGCCATTTTCACTCTCGTCCTCCAAAGCTGTATGGAAAGCTTGCAGGGAACGAAAGCTCCTGAGAGCAAACCTGAGCAGATTACTTAGCCTAAACCTTCGAGGACGGGGCAATTCCGCCTCCGGCAAAGACATTTGAGAACCACGGCAACAGGCCCCAGAAGATCAACAAGAACCGCCAGCCAAGACCAAGTTTACTGATCAATGAGAATGGCAGAACTCCAGCGCTAGGGGAATACTGCACATAGAATTCATGGCTTTTGGGGCGCCTGGGTGGCTCAGTCGTTAAGCGTCTGCCTTCGGCTCGGGTCATGATCCCAGGGTCCTGGGATCGAGCCCCACATCAGGCTCCCTGCTCGGCTGGAAGCCTGCTTCTCCCTCTCCCACTCCCCCTGCTCGTGTTTCCTCTCTGTCTCTCTGTCAAATAAATAAAATCTTTAAAAAAAAAAAAGAATTCATGGCTTTTTTACCATGATTCTTTAGTCTTTCAAAGTTAATTTTTTTAACTGTCTTTTTTTTTTGAATTTTTCTCTTTCCCTTTTTCAACAAACATCTTATCAGTCCTTTTTTAAGAAATATTTTTTATTTTTCATATTTAGAGTCATATTCTATCCCTTCATAGTAGTTACCCTTATTTTTGGTATAGATATATATATGTATATATATATATATATGTTTTTCACTTTTTAAAATTTCGAGATACATTTTCTTCTAACAGATCAAAATATACCCTAAATCTCTAGTGTATGGCTTTGTTCTAGTCTCCTGCCTGATCACATTCTCTCTCTCTCTCTTTTTTTAAATCCTCTTCCTTCTTTTTTCAACCAATTACCTTATCAATTCCTTTTATTAAAAATCTTTTATAATTTTCATCTTTACAGTCATATTCCATCCCTTCATCGTATTAACCCTTATTTTTGTACATATATGAGTTTTTCTTTCTTTAAAATTTTGGAGGCACTTTCATCTAACAGACCAAAATCTAGTGTGTGACACTGATCTATGCACCAGCCTGATCATATTTGATCATATTCTGTTTTTTTTGTTTTGTTCTGTTTTTGTTTGTTTTTAACTTTTTCCTTTTTTTTTCCTTTTCTTTCTTTCCCCCTGGTTTCAGGTCTTTTCTGATTTGTTTAGAGTATATTTTCTGGGGACGTTGTTACCCTGTTAGCATTTTGTTCTCTCATTCATCTGTTCTCCTCTGGACAAAATGACAAGTTGGAAAAACTCACCTCAACACAAAAGAACAAGAAGCAGTACCGACTGCCAGGGACCTACTCAATATGGACATTAGTACGATGTCAGACCTAGAGTTCAGAATCATGATTATAAAGATATTAGCTGGGCTTGAAAAAAAGCATGGAAGTTATTAGAGAAACGCTTTCTGGAGAAATAAAAGAACTAAAATCTAACCAAGTCAAAATCAAAAAGGCTATTAATGAGGTGCAATCAAAAATGGGGGCACTAACTACTAGGATAAATGAGGCAGAAGAGAGAATCAGCGATATAGAAGATCAAATGATGGAAAATAAAGAAGCTGAGAAAAAGAGAGATAAACAACTACTGGATCATGAGGGCAGAATTCAAGAGATAAGCGATACCATAAGATGAAACAACATTAGAATAATTGGGATCGCAGAAGAAGAAGAAAGAGAGAGAGGGGAAGAAGGTATATTGGAGCAAATTATAACAGAGAACTTCCCTAATGTGGGGAAGGAAACAGGCATCCAAATCCAGGAGTCACAGAGAACCCCTCTCAAAATCAATAAAAATAGGTCAACACCCGACATCTAATAGTAAAACTTACGAGTCTCAGAGACGAAGAGAAAATCTTGAAAGCAGCTTGGGAAAAGAGATATGTAACCTATAATGGTAGAAACATTAGATTGGCAACAGATCTATCCACAGAGACCTGGCAGGCCAGAAAGGACTGGCATGATATCTTCAGAGCACTAAACGAGAAATATATGCGGTCAAGAATACTATATCCTGCTAGGCTGACACTGAAAATAGAAGGAGAGATAAAAAGCTTCCAGGACAAACAAAAACTAAAGGAATTTGCAAACATGAAACCAGCCCTCCAAGAAATATTGAAAGGGGGAGCGCCTGGGTGGCTCAGTTGGTTAAGCGACTGCCTTCGGCTCAGGTCATGAACCTGGAGTCCCGGGATCGAGTCCCACATTGACCTTCCTGCTCAGCAGGGAGTCTGCTTCTCCCTCTGACCCTCTTCCCTCTCGTGCTTTCTATCTCTCATTCTCTCTCTCTCTCAAATAAATAAATAAAATCTTAAAAAAATATATTGAAAGGGGTCCTCTAAGCAAAGAGAGAGCCAAAAAGCAGCATAGACCAGAAAGGAACACAGACAATAGACAGTAACAGTCACCTTACAGGCAATATGATGGCACTAAATTCATATCTTTCAATAGTTACCCTGAAGGTAAATGGGCTAAATGCCCCAATCAAAAGACACAGTCTTTCCGATTGGATTAAAAAACAAGATGCACCGATATGCTATCTGCAAGAGACTCATTAGACCCAAAGACACCCCCAGATTGAAAGTGAGGGGGTGGAAAACCATTTACCATGCTAACGGGCACCAAAAGAAAGTTGGGGTGGCAATCCTTATATCAGACAAATTAGATTTTAAACCAAAGACTATAATAAGAGATGAGGAAAGACACTCTATCCTACTTAAAGGGTCTATCCAACAAGAAGATCTAACAATTGTAAATATCTATGCCCCTAACAAGGGAGCAGCCAATTATATAAGGCAATTAATAACAAAATCAAAGAAACACATCAACAACAACACAATAATAGTGGGGGACTTTAACGCCCCCCTGACTGAAATGGACAGATCATCTAAGCAAAAGATCAACAAGGAAATAAAGACTTTAAATGACACACTGGACCAAATGGACTTCCCAGATATATTTGGAACATTCCATCACAAAGCAACAGAATACACAGTCTTCTCTAGTGTCCATGGAACATTCTGCAAAGTAGATCACATCCTAGGGCACAAATCAGGTCTCAACAGGTACCAAAAGATTGGTACCATTCCCTGCATATTTTCAGACCACAATACTTTGAAACTGGAACTCAATCACAAGAGGAAAGTCGGAAAGAACTCAAGTACATGGAGACTAAAGAGCATCCTACTAAAGAATGAAAGGGTCAACCAGGAAATTAAAGAAAAATTAAAAAAATTCATGGAAACCAATGAAAATGAAAACACAACTGTTCAAAATCTTTGGGATGGAGCAAAGGCAGTCCTAAGAGGAAAGTATATAGCAATACAAGCCTTTCTCAAGAAACAAGAAAAGTCTCAAATATACAACCTAACCCTACACCTAAAGGAGCTGGAGAGAGAACAGCAAATAAAGCCTAAACCCAACAGAAGAGAAATAATAAAGATCAGAGCAGAAATCAATGAAATAGAAACCAAAGGAACAGTAGAACAGATCAACAAAACTAGGAACTGGTTCTTTGAAAGAATTGAGATTGATAAACCCCTGGCCAGACTTATCAAAAAGAAAAGAGAAATGACCCAAATCAACAAAATCATGAATGAAAGAGGAGAGATCACAACCAACAGCAAAGAAATACAAACAATTCTAAGAACATATTATGAGCAACTATATGCCAGCAAATTAGATAATCTGGAAGAAATGGATGTATTCCTAGAGATGTATCAACTACCAAAACTGAACCAGGAAGAAGTAGAAAATCTGAACAGACCTATAACCACTAAGGAAATTGAAGCAATAATCAGAAATCTCCCAACAAACAAAAGCCCAGGGCCAGATGGCTTCCCAGGGAAATTCTACCAAACATTTAAAGAAGAATTAATACCTATTCTTCTGAAACTCTTCCAAAAAATAGAAATGGAAGAACTTCCAAACTCGTTTTATGAGGCCACCATTACCTTGATCCCCAAACCAGACAAAGACCCCATCAAAAGGAGAAATACAGAACAATATCCTTGATGAACACGGATGCAAAAATTCTCGCCAAAATACTAGCCAAGAGGATCCAACAGTACATTAAAAGGATTATTCACCACGACCAAGTGGGATTTATCCCTTGGCTGCAAGGTTGGTTCAACATCCCAAATCAATCACTGTGATACAACACACTATTAAACGAAAGAACAAGAACCATATAATCCTCTCAATAGATTCAGAAAAAGAGTTTGACAAAGTACAGTATCCTTTCTGGATCAAAACTCTTCAGAGTAGAGGGATAGAGGGTACATACCTCAATATCATAAAAGCCATCTATGAAAAATGCACAGCGAATATCATTCTCAATGGGGAAAAACCTAGAGCTTTCCCCTAAGGTCAGGAACACGGCAGGGATGTCCACTATCACCACTGCTATTCAACATAGTATTAGAAGTCCTAGCCACAGCAATCAGACAACAGAAAGAAATCAAAGGCATCCAAATCGGCAAAGAAGTCAAACTCTCACCCTTTGCAGATGATATGATACTTTATGTGGAAAACCCAAAAGACTCCACCCCAAAACGGCTAGAACTCATACAGGAATTCAGTCAAGTGGCAGGATATAAAATCAATGCACAGAAATCAGTGGCATTCCTATACACCAACAACCAGAGAGAAGAAAGAGAAATTAAGGAGTTGATCCCATTTACAATTGCACCCAAAATCTTAAGATACCTAGGAATAAATCTAACCAAAGAGGCACAGAATCTGTACTCAGAAAACTGTAAAATACTCATGAAAGAAATTGAAGAAGACACAAAGAAATGGAAAAACGTTCCATGCTCATGGATTGGAGGAACAAATATTGTGAAGATGTCAATGCTACCTAGAGCAATCTAAACATTCAGCACAATCCCCATCAAAATACCATCCACTTTTTTCAAAGAAATGGAACAAATAATCCTAAAATTTGTATGGAACCAGAAAAGACCCCGAATAGCCAGAGGAATGTTGAAAAAGCAATGCAAAGCTGGCAGCATCACAATTCCGAACTTCAAGTTCTATTACAAAGCTGTCATCATCAAGACAGTATGGTAATGGCACAAAAACAGACACATAGATCAATGGAACAGAATAGAGAGCCCAGAAATGGACCCTCAATTCTATGGTCAACTAATCTTTGACAAAGCAGGAAAGAATGTCCAGTGGGAAAAAAGACAGTCTCTTCAACAAATGGCATTGGTAAAATTGGACTTCCACATGCAGAAGAATGAAACTGGACCATTTCTTTGCACCACACACAAAAATAGACTCCAAATGGTTGAAAGACCTAAATGTGAGACAGGAGTCCATCAACATCCTAAAGGAGAACACAGGCAGCAACCTCTTCGACTTCCACCACAGCAACTTCTTCCTAAAAATATCGCCAAAGGCAAAGGAAGCAAGGGCAAAAATGAACTATTGGGACCTCATCAAGATAAGAAGCTTTTGCACAGCAAAAGAAACAGTCAACAAAACCAAAAGACAACTGACAGAATGGGAGAAGATATTTGCAAATGACATATCAGATAACGGGCTAGTATCCAAAATCTATCAAGAACTTCTTAAACTCAACACCCAAAGAACAAATAATCCAATCAAGAAATGGGCAGAAGACATGAACAGACATTTTTCCAAAGAAGACATCCAAATGGCCAACAGACACATGAAAAAGTGCTCAACATCGCTCAGCATCAGGGAAATCCAAATCAAAACCTCAATGAGATATCACCTCACACCAGTCAGAATGGCTAAAATTAACAAGTCAGGAAACAACAGATGTTGGTGGGGATGCGGAGAAAGGGGAACCCTCCTACACTGTTGGTGGGAATGCAAGCTGGTGCAACTACTCTGGAAAACAGTACGGAGGTTCCTCAAAAAGTTGAAAATAGAGCTACCCTTCGACCCAGCAATTGCACTACTGGTTACTTACTCCAAAGATAAAAATGTAGGGATCCGAAGGGGTATATGTGCCCCAATGTTTATAACAGCAATGTCCACAATAGCGAAACTGTGGAAAGAGCCAAGATGTCCATCGACAGATGAATGAATAAAAAAGATGTGGTATACACACACACACACACACACACACACACACACACACACACACACACACACACAATGGAATATTATGCAGCCATCAAAAGGAATGAAATCTTGCTATTTGCTATGACATGGATGGAACTGGAGAGTGTTATGCTAAGCGAAATAAGTCAATCAGAGAAAGACATGTATCATATGACCTCACTGATATGAGGAATTCTTAATCTCAGGAAACAAACTGAGGGTTGCTGGAGTGGTGGCGGGTAGGAGGGATGGGGTGGCTGGGCGATAGACATTGGGGAGGGTATGTGCTATGGTGAGCACTGTGAATTGTGCAAGACTTTTGAATCACAGACCTGTACTTCTGAAACAAATAATACATTATATGTTAAAAAAAAAAAGATAGCAGGAGGGGAAGAATGAAGGGGGGAGATCAGAGGGGGAGATGAACCATGAGAGACTATGGACTCTGAAAACAAACTGGGTTCTAGAGGGGAGGGTGGTGGGAGCATGGGTTAGCCTGGTGATGGGTATTAAAGAGGGCACGTTCTGCGTGGAGCACTGGGTGTTATGCACAAACAATGAATCATGGAACACTACATCAAAAACTAATGATGTAATGTATGGTGATTAACATAACAATAAAAAATAAAAAAATAAAAAAACAAGTTTAAATGGCCCATGGACACGGCCCTATTTCAATGACGTCATGTGTAGGCACCATTTATTGGGCACTTATATTTCTCAATGGATTCTCCCCCCAAAATAAAACAGAAGGGTGAAGTAACTTTATCTGGACCCACACTAACTAAGTGGCAGGGTGGACCCCTGTGCGACCTGCCCTGCTGTCCTCTCTCCTGGCCTGACCCCCATGTGACCTACTGTACTGCCTTCTCCTCTAAGGATTATTGTCCCACAAGACCCACATGGGAAACTGTGCTCCGAGGCACTCTAATGTCCTATCATCTTAGAGAGAGGAGGAAATATTTCTGCCTGTATATGTGAGCAGAGGCAGTAAATTTGTAGAAACATTGGCCTATATGTACTTTTAAATAATTGTTTTTAGAAAAGTTTTTACAATCACTCGATTCCTTACTGCTTGTCTTCTTCTAGATATGCAACCATCATACGTGTCATTTCTTTTCCTTCCTAAATCTTCTAATGATTCTAGAAGATGTAATGTTGATTCCTGAGATTGGCTCGCAGATCTCATATATTAAAAAATAATCTACAACGCTCAGGAAATATTTAGAAACATGCCAACATGCATTTAGAAACATGCAGCCAACATTTGGCTGCAACATGTCATATTTCCTTAATCAATAGGCTAAAGATAAACGTGCTATTTCAGAGCTGTGTTTGAAGGCTGGTAATCAGTAAAACAGTATTTTTTATGAGTTGCATAAATGCTTTGTGGTGTTACTGAAATATCTTAATTGCTTTTATGAATGTATTTAATGAGTTCCATTTAAAATGTGATGTTATTTACCTTATGGGATTAAATGACTCACTCCATCCAGACACTGTGCAAACCTAAAGGAACATTGCTTTTTGCCTGCAGTGCAGGGTGAACCAGAAAGCTCTAAATCCAACTGTTAGTCGCTCTGCTCTGCCTGGGTGAGCTCCGTGCTGTACCCACAGGAGATCGGGGCTGGGGACTCTCCGTCCAGGAGCTTCTGGTCTGGTATCCAGGCTTAATTGAATAACAGCAGGGGCTTCAGCTAGAAGAGATGAGATGGCCGGTCAAGATGGCTACAAGGTCAAGAAACAGCCTCAGAGCAAGCGATGTTTGTGTCAGAGTCGGTGGAAGCCCAGTTTCCAACAGTTAGTGTGTGACTGAGAAGAGTTTTGTTATCTCGTGGAGGAGGACAAGAGGAACACCTACTATGTTAGAACCCTGATCATCAGTGTAGCTCAAAGTAGAAGCTCTTATTTTTCTTTCTAGCCTTCTTTAGTTCCTTCTCTTTTCTTCTCTCCTCTCTGATTTTAAACTTCGTTTATTACACTTTGGTCTAAGCAGTAATAATAGCTAATTCTAATGAGCACCTACTATGCACTATACACGGTACTAAACACTTATGTGATTATTTCACCTCATCGTCCCAGCAAACACTATGAGGTAGATGCTACTATTATTATTATTATTCCACTTTTACGCATGAACAAACAAAGGCTCGGTGGCTTTGCTTAAGGTTACGCAAGTATCGACTGCAAGAAGTAGGATTTATTTAACTATTTTTGTGAAGAAAGGGGAATTTTACTGCAGGATCATTGAATAAAAACAGTAAAAATTGACATTGTGACTTAAGCAGGGATTTGTGTTCAATAGGATGGTTGTGTTTTAAAGCTGGCAAAGGAAAATGACTGCTCTTTGGTATTAAGGAAATCCATTCAGAGTTTAATATTTTGCTTTAATCTAATGAGAAAACAGTCAATGTTGGGAGTAGCCAAAGCACAACCTCCCCCCCCCCCCCCACAGATTGCGATTTTCTGGTCCATTTTCATGAATTAGCAGATATTGTTCATTCTCATTCCCATGGTAAAATGGGAAAATTAATTGTACCCCCAAAACTTCTTGGAATAATGGGATAAATGATTTTTAATGAAAAAATTAATAAGATAATTATTTTATGACTCAGATAAGCAAAAGCAATATCATGAGATTAAGCTGGAGTGGAGGGAATCCAGTGAATCTCACAAGTAGGTGTTAATCACTGATATTTGTAAGGAAGTGAAGAAATGTTACTTTATCAGAGTTAGAATGCCTGTTGATAAGCAATTTGGTGGGAAGAAAACATGGGTGAGAATACTGAGAATAGAGAAGAGGAGGAGGCTCGCAAGAGGCGGTAAGGCAGGGCATTCTTAGGGGAAGTGGCCAGTAAAATTTCCACTATGGTGAACATTTTAAGACTTTAAAGGATTTCTTTCTGGGGTGAGTGGAAGAGATGAGTAGGAAGAGTACAGAGAATTTTCAGGGCAGTGAAAATACCCTGGAAGATATTATAATGAGAGATATATGCTACATTTGTCCAAACCCATAGAATGTACAATACCAAGAGTGAACTTTAATGTAAACTATGGACTCAGGTTGATTATGATGTGTCAGGATAGGCTTATGTGCCATTCAGGTAAGTGACAGTGATAAGGGGGAGGCTGTGCACGTGCGGGCACAGAGAGTATATAGGAAATGTCCGTACCTCCTTCTTAGTGTTTATGTAAACCTAAAACTACTTTTAAAAACTAAAGTTTTTTAAAAAGTAGATGAAGAATAGAAAGTTAAAAAATCAGATTGTCTTATTGGTTGAAAGAATTCTTTATAGATTCTACATATAAGTCCTTTGATTCATCTGTCATGTGTTCATTCTGCCTACCTCCTACCAAATAATCTATTAGTATTTATTGACTATTCCTTATTAGACACTTTAGTAGATCTAATAGTGTCCTCCCAAATTCATATCCCCCTTGTGCCTCAGAAGGTGACATTATTTGGAAATAAGGTCTTTGCCGATGTAATTCAGGGTCTCGAGAGGAAATCATCTTCAGTATAAGGTGGGACCTAAATTCAATGACTAGTGTCCTGATAAAAGAGGTGCGTACACAGAAAGAAACACAAAGAAGAACACATGAAGAGAAAGGCACATATTGGCATTACGTTGCCAGAAGCCAAATACACCAGGAAGCACCAGAAGCTGGAATTCCAGAAGCCAAGAAAGATTCTTCCCAGAGCCTTCAGCAGGTGCATGGTCCTACTGACATCTTAATTTTGGACTTTAGGCTTTAGACTCTAGAGGAGAACTTTCTGTTCTTTTTAGCCACCAAGTTTGTGTTAATTTGTGTAGTTGCTCTAGGAAACTGATACACTCTTCCCGGAGAGTGGCTACTAAAATGAATAATATACAGTACTCGTCTTTAAGAGGTTGAAAGAATGATGTTACAAGATAAACAGGCAGCTATTTGTTGAAAACACCTGCAACGTTTTTATAGAATTAACAATGACTGAGCATATTTTTAAAAGGTTGGCTAGTCATTGCGTGGTCAGCTGTGGGAGGTGGGGAGGAAGAATCAGAGGCAAGATACAGCACATGCAGCAAAGTTGCGGAACCATAAGAGAACCTGGTAGGGAGGGAGAGTGGGAATCTCACTGAGGCCAGAGCCAAGAAGAGGTCGGGCAGGAAATAAAGTTGGAGAAGGTAGGAGGTGCAGATAATTTGAGCAGCCTTGTGTGCTGTGCTGAAGAGTCTTTTGTTTTATTCTGTAGGCAATGTAGAGCAAACCAAGACCCGAAAGATGGAAAACGATGTGATCAGACATCAGTACAGTGGAGTGATTAAGAACACAGGTGCCTGGACCCAAACCCTGGCTCTGCTGCTTATTAGGTAAGTACACGTGGGCAAGTTTCTTATTATTGGACTGTCATCTGTAAAACAGAGACAACAGTTCCCTGGCAAAGCGCTAGGGTGAGGAGGATGAGGGGTAAGTGAATTCAACAGGCGTCATCTTTAGAACAATGTCTGGCATCTACGAGGCACTTAACGCTAGTCATTATCATCTGCTGCACATTTCATTACTAGAAAGTTCATTCTGGCAGCAATGTGCAAATCCCAAAGCAGAGAAAACAGAAGGTAGTAGCATTCGCTTAAGCAAAAGCCTGAACAATGTAGTGAGAAGGAAGGAGAGTTTTTTGGAGATGTTTCTTGAATAGAATCAAAGGGTTGTACCGATCAATGTGATGTGAAGAATTAGGAAAGAAGAGAAGATGTTGGCTCAGAGATTTCTTCCTTGATGAAGAGTAAACACTGATGCCATTAGCAGTGAGCGGGAATCCAATGCAAGCGATGGGGTTCTGGAGAGGTAGGGCAAGGGACAAGGAAATACGTTTGATTGTAGACATGGTTAAGTTTCAGGTGACTGTGACATCCAGGCGGGGAATCTTAGAAGGCAGTTTAGAAGGCATTCTAAAAGAAAGGGAATGGATGAAAATTCTTAAAGTTATGTTTCTTAAAGTGGGCCCCTCTGGACAATGCTTGATGAGAATCATCTGGTGCTCTTATTAAAAATGCAGATTCTTAGATCCCACTCAAATCCTACTGAATAGAAATACCTGGCAAGGAGTCCTTGAAGGGTTGCATTAAGGACTCTTCCTAGGTGATGCTCATGCATATAAGAATAATTAGTTTCTGGGAAACCTATAAGCCTCCAGTTCTGGCTGTTGATTAGAATCATCTTAGGAACTTTTAAAAATACAGAGATACTGATGCATGGACTCATCCTCAAAGAGATTCTGATTTAATTGGGCTAGGATGGGGCCACAGCTTCAACTTGTTTAAAAAGTACCCCAAGTGATTCTAATCTGTAGACAGGAACTAGAAGGAGAAAAAAAGAATACTCGAGAAGGCAGAAGATCTGAAGATCAGAAAAAGGATTCATAAAAGACAGAAATGAAGATATCTGGACATTAACTGTGCAAAGTTTTTTTTTTTTTAAAGTAGGAATAGGTAACATTACTACATTCAATAGAGATTTTGGCAGAAGAGAAACAGAACTGAAAGTAGTCTAATGGATTTGACCAATAGGCAATCAGTGACGATTTAGGGAAGGTATTTTCAATGGAGTGGGATAGAGATCGAAACGAGAGAAAGGGGGTGCCTGGGTGGCTCAGTCGGTTAAGCATCTGCCTTCTGCTCAGGTCTGTCCTGGGATCTAGCCCAGCGTCAGGCTCCCTTCTTAGCAGGGGAGTCTGCCCCTCCTCCTTCTCCCCCCTGCCCGACCCAAGGTTTCTCTCTCTCTCAAATTAAAAACAAATAATGAGAGAAAGGCTTGAGGACATGGAGACAAAGAACTCAGACTACTTTCACAAAGTTTGAAGAGAGCTGGAACACAGCTTACAGCAAGAGCAAGGTTAATGCCATCTTTCCCTTTCTCTTTTTCCTCTCTCTATATGAATGAATTAAAATATTTAGAATATTTGTAGCTGAAAAAGAAAGTACAAGAGGAAAAGGTTTTTTTTAAAAAAAGATTTTATTTGTTTGAGAGAAAGAGAGCACATAGGCAGGGGGAGGGGCAGAGGGAGAGGGAGAAGGAGACTCCCCACTAAGCAGGGAGTCTGGGGCAGGACTCAGTCCCAGGAGCCTGGGATCATGACCTGAGCTGAAGGCAGACGCTTAACTGAGGGAGCCACCCAGGTGCCCCTAAAAAGAAAATCTTAAGTATATTTCCAGAAGTAGCCTGAAGAGGAGAAATTCAGAGTTTTGCATGTAAAGAGGAAAGACATGGTCTGTCCCTGAGAACAAGAGGTAAGGATGAAGGAAGGGGTAGTCAGTGAGGATGGGAGCACATTTACCATTGTCCACTGTGAAAGAGGGGTTTGGATGATGAGGGAGGGCTTGAGGGAATCTAATTGTTTGCATGGGGAATTCTAGAGGAAATGACCAATATAAACACTACTGGATGGTGTTCAGAAGTCCCACTGGGATATGAAGTCCTAGATCTATAGTGGCAGCAAACCAGATAGCCTAGTGAGTCTTTCCAGCAACCGTTGGCAGTTCATACGTGGGAAATACAAGGCTGCATCTGGGTTGGGACTGGCAGAGGTATAAAGAACGAAAGTGATGAGACTATTAGAGCACCGGGATTCATATAATGACTTTATGGTGTGGGTAGGAGTATGGAATGAAGAGGCTAGTCTAGGATAATGAAGAAAGATGATGCAAGGATTCATGGCTCTTCATGAGGTCTTGCTGTGCTTTACTAAAAGTGAGGGAGTGAGAAAAAGGTGGGAAAAATAAAGGTTGTAAGCTGTAAGTGGGATTTCTTGGTTTAAGATTTCAGAGTAGGGAAGGTGTTGGTGACCACAATACCCTTGGTTTAGTGAAGACCGTGAGTTGCTGATTGTAGCACAATAATGATAAACTGGGATGAGAGAGGGAGGGAGTCCAGATGCTGGGTTCTTCATGAACTCGCATAGTGATTTGAGTTGTGAGATGGCAGTGATGAATTTGATAAAGTCTGGGGTATAGCCCAGGTTTGTAGCCTCTGAAGAGAGACCATCCTGGGTTGGAATCCTAACTCTTATCATTTACCACCAGGGTAATGTTGGGCAGGTTATTTCTGTGATCCTAGACTTTTTCATTTATAAAAACAGAGATAACAGCTATCTCTTAGTGAATTTTTAATCTGGCCTCTCTTATCCCTTCCTTGAGACAATGAGCAAAAAGCTTGGCTACTTGAAAAGGAGGGGATGTGAAGGGAAAGTAAATTTTGTGGAAGAGTAATCAGTGTTTTGGAAAGACTCCCCCATATGTATATACATATATGTGACCTATGAATTGTCTTTCTGAAATTAGTGCACTCTCTAAGCTTGTCCTGAAAAATAGTGATGAAAATTCTGGACCGAATTGGTTGGTGTACCATTTTGTAGCTCTAGTAACTGAGGGGCTGGGATTCCAAAGAGAAAATGAGAGAGAAATTATTGGAATTAGCCTAAGTAACAGCTGATTTTGCTTAGTTCGTACATAGAATGCAAAACTTCTACAGCTTGTTGAATAGTGAATATGCTTTTGGAGCGATTGTATAATACAATGAAGGGGTACTTGTATGATATGGACACTTGTTTCATAGATAGGCCCATTGCCCTTTAAAAAAAACTTTATTATTTACTTGAAAGTAGATGTTTCTTCCTTTTTAAAAAGCTTCATAGAATGCAATCATCACAGATGGTTTTAAAATTCAAGCCTAAAGTGCTTAAGATCAAACTTGTTTAAAATTCTTTCAATGTTCAAAACATGTTTTAGACTAATTAATGACTTGAAGTGTAACTGAACTGCATATTTGACTCCAGACTTTTCTACATTAACAAATCTCAGAAGAGAAAAATAGAATTCCTGTGTTCTTTCTGCAAAATACACATGCTGCTACATTGTATCAAACCATCGGGGCACTATTCACATTGTATTCTTTCTAAAGGTACTCTTCAGGCACAATTCTAGATTCCTGCTATGTGAGAGAAGAAACAATACCAAGAAATTAAGGATAAGGAAATTGTGGTATAAAAAA
The DNA here is from genome assembly GCF_037043125.1 of Eumetopias jubatus. Taxonomy (NCBI): domain Eukaryota; kingdom Metazoa; phylum Chordata; class Mammalia; order Carnivora; family Otariidae; genus Eumetopias; species Eumetopias jubatus. The sequence continues at coordinate 15,282,038 of NW_028274818.1, forward strand.
TCAGAACAAGAATATTGAAATCTAAATAAGGATCGAAATCACATTGTTCTAAATTTGGGTAGGAAACAGTAAAACCAATCCAAAAGAAGATTTGCAATGTAAACAGCAGAAATCACAGTGATCCTAAATATTTTCAAAAGTAGCTTGTTAAGATCAGGAAGAGGTAAAAATAGAGATGAATGAAGATGTAATTAATTCACCACCTACTAATGGTGGAACCAAAAGACCTTTAGTTTTGCTCCTAACTTTGACAAATTAGAAAGCAATGTTAAAGAATGTTTTGAGACTTATATTATTCAAAATGAGTGACTGAGCTCACGGAGTGCCCCCTAATATTAAAAAAGTTGGGGAGGGGCGCCTGCCTGGCTCAGTCATAGAGCATAGAGCATGTGATTCTTGATCTCAGGTTTGTGAGTTTGAGCCCCCCTATGGGTGTAGAGATGACTTAAAAAAATGTTGGTGAGATGACCAAAAATCAACACCACAACCATGCTGAAACACAAAGGGGGAATCTTCATGCCAAAAACAAGGAGAGAAAATTATAGATGGTAAGGAGATTGTTCCAGATTGAAGAAATGAATCAGAGTGGAAAGCTCAATGGAACCTTAATGCCAACAAAGGTAGAAGTAGCACCTGGAGCAGGGTGGGGCAAAGGCGATCCACAGGCTGATGAGTTCCAGCTACACTACTTGATTGATCCTGGCAGCATCCCTCTTTCCTTTTCCTTAGGCCAGGGAAAAATGACAGAGACAGAGGTTAGATGTGGGAGCTTGAGACAAACAGACTGAAAGGCTGGTCAGAACGGGAAGGACACGAAACATTGGCACCTGCAAAACCAGTAACTAAAACATCTTCTTGACTTTTTCTCTCTAAATATGCAGAAATATGAACTAGCCTTCAGTTTCATGTCTTTTCAATCAGGTTACCCACAAAGAAATTGCAGACTATCTAATTGACAATCTGTATAAAAGCCTGCATTCAGGATTCCTCAAACGTTGGAGGAAAACTCACCACTTGAGAGAGGAGAGATTCAAAATAGAGAAAGTTTCTAACAGAGTTTGTACCATAAACATGACTTTAGAAAAACCACAATAAGTATCCATGGAAAGATTAGTATCAGAGCAAAAGACAGGAAAATTGAACTACCAAGAGAGATGGAAGTAAAATTAAATTTTACCATTGAAACAAAGAGCTGGCTGGATTAGCCCAATGGACATAGCCAAAGGTGCCTCTTGTAAACGAGAAGATGAACAAAGAATTATCCCAAATGTAGTACAAATACATGAAGAGAAATACATCCGAAATATGTAGGATAAATACATTACTTTTAATAATTTGTCTAATAAAATGTCCAGAGGAAAAAGGCAGAGACTATAGAATAGAGAAACCATCCAAACTACAGGCAGATGATGATGTCTCAGGATGACTGCAAAATAAGAATTTTCAAATTGAAAGGGTTAACTATGTCTAGCAGCAAAAATTCTAACAATGACTCCATGTTCCAGGCTCCACACTGGGAAACTGCAGAAAGAAAAAGTTGTAAAACTCCGAAGATGGGAGTAGGGGAAAGATGATTACCTACAAAGGCACAATAACCAGTTCGATATTGGGTTTCTTATCAGCAAAGCTGGATGCAGAAGGATGTAGAACATCGAAGATCTTGGGACAAAGAATTTTAACACAGAATCTATACCGAATAAAAATATCACTCAAGTATGGGAATGAGTTAAAGACATTTTCAACTATGTAGGAACTCAGAAATTTGACCATTCATGGACATCCTGTGAAAAATAAACCATTGCTTCAGCAGGAAGATAAATGTGGGGGGGGGTGGTAAATGGAATGGAAGAAGGAACATTGAGTTGCTTTAGTAAAACTCAGGGATGTGTCCATGTCAATGTCGACCATTAGTTTTAAAATACAATTTGGAACTCATTCAAAATGACACACCCATGTTAGAGGGAAGACGATAAATGTGGGAACAAGGAAAACTATGCTGAAATCCTTGACTTTTAGATAAAAGATTCTGATGAACTCTACGTATTTTGAAGAAAATCATAAGGAGGTAATCATTATATGAATACAAATTATTTTTTAAGAGTATGAATTAAATGTATAATTTTTTCATCAGTGAGAAAAGAAAATGGATCAGGAAAACTGTTCAACCCATTTAAAGGCAGAAACAGGGATAAATAGTAGCATAAATAAGTAAGCCCTAAAATATGAGAAATAATAACATTTAATCCATGAACTAAGCTCACCTATTAAAATACAGACACTGATTGGCTTTTTTCCCCTAAGTTTTTGTTGAATTCTAACATATATGCAAAGTGCACCAATCATAAGTGTATTTTATGCAAATTGAACATGTTTTCACAAATTGAACATACCAAGTAGCCAGCAACAAAATCAAGAAATGGAACATTTATAGACCTTCAAAAACATACCCTCTCCCGCCTCCCCCCACCTACCCCTTTAACCCTCCTTCCATTCAGGCATTACCTCTTCTAGGGAAACCACTATATTGATTTTTGTCATAATACATTAGTCTTCCCTGGTTTTGAATTTTATGTAAATACAATCTATGTTACGTTTTATTTCATGGATGGCTCTGTCACTCAACATCATGTTTGTGAGATTCAAACATGTCATTGCATATAGTTATCAGCTGTTCATTCTCAAGGCTGCATGGAGTCTCATTGTATGAATATTCAGCAATTATTTATCCATCCCATTGTTGATAGACATTTGGATTTGAATTTCCAGTTTTAGCCATTATGAATAACACTGCTATGAACATGATAATACATATAAACATGTCATTTAGTAAACATGTACACACTTCTTTTCAGTTCAAACCTAGGAATAGAATTGCAGCATATACAATCTCCAATTATACGGCATCTTTGCCCCTACGTGGTATTTCTTATCTTTTTAATTTCCTCTATTTTGATTGAGGTTCATTTTAGCTATTGCTATTGTTTTTAGTTCTTTGATTATGGAGGAAGTTGGCATGTATTCATATGTTTACTGACCTCATGTGAAAAGTTTATTTAAGTATTTTGCCCATTTTTCTATATCGTTTCTCCCTCATTGACTTGCAGGTGTTCTTTATATGTGGGTGTTCTTTATATACTCTGGATAATGATTGTGTATCAGATATTGCAAATGTTCTATCCCACTATTTGACTTGCCTTTTTACTGTCTTACTGATGTTTTATATAAACAGAAATTTCCAATTTTAAGGTATTGAGTTTTTTCTTTCATATTATGGCAAAAAGAAGAGCAAAACAAAAACAACATACCTGTCCCACTTCTCTGAAGTGCAATGTTTTCATAAATTAAGTGTCTATATAGGTATAAGTATGTTTCTGGGCTCTCTGTTTTTTGCTTTGGTGTCCGTTTTTACCCCTCCCACAATGTCTTATTGTACCTTTGTTATGTCTTGGTGTCCACTAGTGTCCTTTCCCAGCTTCTTTTTATCTCTCTAACTTGTTTGTTTTCCTCTTCATGATTGTTGTAACTATTTGTCCTTAGTTTCATATAAATTTTATTTTGTTTTTTTAAAGATTTTATTTATTTATTTGTCAGAGAAAGAGAGAGAGAAAGAGAGCGCATAAGCAGGGGGCGAGGCAGACAGAGGGAGAAGCAGGCTTCTTGCTGAGCAGGGAGCCCGTTGCGGGACTTGATCCTAAGACTCTGCGATCATGACCTGAGGCAAAGGCAGATGCTTAACTGACTGAGCCACCCAGGAGCCCCTCATATAAATTTTATAATTGAATTGCCTTATAACGAACCCAGCTAAGTAGAATTTTGATTTCTATCAAGAATGGACAGCAAAATTTTATTACATGTTTTTTCCTAGTCTCTTCTGGTTTCATATGAATTTTAAGATTGTTTTTCCTATTTCTGCAAAAAATGTCATTAGGATTTTGATAGGGATGGCATTGAATCTATAGATGGTTTGGGGGAGTTTGGAGATTTTAACAATATCCAATCTTCCAAGTCATGTACACAGGATGCCTTTCATCCCATTTGTCTTGTTTAATTTCTTTTTTTTTTTTTTGGTCTTGTTTAATTTTTTTGTCAATGTTTTGTAGTTTTCAGCATACAAGTTTTTTATTGCCTTAGTTTATCCCCATTTATTTTCTTCTTTTGATGCTATTGTAAATGGGATTGCTTTCCTAATTTCCTTTTCAGATAGTTTGTTGGTAGCGTACAAAAATCAGTAATGTTTCTATCATTAATTTTGTATCCTGTTGCTTCTCTGAATTTACTTATCAGCTCTTAGAGTTTGTTTTGTTTGTTCTTTCTGCAGCATTAGTTGTATTGTCTCGTCTTTCCAATATCGTTTGTTTATTTCAGTCTTCTCTCTCTCTCTCTCTTAGTCTAGTTAAAGGTTTGTCAACTAATTACCTTTTCAGAAAACATAGTTTCCACAATATTTTTTAATTTGTATTCTCTATTTTGTTTATTTCTTTTCTTTTTTTTTTAAAGATTTTATTTATTTTTTGACAGACACAGCAAGAGAGGGAACACAAGCAGGGGGAGTGGGAGAGGGAGAAGCAGGCTCCCCGCCGAGCAGGGAGCCCGATGCGGGGCTTGATCCCAGGACCCTGGGATCCTGACCTGAGCTGAAGGCAGACGCTTAACGACTGAGCCACCCAGGCACCCCTCTATTTTGCTTATTTCTGCTCTATATTTCCTTCTTTCTGCAAACTTTGGGCTTAGTTTGCTCCTCTTTTCTGGGTCCTTGAGGTATAAAGTTAGGTTGTTTATTTTCAACCTTCTTTTTTAATGTAAGCCTATATCACAACAAACTTTCCTCAGTCCTGCTTCTGCTACATCCCATCAGTTTTGGTAGATTGTGTTCATTTTCATTTGTCTCAAAGTATTTTCTAATTTCCTTTTTGATTTCTTCTTTGATCCATTGGCTGTTGAAAGTATGTTGTTTAATTTTCCCATATTTGTGAAATTTCCACCTTTATTTTATTGATCTCTAGTTTTATTCTATTGTGTTCAGAAAAGATACTTGGTATGATTTCAGTCTTCTTAAATTTGTTAAGAATTGTTTGGAGGCCTACCTTATGATCTATTCTGGAGAAAGTTTTGTGGGTGAATGAGAAGAATGTATATGCTGCTGCTATTGGGTGGAATGTCTGTATATGCATGCTAGGTCCATTTAGTTTATAATATTCAAGTCCTGTGTTGTTTATTGATCTGTCTGAATGTTGTATACATTATTGCAAGTAGGATATTGAAGTCTTCTACTATTATTTTATTGCTGTGTATTTCTTCCTTTTGGTTCTGTCAATATTTACTTTATGTACTTTGGTGCTCTGATATTGGGTGCATGTATATTTATGATTCTTCCTGGTGAATTGACCCTTTTATCATTATATAATGTCTTTCCTTTTCTCTTGTGACAGTTTTTTTTTAAAGATTTTATTTATTTATTTGAGAGAGAGAGAATGAGAGATAGAAAGCACGAGAGGGAAGAGGGTCAGAGGGAGAAGCAGACTCCCTGCTGAGCAGGGAGCCTGATGTGGGACTTGATCCCGGGACTCCAGGATCATGACCTGAGCCAAAGGCAGTCGCTTAACCAACTGAGCCACCCAGGCGCCCTCTTGTGACAGTTTTTTACTTAGTCTATTTTGTCTGATGTAAGTATAGTCAGCTAGGCTCTTTTTGGTTACAATTTGCATGGACTATCTCTTTCCAGCCCTTCACGTTCAGCGTATGTGTGTTTTTAAAGCTGAAGTGGGTCTCATGTAGGCAGAATATAGTTGAATCTTCTTTTTTTTATCCATTATATTACTCTCTTTTGATTAGAGAATTTAATCCATTTTCATTTAAGTTATTGATAAAGATTTACTACTGCCATTTTGTTAAATGTTTTCTGTTAGTCTTTTATTCCTTTTGTCTCTTTTTCTCTGTTTTTGTTTTGTTTTGATATGCTTTGATTGTTTTCCCTTTTGTGCAACTTCTAGTGTGTGTGTGTGTGTGTTTCCTTGGGACTTACATGAAATATCTGACGGCTATAACTATTTTAAATTCTGGTCTATATATATGGTCTATTTTAATATATCTTAATATATCTATGTTAAGCTGATAACATGTTTAGTTCAACTGCATACAAAAACTCTACACTTAAATCCTCTTCCCACACTTTATGTTCTAGTTGTCACAATTTATATATATACTTACTGTGTATGTTTTACCATTTCTTTGTTATGGATATTTTTAATACTTTTGCCTTTAATGTTTATATAAGGTTTAAAAGTGATTTACTTACCACCATTAGAAGAGTACAGAATTCCCTCTTTGTCTTTTTTTTGCTTCTGTTTTAAAATTTTAATTCCGGTATAGTTAACATATAGTGTTATATTAGTTTCAGGTGTACAGTATAGTGATTCAACAATTCCAAATATTAGTGCTCTTCGTGATAATAAATGTACTCTTAATCCCCTTTACCTATTCCCCCATCCCCCACCCACCTCCCCTCTGGTAACCATCTTTTTGTTCTCTAGAGTTAAGAGTCTGTTTTCTGGTTTGTCTTTTCTTTGTCCTTTGTTCGTTTGTTTTGTTTCTTAAATTCCACATATGGGTGAAATCATTTGGTATTTGTCTTTCTTGTACTTATTTCACTTACCATTATACTCTCTAGGTTCATCCGTGTTGTTGCAAATAGCAGGAGTTCATTCTGTTTTATGGCTGAGTAATATTCCATTATAGACATACCACATTTTTGTCCATTCATCTATCAGTGGACACTTGGGCTTCTTCTGTAGTTTTGCTATTGCAAATAATGCTGCAACAAACATAGGGGTGCTTGTATCCCTTTGAATGAGTCTTTTGTATTCTTTGGGTGAATACCAAGTCCTGTAACTACTAGATCATAGAGTAGTTCTAGTTTTAATTTTTTGAGGAACCTCCATACTGTTTTCCACAGTGGCTGCACCATTTGCATCCCCACCAACAGTGCATGAGGATTCCATTGTATCCACATCCTCACCAACACTTGTTGTTTCTTGTGTTTTGATTTTAGCCATTCTGATAGATGTGAGGTGTTTCAGACTTTCTTATGCTATTGTGTTGTTATTTAAGCAACTTTTCATTTCAACTGAGAAAACTGCCTTTAAGATTTTGTAAGGTGGGTTTAGTGGTAATGAACTCCTCAGTTTTTGTTTGGGAAAATCTTTATCTTTCCTTTATTTTTAAAGGAGAATTTTGCCTAGTATAGTATTGGATGGCAGGTTTTGTTTTTTTTTGTTTTCCATTTTGCCCTTTGACTGTATCATCCCACTCTCTTCTGGCATGCAAGGTTTGTGTTGAAAAATCTGCTGAAAATCTTATGGAAATTCCCTTATATGTGACAAAGCCCTTTTCTCTTGCTACTTTCAAAAATCTCTTTGTAACTTTTGACATTTGATTATAAATGTCTCAATTGTATTCTTTTTTTTTTCTTTGTCTTTTGGGCTTTTGAATCTTGATATGCATTTCTTTTGCCAGTTTTGGGAAGTTTTCAGCCATTAGTTTTTCAAATAAGCTTTCTGTTCCTTTCTCTCTCTTCTCCTCTGAGAGCCCCTTAATGTGTATATTGCTCTGCTTTGTAGTATCCTATTAGTCTTTTCAGCTTTCTTCATTCCTTTTAAATCTTATTTTCCTTTTGTTCCTTTGATTGAATCATTTCACTGACCTGTCCTTGAGTTCACTAATTTTTTTCTTCTGGTTGACCTAGTGTACTGTTGAATCCTTCTAGTGATTTTTTTTTTCAGTTCAATCATTATGTTCTTCAGCACTGTGATTTCTTTTTAATCTTTTCTCATTGTTGAAATTCTCATTTTGTTCATACATTGCTCTCTTGAACTCAGTAAGCATCTTTATAACCGTTATTTTGAATTCCATGTCAGATAAATTATGTAATTCCATTTCATTCGGTTCAGTTTCTAGAGATTTATCTTGTTCCTTTATTTGGAAAATCTTGGCCTAATTTTTCATTTTCTTTGACTCTGTTGTGGTGTTTTCACATCAAAGTGGCCACCTCTCTTATTGTTAATAGATTGGTCTTGTCCAGGAGAAGACACCTACCAACCAGGCCAGCCTGAGATTCTGGTGGGCCTCTCAAATTTTTTTGGTAGTCTAACTCACTTTCTTTTTTTTCTTTCTTCTCCTTCTCCTTCTCCTCCTCCCCCTCCCCCCTCCCCCTCCTCCTCCCCCTCCTCCTCCTCCTCCCCCTCCTCCTTCTCCTCCTCCTCCTCCTCCTCCTCCTCCTCCTCCTTCTTCTTCTTCTTCTTCTTCTTCTTCTTCTTCTTCTTCTTCTTCTTCTTCTTCTTCTTCTTCTTCTTCTTCTTCTTCTCCTTCTCCTTCTCCTTCTCCTTCTCCTTCTCCTTCTCCTTCTCCTTCTCCTTCTCCTTCTCCTTCTCCTTCTTCTTTTTTTCCCTAGGCATCTAGTGTCCTGCCAGTGCACTGGGGAAAATGAAACTGAATCCCATTCTTTTGGCCACTCCCAGAATAGTTGGATCACTGGATACTGTGTCTAACTCCTTCCCTCTCCAGGGAGAAGCTGTGAGCTGGGTTACTCAGCCATTCACTCTGTGCTCAAGAGCGAGATGGGACTATGGCAACTGCCAGCCAGATTGTCTGTCTCTGTTCTTAATTGCCCCTAGATAACTAGACTGTTTCTTTTCATCAAAAGTCTAAGACTAAAAAGAGAGTTGCCCATTCTCTGGTTATCCCTGGAGAGGTTGGGGCATCGGGTACATTGATGAACTCTTTCTCACAAGCAAGCTGAGAGCTGGGATTTTTGTCTCTGTGCTGAGCCAGGGTGGTGGGAGAGGGAGAGCCTTGATATTGACTAGTCAAGTCATTGCCTCCATTTTCTCCCATGCAGATAAACTGTTCCAAACCCCTCAGAGCTCCAAGACTGGCAAGACTGAAGCCAGTCATTTAGGGATTCCCCTTTGAAAAGTTGAGATGCTGAATGCATGAACGAACTCTCTCCTTCCTCTGAGGAAATCTAAGAGCTGGTGTGTCTCTTTGTGATTGCAGGGCACTGTGCCGGGGTAGAGTTTCTGGTGATAAGGTGTCTTGAATCTCCAACTTTGGTGATTTCAGTATTTTGTTCACCTGAGGTGCTGGAACCTTTCAATTAGTTTTTATTTCTCACAGAAGGAATTTGGCCATCAGTTGTTACTGATGGTGTTTTTGTTGGGATTTGAAGTGTTCTGGGCTTCTTACTGTGCCATCTTACTGACATCATTCCTCTGGGGATTTTTTTGGGGGGGAATTTTAAAATTATTCAATAATTATACTCCCTTCCCAAACAAAAGCACCAGGGCCAATCACTTTTTTTCTCAATTCTTCCAAAATTTCCAAAGGACATTTAATTCCCATTTTATAAACATTTTTCCACAACAGTCAATGAATGAAAACTTGCCAAATGATTTTAGTAAAGTAACAAAACCAAGTATAAAAATCTTACAAAAAGTCCTCTAATCCCTGAATATTTTTTAAATTTTATTTTATTATGTTATGTTAATCACCATATATTACATCATTAGTTTTTGATATAGCATTCTATGATTCATTGTTTGCATATAACACCCAGTGCTCCTTCAGTACGTGCCCTCTTTAATACCCATCACCAGGCTAACCCATCCCCCCACCCCCTCCCCTCTAGAACCTCATTTTTTCTCAGAGTCCATAGTCTCTCATGATTCATCTCCCCCTCTGATTCCCCCACTTCATTTTTCCCTTCTTACTATCTTTTTTTTTTTTAACATATAATGTATTATTTGTTTCAGAGGTACAGGTCTGTGATTCATCAGTCTTACACAATTCACAGCGCTCACCATAGCACATACCCTCCCCAATGTCTATCACCCAGCCACCCCATCCCTTCCCACCCCCCTCCACTCCAGCAACCCTCAGTTTGTTTCCTGAGATTAAGAATTCCTCATATCAGTGAGGTCATATGATACATGTCTTTCTCTGATTGACTTACTTCGCTCAGCATAATACCCTCCAGTTCCATCCACGTCGTTGTAAATGGCAAGATCTCATTCTTTTTGATGGCCACATAATGTTCCAGTGTGTGTGTGTGTGTGTGTGTGTGTGTGTGTGTACCACATCTTCTTCATCCATTCATCTGTTGATGGACATCTTGGCTCTTTCCACAGTTTGGCTATTGTGGACATTGCTGCTATAAACATTGGGGTGCACATACCCCTTCAGATCCCTACTTTTGTATCTTTGGGGTAAATACCCAGTAGTGTAATTGTAGGGTCATACGGTAGCTCTATTTTCAACTGTTTGAGGAACCTCCATACTGTTTTCCAGAGTGGTTGCACCAGTTTGCATTCCCACCAACAGTGTAGGAGGGTTCCCCTTTCTCCACATCCCCGCCAACATCTGTCATTTCCTGACTTGTTAATTTTAGCCATTCTGACTGGTGTGAGGTGGTATCTTTAATGTAAATTCCTAAATAAAATACCACAACATCTAATCTACTTATATATCAAAAAAATAAACCATCACAACCAAGTGGGTTTGCTTCCAAAAATGTAGAGGTATCTAACATTTAATAACCTATCAATAAAATACTACACTGTCATATTAAAATGGAAAAAACAATCTTCCTGAAATGTGAATTAAAATTTATAGAGGCAATATGAATAACACCTAGAAATACAAAAATACCTTGTTGATTTTTTTAAAGTATTTATTTATTTGAGAGAGAATGAGTGCAAGAGAAGGAGAGCAGGAGCAGAGGGGCAGAGGGATAGGGAGAAGCAGGTGATCTGAGCTGAAGGCAGACGCTTAACCAGCTGAGCCACCCAGGCGCCCCATTGTTGACTTTTTAATGAAGTAAGTGATTTTTGCAGTTTTGGCCTTATAGTTTTCCAATGGTGGAAGAATCATTTACATTACAGTAATGAATAATATAACAATGCCTGCTGTCACCCTCATCACTAAATTTTGTTCTGAATGTTTCAGAAAATGTGATGCTATATAAAATAAAAATAAAAGGAGTAGCTATTAGAAAATAGGAGGTAATATCATCAACTCTGCAGTTGATATTCTGCAATTAAGACCTATGTTAACTGAAAAATTGAAATATATTTCAATAAGCTGACTAGATATATATATGTATAAAACATAAGTACATTTTTCATATATGACAATGATCATTTAAACATTTTAATGAAAATAAATTGTCATACATGACATTTTCAGAAAATATAAATTATAGAAAAATAATGAAAGGAAATATTTGAGAACTTTATGAATAATTGTATTTAAAAACCTTTACCTGGGAATTTAAAAGAAATCTTGAATAAACATAAAGATGTACCATGTTTCTGGAAGGAAAGGATAAAATTTTAAACTTTTTAAAAATTGTTAATTATTTTTAGATTATCTTACATGTTAACATCATCTCACATATGCTAACAAGATTTCTTTATTCAATATTGAGTAATGCAATTCGAAAGAGTCTAAAAGAAAAATTGTGGGACACCTGGGTAGCTCAGTTGGTTGAGCATCTGGCTCCTGCTTTCAGATCAAGTCATGATTTTAGGGTCGTGAGATCAAGCCCATGTCAGGTTCCCAGCTCAACAGGGAGTCAGCTGGAGATTCTCTCTCTCTTCCTCTGCCCCTCCCCGCTCCTGGTCTCTCTCTCTTTCTCAAATAAATAAATCTTAAGAAAAAAAGAATAATTGTAAGAAGCATCAGTAACTTTTTCAAAGAATGGGGAAACAAGGGAAGTTGGTTACTTATTTCACTTGCTATTAAGATGTAATGTAATTCTTTAATATTTAATGAAGTCAAGGTATAAGATCTAACAGAATTGTATAACAGATAAGAGAGTTCAGAAACAAATCTTATATGTAATAATTTTTTATGATAAAAGTGCCACTGTCACATTTATAGTAGAAATGGAGATGACCTTAATAAATGGTGCTCTGTTGATAGTTACCTTTAAAAACAATACTTGAATTTAAAATTATACCACAAAATGAGTTTCTTGTCAATCACGGGAAAGTTTCCATAGTTTTAAGGATAAAACAATAAAGTAATCACAAAGAAGTTTGGTTAAGTGATTTTTATGTTGGTATAAATTTATGTCAAAACCCATACGCAGCCAGTGAGCACATGAAAAAGTATTCAACATCACTAGTCATTGGGAAATGCAAATCAAAACCACAATGAGATATTCCTTCATACTCAATAAGATGGCTATTAATGAAAACAAAACAAAATGAAACCAGGAGGTAATAAATATTGGTGAGGGTGTGGAGAAATTCGAACACTTACAAATCAATGGCAGGAATTTTTTTTAAGGTTTTTTTTTTTTATTATATTATGTTAATCACCATACATTACATCATTAGTTTTTGATGTAATGTTCCATATTCATTGTTTGCATATAACACCCATTGATCCATGCAGAACGTGCCCTCTTTAATAACCATCACCAGGCTAACCCAGCCGCCCACCTCCCTCCCCTCTAGAACCCTCAGATTGTTTTTCAGAGTCCATAGTCTCTCATGGTTTGTCTCCCCCTCTGATTTCCCCCCTTCATACTTCCCCTCCTGCTATCTTCTTCTTTGTCTTTTTTTTTTAAACATATAATGTATTATTTGCTTCAGAGGTACAGATCTGTGATTCAACAGTCTTGCACACTTCACAGCGCTCACCATAGCACATACCCTCCCCAATGTCTATCACCCAGCCACCCCATCCCTCCCACCCCCCACCACTCCAGCAACCCTCAGTTTGTTTCCTGAGATTAAGAATTCCTCATATCAGTGAGGTCATATGATACATGTCTTTCTCTGATTGACTTATTTCACTCAGCATAATACCCTCCAGTTCCAACCACGTCATTGTAAATGGCAAGATCTCATTCTTTTTGATGGCCGCATAATATTCCATTGTAAATATATACCACATCTTCTTTATCCATTCATCTGTCAATGGACATCTTGACTCTTTCCCCAGTTTGGCTATTGTGCACATTGCTGCTATAAACATCGGGCTGCACATACCCCTTCGGATCCCTACATTGTATCTTTGGGGTAAATATGCAGTAGTGCAATTGCTGGATCATATGGTAGCTCTATTGTCAACTTTTTGAAGAACCTCCATACTGTTTCCCAGAGTGGTTGCACCAGCTTGCATTCCCACCAACAGTGTAGGAGGGTTCCCCTTTCTCCGCATCCCTGCCAACATCTGTTGTTTCCTGACAGTTGTTAATTTTAGCCATTCTGACTGGTGTGAGGTGATATCTCATTGAGGTTTTGATTTGGATTTCCCTGATGCTGAGCGATGTTGAGCACTTTTTCATGTGTCTGTTGGCCATTTGGATGTCTTCTTTGGAAAAATGTCTGTTCATGTCTTCTGCCCATTTCTTGATTGGATTATTTGTTCTTTGGGTGTTGAGTTTAAGAAGTTCTTGATAGATTTTGGATACTAGCCCGTTATCTGATATGTCATTTGCAAATATCTTCTCCCATTCTGTCAGTTGTCTTTTGGTTTTGTTGACTGTTTCTTTTGCTGTGCAAAAGCTTCTTATCTTGATGAGGTCCCAATAGTTCATTTTTGCCCTTGCTTCCTTTGCCTTTGGCGATATTTTTAGGAAGAAGTTGCTGTGGTGGAAGTCGAAGAGGTTGCTGCCTGTGTTCTCCTTTAGGATGTTGATGGACTCCTGTCTCACATTTAGGTCTTTCAACCATTTGGAGTCTATTTTTGTGTGTGGTGCAAAGAAATGGTCCAGTTTCATTCTTCTGCATGTGGAGGTCCAATTTTACCAATGCCATTTGTTGAAGAGACTGTCTTTTTTCCCACTGGACATTCTTTCCTGCTTTGTCAAAGATTAGTTGACCATAGAATTGAGGGTCCATTTCTGGGCTCTCTATTCTGTTCCATGGATCTATGTGTCTGTTTTTCTGCCAGTACCATACTGTCTTGATGATTACCACTTTGTAATAGAGCTTGAAGTCCAGAATTGTGATGCTGCCAGCTTTGCATTGCTTTTTCAACATTCCTCTGGCTATTCGGGGTCTTTTCTGGTTCCATACAAATTTTAGGATTATTTGTTCCATTTCTTTGAAAAAAGTGGATGGTATTTTGATGGGGATTGTGCTGAATGTGTAGATTGCTCTAGGTAGCATTGACATCTTCACAATATTTGTTCTTCCAATCCATGAGCATGGAACATTTTTCCATTTCTTTCTGTCTTCCTCAATTTCTTTCATGAGTATTTTATAGTTTTCTGGGTACAGATTCTTTGCCTCTTTGGTTAGGTTTATTCCTAGGTATCTTACGGTTTTGGGTGCTATTGTAAATGGGATTGACTCCTTAATATCTCTTTCTTCTGTCTTGTTGGTGTATAGGAATGCCACTGATTTCTGTGCATTGATTTTATATCCTGCCACTTGACTGAATTCCTGTATGAGTTCTAGCCGTTTTGGGGTGGAGTCTTTTGAGTTTTCCACATACAGTATCATATCGATGCAAAGAGTGAGAGTTTGACTTCTTCTTTGCTGATTTGGATGCCTTTGATTTCTTTTTGCTGTGTGATTGCTGTGGCTAGGACTTCTAATACTATGTTGAATAGCAGTGGTGATAGTGGACATCCCTGCCGTGTTCCTGACCTTAAGGGGAAAGCTCTCGGTTTTTCCCCATTGAGAATGATATTCGCTGTGAAGTTTTCATAGATGGCTTTTATGATATTGAGGTATGTACCCTCTATCCCTCTACTCTGAAGAGTTTTGATCAAGAAAGGATGCTGTACTTTGTCAAATGCTTTTTCTGCATCTATTGAGAGGATCATATGATTCTTGTTCTTTCTTTTATTAATGTATTGTATCACATTGATTGATTTGCAGATGTTGAACCAACCTTGCAGCCCAGGGATAAATCCTACTTGGTCGTGGTGAATAATCCTTCTAATGTACATTGTATCCTATTGGCTCGTATTTTGGCGAGAATTTTTGCATCCATGTTCATCAAAGATATTGGTCTGTAGTTCTCCTTTTGATGGGGTCTTTGTCTGGTTTGGGGTTCAAGGTAATGGTGGCCTCATAAAACGAGTTTGGAAGTTTTCCTTCCATTTCTATTTTTTGGAACAGTTTCAGAAGAATAGGTATAAATTCTTCTTTAAGTGTTTGGTAGAATTCCCCTGGGAAGCCATCTGGCCCTGGGCTTTTGTTTGTTGGGAGATTTCTGATACTGCTTCAATTTCCTTAGTGGTTATAGGTTTGTTCAGGTTTTCTATTTCTTCCTGGTAGTTGATACATCTCTAGGAATGCATTCATTTCTTCCAGATTATCTAATTTGGTGGCATATAGTTGCTCATAATACGTTCTTAGAATTGTTTGTATTTCTTTGGTGTTGTTTGTGAACTCTCCTCTTTCTTCATGATTTTGTTGATTTGGGTCATTTCTCTTTTCTTTTTGATAAGTCTGGTCAGGGGTTTATCAGTCTCATTAATTCTTTCAAAGAACCAGCTCCTAGTTTCGTTGATCTGTTCTACTGTTCTTTTGGTTTCTATTTCATTGATTTCTGCTCTGATCTTTATTATTTCTCTTCTCTTGTTGGGTTTAGGCTTTATTTGCTGTTCTCTCTCCAGTTCCTTTAGGTGTAGGGTTAGGTTGTGTATTTGAGACCTTTCTTGTTTCTTGAGAAAGGCTTGTATTGCTATATACTTTCCTCTTAGGACTGCCTTTCTGCATCCAAAAGATTTTGAACAGTTGTGTTTTCATTTTCATTGGTTTCCATGAATTTTTTTAACTCTTCTTTAATTTCCTGGTTGACCCATTCATCTTTAGTAGGATACTCTTTAGCCTCCATGTATTTGAGTCCTTTCCGACTTTCCTCTTGTGATTGAGTTCTAGTTTCAAAGCATTGTTGTCTGAAAATATTCAGGGAGTGATCCCAATCTTTTGGTACCTGTTGAGACCTGATTTGTGACCTAGGATGTGGTCTAGTCTGGAGAATGTTCCATGGGCACTAGAGAAGACTGTGTATTCTGTTGCTTTGTGATGGAATGTTCTGAATATATCTGGGAAGTCCATTTGGTCCAGTGTGTCATTTAAAGTCTTTTTTCCTTGTTGATGTTTTGCTTAGATGATTTGTCCATTTCATTGAGGGGGTTGTTAAAGTCCCCCACTATTATTGTGTTGTGTTTGATGTGTTTCTTTGATTTTGTTTTTAATTGGCTGTTCCCATGTTAGGGGCATAGATATTTACAATTGTTAGATCTTCTTGTTGGATAGACCCTTTAAGTAGGATAGAGTGTCCTTCCTCATCTCTTATTACAGTCTTTGGTTTAATATCTAATTTGTGTGTTAAAAGGATTGCCACCCCAGCTTTCTTTTGGTGCCCATTAGCATGGTAAATGGTTTTCCACCCCGTGACTTTCAATCTGGGGGTGTCTTTGGGTCTAAAATGAGTCTCTTGCAGACAGCATATCAATGGGTCTTGTTTTTTAATCCAACCTGATAGCCTGTGTCTTTTGATTGGGACATTTAGCCCATTTACCTTCAGGATAACAATTGAAAGATATGAATTTAGTGCCATTGTATTGTCTGTAAGGTGACTGTTAGTGTCTATTGTCTGTGTTCCTTTCTGGTCTATGCTGCTTTTAGGCTCTCTCTTTGCTTAGAGGATCCCTTTCAATATTTCTTGGAGGGCTGGTTTCGTGTTTGCAAATTCCTTTAGTTTTTTTTTTTTTTTTTTTTTGTCCTGGAAGCTTTTTATCTCTCCTTCTATTTCCAATGACAGCCTAGCTGGATATAGTATTTTTGGCTGCATATTTTTCTCGTTTAGTGCTCTGAAGATCTCATGCCAGTCTTTTTTGGCCTTCCAGGTCTCGGTGGATAGATCTTTTGCCAGTCTAATGTTTCCACCATTGTACATTGCAGATCTCTTCTCCCAAGCTGCTTTCAGGATTTTCTCTTTGTCTCTGAGACTTGCACGTTTTACTATTAGATGTCAGGTGTTGACCTATTTTTATTGATTTTGAGAGGGGTTCTCTGTGCCTCCTGGATTTTGATGCCTGTTTACTTCCCTACATTAGGGAAGGTCTCTGCTATAATTTGCTCCAATATACCTTCTGCCCCTCTCTCTTTTTCTTCTTCTTCTGGGATCCAAATTATTCTAATGTTGTTTCATCTTATGGTATCGCTTATCTCTTGAATTCTGCCCTCGTGATCCAGTAGTTGTTTATCTCTCTTTTTCTCAGTTTCTTTATTTTCTTGATGGCAGAAATTTAAGTGGTGCTGCTACTGTGAAAACACTATGGTGGATCCTTAAACATTAAACATAGAATTATTATGTAATCCATCAATTCTACTTCTGGGTACATACCCAAAAGAATTGAAAGCAAGGACTTGAACAGATGTTTGTACATCAGTGTTCATAGCATCATTATTTTCAGTAGCCAAAATGTGGAAGCAATTCTAGTGCCCATCAAGAAATGAACGGATAAGGAAAATGTGATAGCTACTTACAATGGAATATTATTCAGCCTTAAAAAGGAAGGAAATTCTAGACCTATGCGACAAAATGAATGAACCTTGAGGCCATTTTGCTAAGTGATGGGGCACTTGGGTGGCTCAGTCGGTTAAGCATCTGCCTTCAGCTCAGGTCAAGCTCCCAGGGTCCTGGGACTGAGTCCTACATCAGGCTTGCTGCTCAGTGGGGAGCCTACTTCTCCCTCTCCCTCTGTCACTTCCTCTGCTTATGTTTGTTCTCTCTCTGTCAAATAAATAAATAAAATCTTAAAAAAAATAAGAACATTATGCTAAGTGATTTAAGTAAGACACAAAAGGGTTAATATTGTATGATTGCACTTATATGAGGTAACTATCATAGCCAAATTCATAGAGATGGAATGTTGACTTTTTAAAAAGTCCATTTGGGACTTCTGACCCTGTTTAAAATTCCTTTTCTTTTATTTTTCCCCTCTGATTCTTTTAGTTTGTTTCCCTCTGTCTGCCAGTCTTCCACATCTTTATATACCTTTTGTTGGTGTTTTTAGGAGCTCTCAAAGCTAGTATATCTTGCTCTAGCTCTGGGTTTTATGTGTCCCCTGAAGCTAAAACTGAAACATGGAGCATGGCTGTCCAGCATATGGGTTGGCTCCCCGACCACGAGCTGATTCGAGATTTGGATCATTTGTTTACTCCTTCATTCATTCAACAAATCATTAATTACTAGCTATGTGTTGGTATTCAACTGGATATGATACAGTCATGTACAGAGACCCTTTCTTGTAGAATTGCTGAAGGTCTTGTATGTCCCATGATCAATCTTCAAGTAATTCTTTCCTGTAGCCCACTTTCTCACCTATTATATGTCTCGTCAGACCTTTGCCCATACTAATTTCTTTTGAACTCTACTCTACTTTAGATGAGTTATTTGAAGACTGTATTCCAATTCCATTTCAATTCTGGTAGTCAGTCTTGCAACTGCCTAACAAAGAGTTCCTTTTTTTGTGGTCATAGCATCTTGTTAAGTTAGGTTACTCTTTATTGCATTCTCAATGCAAGCTGTGATTGAAATAGAGAGTATTTATCCAAGTAGAAAGAATTTTACAACCCCTATAGTGGTACTTTAGGTTAAAATTATAGTTGACTC
Source organism: Eumetopias jubatus (assembly GCF_037043125.1). NCBI lineage: Eukaryota > Metazoa > Chordata > Mammalia > Carnivora > Otariidae > Eumetopias > Eumetopias jubatus. The sequence goes on from NW_028274818.1 coordinate 15,300,686, forward strand.
ATTTGCCCCCACATAAAGTGATTCCCTTATTGCCAATAACTTCAATCTTATCAAGTACTCATTCAAAACTGTGCTTTACTCTACATTTTTTTCCGTCTTCATGGCTTTTTCTCAGTTAATCCTTCTAAACCTGGTCTATTAATGTTATTTTAGAACAACAGAACTGGAGACATCTGAACACACTACAGCCAAAAGGGGCTGCTTCTGTGGATCACAATTAAACTGAGGGTTTTCTATTCCTTCCTGAAGTAAAATCTTTTTTTCTTAAAGCAAAAGGCCAATCCTCAATTTCAAGAGTTTTCTTAGGATTTGTATCCATTCATCCATTAGTGTAGCCTTGTGCCCTGTAGACTGTAGATGCTTACTATCACCTTAATTATTTTAAGGGATATATTTAGAATAAAAGAAAATATCTACCATTGGAATGTTCTTTGAGATTAATGCTTTTAAGAACAACCTGGCATTGTGAAGATTTAGCTGGAGCTAAATTTGAATCTTGTTTTTCCTCCTAAATATTAATTGTCAGACTTTAATAAATTATTTAATATCCACGGCTAAATATCATGATATCTAAAATAGGGGCAATATTAACTATTGCTTGAAGTTAGATGAGGTTATTATTTCCCACATGGTGTCTGACACATACGGTGCACACGACATCATTAGTAGTATTGTTACTATTTAAAAAAATTGCTCACAGGCTCATGTTCCTTCATTGCTCTCTTCATGCACGTTTTGATTTTACATAGTAATCTAATATGTTCATGAGTATGGACTGAGGTAGGAATCATGTTGGCTTGAGCATCAGGAAACCTGGGTTGGTTCAAATACAAACAATATTTTGTCCCATCAGGACTGAGCATCATGTCACTTCTCTTATATGCAATTTCTTTGTGAAACCTCTTATTTCTCAAACTATCCTGTTTAGTTATACCAATAATGTGAGTGTTTGCATATGTCTTAGAAACTGTTCTGCAGATCTGTTTTGTTCCAATTTTACTGTCCTAATCATTTCTCTATTTCTTGCTCTCCTTTTCTCGAAGCTTTTGGCTTCTGAACCTAAAAATCATATGAACAAGCCACATTAGTAGGTTACAATGGAGAATTACAAAGATCACTTTAGAAGAATTTACTGGTATAGCACATTCCAAATTATTTCCCAGCAGTCAAAACAAAAACACTCTGAAACACATTTTTTTTCTCCCAAGAAAAGCAATTTTTGTCCCCATCATCATGACTTTTATGTCCTCCATTTCCTCTAAATATAACACACATTAATTTTCACTCACTTTGTTTTAGGTTTTATTCAATCGGATTGAGTGTCAAAGACTAAATATACCACCCTCCCTGCTTAGCTCCCTGCGCCACGCATCCTGCTCTGTCTTCATGATTCTCCCTTCAAGATAATGGCACTTTTCCAAACACGTTTTGAAACCACACACCCATGGATTTCAGGCAATCCAGAGCTTTCCCACCTTGTGAAAGAGGCGCCATGTCATTTTGAGAGGCATGGCTCTTTGTAGAAACTTGACCCTTAATTATTGCTGATTGTCTGTTTGGCTTGAGCTCAGTTCTGTGCTCTGCTTGCCTGCTGTCCTTGCCCACATTGTGTCATTTTCATTTTCAGACCCACACCCACCTATTTGTCCTGCTCGCCAGCCATTACTTTGCCTGCCGCTGCCTGTCCCATACTGCTTCCCAGCTGTTACTTTGCTGCCAGGCACAGAGCTAGAGAGCCACTCTTGAATTCACCTGCCAGGCTCAGTCTGAGCCCTTACCCAGGCTGAGAAGAAAGAATGGACAGGAATTAGATGGCCTGCCACATTCTATCAATGGTATCAAATTCTCCTCCTGTCCCAGTGTAACCTGAAATATCGATGTGAAGCTTTTATACCTCAAACAAATACAATTCTTGGATCATTGGAGTGTTTGCATAATTTAAGAAGTATAAGAATATGTGTTCAACAATTTTGATCAAGGCAATAGAATAAGAATTGATAGGGCCTAGTTATTGAATATAAAACTGAGGTTCTTCAAAGTTGCTTTATAATACCCTTGTTAAAGCTTTGAACATTTTCAGAAAAATCTGGAAATCTGATAAATTCAACATTAGAGGACTGAATTGTATTTCTCTACATATTTCTATAGGAAAAATATGTCCCATAAACGTAGGACAGTCTTTATTCTAAGCTCAATGTCAACCTAAGGGTTGTTTCTGTCAACCTAATGCTCATTGTTCTCTATAAAAACCATCAACTTTCCAAGTACAATTCAACACCCCGCCCCACTTCCATGAAACCTGCTTAGCTCAACTTCGGTATAAAATGACAAGCATGACGCTCAATCCAGATAATCTGGGCTTTGTCCAAGCTTTGCCACTTACCAGTCAAGTGACTTTGAGCAAGGCACTTTTAAGCCCTGATTCTCATTTTCTCCATGTGTATTTTTGGAGTGATGTTGTCTCTGTCCAGTTTGTAGAGTTGTCATAAATATCAAATGAAGTAATCTGTGAAAGTGTTTGGTAAACTTTCTAATGACAGAAATATTATGGTAGCATTTCCTTCAAATGTACTTATTCTATTTGCTTTTGGATGTTCAATTACAAAATATCTCATTAAGTATAAATAGTAAAAAATAATATAATGAACGCTAACAGTGAAAACCCAGTCATTGCTTTTGTTCTCTACATTTAATCCCCCAACAACCCTAGGAGATAGGTCACATTTTCATTTTATAGATGAGGAAGCCGAAGCAAGAAAAGTAACCCGCCAACAAACACAGGCAATAGGCAGGGGAGCCAGGCTTCTTACCCAGGCTGTCTTTGGAGCTTGCAGTCTTAACCACTAAAGGGTTAACCACCCGTCCCGATGCCCTGGCTGATGGAGGGAATATGGTTCATTCATCCAACCTTTTATTATTTTGGTAGGGGGAGGAGGAGGGGTTTTCTAAAACATAATACTTCCCTCACCAGCTTCTCTACATTTTATGGGAGATGGGGCTAAGCCACAGCAATGAGGCATGACACTTTGCCTCTCTTTCCAGTGACTATCTCTTCAGATTGGGAAACATTCCTTCACTGTGGCCCACTAAGCCCTCAAGGGTCACTTTTCTGTGCATATGTCTCTGGTTCCATCGGGCAGTGCTGTCCTGGGGCTTATCATTTTCTGGCTGGTTATCCTTAGCTGGGAGATGTTCTGAAGTTTCTGACATTTTCAAGGAGGCAAATGCTCCATTATCCAGGTTCTAGGCCTGACTTCGAGAATCAACAATGGGGAGAAGTCAACTTCCATGGAGCCCTGGGTAAATGGCCAACCCATTCCAAGAAAGGAGGCTTCTCTTCTATGGCATCGTGGAGTTTTCCTGAGAATTAAGGTGTAGCTCCTGCCTGACACTTAAGGAACTTCCTAGTTGCGCCACCATAGGGGCAGGGAGACTGTTTGGCACACAGTGCCCCTGTCAATGGTTCTGGTTATTTTCTCTGACGTAACTTGCTTCCACCTTCCATGCTGTCTCGTTCTTCTGTTCCAGCCTTCCCTTTAGCTCTCCTCTTCTCCCACAGGCCATTGTTGGGGAGCTTCCTCTCTGGGAGAGTCTTGCTTGCCAGAATAGATAATCTCCTTTTCTAAGACCCATGTGAGAAGATTGTGGTCAATTGTTTGTTTTGTTCTTCATTTGCTGACCTACTGGATCCAACACTAGCTTCTGTGGGTCGGCTAGCTGCTGCTTTCTCAGATATACCGGGAAAATTAAAGATGCCATAACTCCCTTCTAGGCACTGCAAGTAGATGCTTCCCCTCTGCAGGGTCAGGCCTGCCAGCCGACAGGAGGAAATGTATTACTGTGGATGCAGATTAGGTCACTAGCTGTCCATGCAGCACACCAGCCTTGTTCTAGAACGTTTGATAGGAGTGCTGGCAATTTTCCCAGTGCCTGTGTGGGTGTATAAGGAAATGCAGCAGGCCCTGTGTACCACACGGGGTAGTCCTTATACTCATAACAAATGATCCTAACATCTCAAAGACTTCAAACCATATGGGTTTATTTCTTGCTTTTGCTGCATGTCCCTCATGTTACCTGTACATTGCAGGTAATCAGGGTGTTCTAGGTGTTGTAGTCATTTGGAAACCTGCAAGGTGCTGGATGCTCCGTCGTGATAAAATCACATCAGGGGAGGGGGCCACTCCGGCGCTGGCTTCTTTAAATTTTCTCCTGCAGGTGACACATGTCACTTTCACTCACATACTGTTTCTTAAATTTATTCTCAGGTACCTTGTCTTAGCAGCCTTAGTAAGAATTTGGAAACCAAGTGATAGGCGAATTATTGCTATGCACCAAGAAAAAAGTGATTTCATTTACTCTCTGAATGTTAAGCATTGCAAAGGGTCGTACTTGTTCAGAAAATTGCAAAAGGAAATGGAAGAGAATTTTCAAAAATAGGAAGAATTTTCCTAAACTTTTTCGGAATGTTGGATCTATTTTGTGTAGAAAATACCTGCTTTGTGTTTGTAGAAAAAGGTGAAGATTCTAATGGTAGAGGGATAGAGTAGATGATTGTGGGATGTGGCTGCAGTCTTTCATTTGGTCTCCCCACATGGCTTTAAAAGTCTTTTCTACAGTGCTCATATGGTACTTATGTAATTCTAAAAGAAAAAGAAAATGTATGGGGCAGAGGAGAGAAGTTGTTGTTTTTCTTCCTCTTTTTAAATATACTTTAATTGTGCTTACCCATTTTAACCTGTGGCAGAAGAAACATGCTGTAATTGACTGGAGAACTCTTTCAATAGCCAAATTGTATCACAGAAATCCACAAAAGACGGGAGAAAAGCAGAATAAATAAGGAAAAAAATAATATAGAATGAGATAAGCAGCAGCATTCATGGTAATAAGATAACAACTTACTGATATTTGTCACCGACATGGAGTGTTTTCCAACTTTCTGGCATTACCAAAACCAGCTGTTGTGCACACGCGGAATATACCTCCTGGTTTTCCAATGAAGGTATGTAAGTGGAAACTTGTGATTTTTAGGATATATGTCGCTTCAACTTTTCTAAATATGCCAAATTGTTCTTTGAAGCATTTACACCAATTTACTCTTCCGCCAGAAATATTTAGGGTTTCTGTCACTAACTACTGTCCATTACAATTGACATTTTCCTGATTTAAAATTTGTACTATCTAAATAAAATCTCATTGTGGCTTTAATTTGCCTTTATCTGATTAGTGATAAGGTTGAACACTTCCTATAAGTTTATTGGACCCTTGTGTTTACTCGTCTGTGAAATGCTTGTTCATATCACATCTTTTGAAAAATTCCAGTATTTATCTTTTGATTTGTAGGAATTGTGTAAACATTTTGTATAGTAATCTTTTTTCTGTTGTGTGTGACATGTCCCCTAAATAGCTTATGTCACCACTGTATGAGGACATTTGGGCAGAAGTTCTTAGTTTTAATGTAGTAACACTTATTTATCTTTTATGTTTTGTGCTCTTTTAAGAGATACATTCCTATCTCAAGGGCATTAAAATGTCTTCTTTCATTTCAAAAGACTTTAAAGTTTTGCTGCTTTAACTTAAGTCTCAATCTACCTGTATATGGTAATTTTTATATTTGGTAAGAGATTGGGATCCAATTTCCTTTTATTTTCTAATAAGGGTAATTAATTTTCCTTGCAACTCTTACTCACTTGTCTTTTTCCTAATGATATGCAGAAACAAATATAAGTTCTTATAGGTATGTATTTTCTTGTGGTTCTTTGTGTTTCTGTTGGATTTTCCCCCCATCTTTGCACTAATGTTACACTCTCCTAATTTATATGGCTTTAATATATGTCTTGAAATCTGTTAGCAAAGACAGGTTCTTGTTGCCTTCTACTTCGGCAACACCTTGGATACTGTAGTTCTTTGTTCTTCTTTATACACTCTAGGGTTAGTTTGTCAAGTTCCGTAAATAACTATGTTGTGATTTTTATAGGAATTGCATTGGATTAATAGATTACCATACAAAAAATGTAATCTTTATGATAGTCATTTATTCCAAGAACATAATCTATCTCTCCCTTTGTTTTAGGTCTCTTAAATGTTAATCAATAAAGCTTAGCTGTTTTTTTTTCATAGTAGTAATGCACTTTTTAGATTTCTTCCTAAGTACCTTATAATATAAATAGCATCGTTTGACTAGTTACATTTTCTAGTTTGCTTATTTCATTCTTTAACTGGCATAGACAAGTACAATTGATTTTTGTCCATTGATCTTTATATCAGATTGGGTTAAATTATTCTGCAGTAGTAAAGAAGACCAAAATTTCAAAAAAGTTCCTTTAAACAATAAAAGTTTATTTCTCACACATGCTACATGTTCAACAGGGTTGGCAGGGGGGACTCTGATCTATGTCTTCCCAGCCAGGGAAAGAGGCTGACAGAGCAGCACCATCTGGACATGGCAGAGTGAAAGAGAGAATGAGCAAACATAGTAAATTGCACACGGCTACTTGTAGCTTTACCGGGGTAATGGCACATGTCACTGCTCATATTTCATTAGCTAAAGCATGTCACGTGACCGACCACCTCTGACTTGACAAGGGGTCAAGTAGAATGTGCCTAGAAAAAAAGGGAGCCCCAGAAACTGAGGAACAGCATGAATCATATGTATATCTTCTCTCTAGAACTTAGGTCAAGTATTTGTCTTTAGATTGTGTTATATATAGAGAGAGAGCACATTTGATAATCACTTTGGTACTTACCTCAGTATTTATTTTCCTTATTTCAATGCACTGGCTAGTGAAATATTTAATAGAGGCAGTGATGGTGCATGTCCTTATTCTACTTCTGATTTTACAAAAGTGCTAAACCTATGTCAAGTTATGTTTTTAGTTTATTAAAAGGGTTTTGGTTCTAAATAAATAGTTTTGGTTCTAAATTAATAATCTTTTCTTAAGAATTTTGGTCCCAAAAATATCACATAGAGTTTTTTCTTTAATATATTTTTTATGGTGAATTATATTGATATGTTTTTAAGTTCAGGTAAATTTTGTAATTCTGAAATGAACCCAACTTGGTCAGGAGATTTAATCTTTTTGTACATTTCTGGATTCAATTTGCTTACGTTTTATTCAGATTTTTTTTTTGAGTTTATGTACCTTAGTGAGAATGGCCTATAATTTTTCTTTTTTATATTCTCCTGTCTGTTTTTTCTTTAATATGTATATCAGTTATACTAGCCTCATAAAATAAATTGGGAAATATTCTCTTTTATTCCATTTGTAAGAGTGTTTGTAAAAATTAGAATTAATTTAATTCGAGTTGTTTCTTGTTGTCTTCCCGAATTAGCTTAGGTTAGAAATGTGCTTAGGAATTTGTCTAATTTGTATAAGAATTCAAGTTCAATTCTCATAAAATTGCCTACAATTATTTTCTTATATTTATAATCAGGTTATACCTAGTTTATGCCTGTATTTTCATACCCAATATTTATTATACATCTATTATTTTTCCTTGGTCAGTTATGCCAGAAGTTCAACAATTTTAATAGGAATTCCATGGGTACTAAAAACCCAGGAATAGGAAATACATCTTGATTTTGCCCATTAAAACTTTCTCTCAAGTGCTTGAAAAACTAAGCTTATTACAGTAAGTTTTTCCAGAATGAGTATGAACTTGCTTAGAGTTGTCTAACTAAAACCCCATTTTCTTGACTTTTTTCAGAACAAGGAAATAACGATTCAATGTGACATGATGTCTTTACAACTAGGAAGAGAAATTGCTAGCAACTCTGTGGTCGATCACAAAATGGTCACAAACTCTTTCCATTCTGTATGTTTTTCGCCCTTTGCAATGTGACTTTGCCATTCCTTCTTTGAAGCATGGAGTCTATTTTATAGCCCCCCGAGGCTGGGCTTGGTCATATGACTTGCTCTGGCCAACGGGACATCAGCATATGTGATGCCGGCGGAGGCATGAAAAGTCCTTGCACCTGGCAGCCTCCCATATTATGTTGCTGGGAATTTTTCTGCTACTATCACAATGAGCCCAGGATTAGACTCTCAAGACTGTCAAGTCAACTGCTAGTTGAAATAGTGAGGCCAAATCAGACCATCCAACCTCAGCCAAGTTGATCCAAAATAGATGAAAAAAAAAGAAAAGAAAAGAAAAGAAAAGCTTACAGCTACATGTTTAGCTGAACTTCCCTCCTGTACACTTTTATTTTTTCTCTACTTATTTCTCAAGCAGTTATAGGGGTGGTGGGACTGTTGGTGCCCAATTCATTTACCAGATGTGTCCTCAGGATTGATAGGACCGAACTGCAAAAGTTGAGGGATGTGTCAATCCATTGTCTGCCTTTGCAAATTACAGGCAGAATTTCAGAATGTGGAGCAGAATCGCTAATCTTAGATTGTCTATTTTGAGTCATGACTTCCTACTACAGAGCAGCAGTTATGTGGTAGAAGTATTCTTATCCCCAGAATGGTGACCCAAAAGATATACTGTAGTTACACAATTTAAAAAGTTAGGCCTTGGATTCACAAGGCATAAGGGGAAGCCAGTGATTGGTTAACTTGTTTAAAGACAAACGTGTGTGTTTTGTAACAGGTCTGAATGATGCATCTGTCTAATTCACTGCATCCTATGTATCTATTTCCAATTTTCCCAAATTCCCAAGGCCCTACATATTAGCTGGTCTTAATTAGAATTCGTTTTTAATGAAAGTTGCCCTTGCAAGATTGTAATAATCAACAAGTAGAAAATAGGATATTTTGACAAGAGATGAATGTTTCCTCTAGAAGCACCTAGTTCTGATCAGGTTGATATATAAAAGGTTATGGTTTCCAGATCTCTCATTGAAGAGAAAGTAAAGGAAGTTGAAGAGATGACACTTGGGGTTTATCTCTGGCTGCCTTACCAACAAGAAACACAGCAAGACATTTCTCTCATTTCTAAACATTTCTCTAAATAAGATAACTTAGAGAAAACAGAACCACAATGGACTAGTTGTTTCCCAAACAAGTTTTCCATTTATGAGATAAGAATGGAGCGATAGAAGTATCAGTTGCTTTAGGATATTTCTCATCTAGGATGAGATATCCCAGATAGTAGAAAAGAGAGAGTCTCGATAGAATTGACGTCAAACAGGCACTCATAAGTATACACATATTCATATCCAGTTAGGCAGCTAAAATGTCAACAATCCAATTGCTTCTGTGGTTGAATTAAAATCTCCCATTTCCAAATGCAACATTTAGAAAGAACATCAGCTGCTCCTCATGATGTAGAGAAATGGCTACTTAGAAGAGGGTCTCCAGGGGCAAAGAAGGCCAACAACAGAAACTTACATCCACAGACCAAGCTTCTAGGGTGTCAATGTATTAAGGTTTAGAATTCCATTTTGCTCCCCAGAAAAGAGAGAGAGAGCACTAGAAATTACTCCTTGTGTTGCTGTCTAATAGTGGCAGATCATTTTGATTCCATGATTAAATGGATTGAGGCGCGTGAAAGCGGGAGAAGGGGGAGGGGCACAAAGGGATTATAGGATAGGTGTACTGCTACTTTAAAATTATGCATGCCTGGCCCCATCCAGGTCCCTCCCACTGCTTGAAGCACCTGCTGAAAGCTTGGGGAGCTCAGTTCCAGGCGGGCCACGAAGCTGACTGCGCTGAGTTTCAGGTAACCAAGTGTTTGTCGTGCAGGATACTCTCCTTGGGCACCCACGTCTTCCTTGCAGCGTTCCTGCTGCTGTGGCCTATTTGCTGAGAGTAACCCGGGGGTTACCGCAGCGTTGCCAGGCAACAGGGGACAGTGGTCCTGTGAAGAGCCATTTGTCACACTGAGGGGACTGGTTGAAATGCAATAAAGAAATGGTAATTCAGCTTATTTATCAATACAATTACTTACACAGTATTAGGGGGTCCATATTTAACCTACAAATAAGTAGTCATATGAGGAAATACGAACACAAACGTTTGCTAAATACTAAGGCATAGGACAGACAGATGGTGTTGGGTTTCTAATCAGCTTTACTGTGAGCTTAAAGTTGCTGCACATGCTGGGTTGGGGGGAAAGGCCCAAAACGCTTTGCCAGCTTTATTTCGGACATCTGTAAGTTAGCTGTGCGCTACAACATAAGGTGTATGTGTAAAGAAAATCTATGCAATTCTTTTCCTTGCTAAGTAGATAGCGCTAATTCCCCGGGGTAAAGTAGTCATCTGAAATTACTGCGTGGTGAAATATAGGCACAAAAATATATATGTATCTGCGTATATATATAAAGCTGGTTGTCCTGTGGACTCTTCGAGTCTGATTTGCCCCACAAAAGGAAGACAGTTACCAAAAGAAAAAGTATTTTCCTCTGGATGTTTTTTCTTTGAGAAGTTCAATAATGTTTCTTGTCAGGGGCTCAAAGTCCTCAGGCTTTGGATGAACTTAAACTTTAAAGATGTAGCAGCTTTTGCTTGACACTTTGTTTTTGCTCCTCAGACACCAGCTGCTTCTCATGTCCTCACCTTTGCTAAGGACGTCTCTGGTATTACCTCAGCGTGAAAACGTATCTGCGGTTTCTGGAAAATGGAGTATCTCAACGTTACTTAAGGTGCCCTGCTTCAGAGCGTGGCTGGCGAGCGACATTGGCCTTATTATTTATTTAGGAATGTTTCACCAGGAGGAGCGTGCTTTTTTTGTAAACATGCATTGTCTGGCTCTTTCCCTGGGCTTCCGCTTCCTGACCCACGTCCCAGAAACCTTGCTCTTTGCGTATTTCGCTGCCATCTCCTTGGCTGACTCTCAGGGTCTCTTCCCAAGGCTGGAGAATGTGGGAGCTTTCAAGAACGTGTCACTTGTGCCAACCCAAGCGACGTGTGGACTCCCAGACCGAAGCACATTTTGTCATAGCTCTGCTGTTGCTACGGGTCTTGGGTTCTGTACCCAGCGGCTTTGCATTCAGGATTGCCCCTATAGATCTTCACCTGCCGTCTACACTGCCCTGTTCTCCACAGGCCTTGGGAGCTGCGTCACGATAGACAAGCATGATCTGTGTCCCAACTGCCAGAGCAATTCCACAAGCTTTATTTTTGGAAATCACAAGAATTGCTTTTCTTCTCCTCCTTCTCCGAGGCTGGCGGCATCATTTACTTTAGCTGTGTGGTTGAAACCTGAGCGAGGAAGTGTAATGTAAGTAGTAAAGGGAGTGTAAGCTTTCCTAGGGTCTTGGACCATCCGTAGTGAAGATTATTGCAACGTGAATTCTGAACTAGAAGTGAAGGCTAACCCTGGAATTCATGAGATTGAAGATCAACTCCCATGTTACAGCCTTCCTGTTCAGGTTTACATTCCAACCTTTCCCCACTAAATTTAGAATTTTTTCTCTCTTTCATGGATGAAGTGAGCCCTCAAAAAAGAATATGTTGAATAGTTTCATTGCAGGCAGATCTGTTTCCACGGCTCATTTATTTTCCAGCCATTGAGCGAAAACTTTGGTCTTAGAGGCTCAGCCAGGCTCAGTGTGAGTTTGAAGGTATAGGGGCTAGTAGTACAAATAACTGATATTTTCTAAGTTCTGATCTAGATTTTTATAAACAACCTGCTCCTGCCAGAGTAGAAAATTTTCTTTTTTTTAAAAAAAGATTTTATTTATTTGACAGAGAGACACAGCGCGAGGAGGAACACAAGCAGGGGGAGCAGGAGAGGGAGAAGCAGGCTTCCCACAGAGCAGGGAGCCTGATGCAGGGCTCGATCCCAGGACCCTGGGATCATGACCTGAGCCAAAGGCAGACGCTTAACAACTGAGCCACCCAGGAGCCCTGAGTAGAGAATTTTCATTAGGCAGATAGCTCTCCAAGGGCTTAGGACTGTGTTTTATTCATCCTTATTTTCCCAGGAAGAGATGTTTGTTTGACTCATGGAAGATGCCCAATCATATAAGTTGAATAAATGAATAATCCTCTAACTCTGAAAAGATAACAGCATTTGGTGCTTTACCTTGTGGTGTTTTCTGTTAGGAAATATATAGGTAAGCATGGAAGATTCCCAGAAGCTTTTATGCCATTGATCACAGTAGAAATGCCTTTGGTGAGTTTGGACTGGGGCTTCCTTAACATTATTTTTTGTTAGTCTATATAATCACCTGTTTTTCATTCTGTAACAGTTTCTAAAACTGACTTCCCATGTGTTTTCTCTCAGTTTTTAGAGCCAATCTGGAGATTTGAATAAGTAAGGAAGTTTGGAGGCATTTTTTGCTTATCTTTTGTCTTCCTGTACGGGCTTTTGGCTCGTCCCTTTCTGACAGTTTCTTTGTTTGAGAGTGTTGGCCAAATACCGAAAAACTTGTGAAACAAACCAGAAAAGTCTTATAATCTCATAAGCAAATATGACTTAAATGTCTTTGGTGTTTAGTTTTAATTTGCCAAGTGAAAGTTGGCATTTTTCTTCACTTGGAGTAAAAATGATCACAAACCATTATCTCTATTTCTGTATCTCCCCTAAAAGCAAACCTTGTTTTTTTTTTGTTTTTTGTTTTTTGTTTTTTTTACTGTTTGAAATGTCAATAAATCCAACCTACTCAGTTTATGTAAAGAGTATCCAAAGAGTCTTAAAAAAATTGTTGACAAATATGGCTAGGAAAAATTATTTTTTCCCCATTTTTTTTCCCCATGGGATAAGTCTCTTCTTCTATTGGTATCGTTTTGTATAAATAAGACAGAGGGGTATTGATAGAGGCAGTGGCACTTGGTTTACAGTCTGGAGAGTTCCATGCATCAAGGTCATTTCCATTCTCAAAACTAAAATAACTATGGGAATTGGGGGAATTTCGAGGTGTTTGCACTAGATAAATAAAACAAACAAAGCATGGATTATCCAATTATTGTTTATCCAGGACCAGAATAAATCCGGTTCCTAAATATTTTGCTACCTGCCTTCCTCTCCCATTCATTATCTACCAAAGCTAGTATGTTTACAAGCAAACAAAATAGCAAGGAAGATAATCAATAACATATTAAGAAATGCATTTTCAGCAAGCTTGGGAAAATAAGCCTGCATTTGGCAAATATATTCTTGAGTAATGGTCAAATTTAAACTTGTTGATTTAAACTCAAGAAAAATGAGTAGAGACAAACTCTTCTTAGATTGTTTGAGACCTGGAGACCTGGAGGCAAGGGTGGGGCGGGGGCTGGTCAAGAGACCTCTCTTTCATCCCAGTGATTTAGAAATATCCATCCACTGGAGGGTTAAAAAAAAATCACAGTAGAATTTCTATAAAGCCATATTTCTACTTTTTATAAAAACTTTGTCAACTAAACCTATTTGCCTGTGTTAAAAATATCCTTGTCCTCATAACTTTATCACCAGAAAAATGTACAAAATATAGGAAAACCATGAAATAGTAACTAGTAAGTGTTCTCCAAACTTATTTTCACCTCCAGGAAAGAATACATGCAAGTGAGAAGGGACAGTTTGTGGAAAACGTGACCTTTAAGGAAAGTTTGAAAACCTCTTTAGCAATAGTTCTTGTTTGGCCTCACCTTATCTTTGTTTCTTTGATGTTGCTTCTTCTCGATTTGGTCTTTGACTCCTTGGTTTTTAGGGTCAGCTGTATACCTGGCTCTGCTGTTCTGAGAAAACTCATGAGCTAATGGGAAGACAGATGCATCATGCCATTACTAATGCAGCACAGTGTGTTAACTGAGCACCAAGGAAGGCCGCTTAAGCAACCCTGAGCCAGAGAGAAGGTTCCAGGATCAGGCATAGTCCTGGAGATGCCTGAGCTGAGTAGGAGGCAGCTGGGTGAAGAAAGGGACCCAGATTCCTCCAGTACCTGGTGAAATTCTCCTTCCTGTTGAGTTCTTGTTTGTGAGATACAGGTTGATGAGCATCTTTAAGAGCTAGTTACTCGGGGAGATGTTAATGGCTAATGTCAGTGAGATTTGTCTTTACATAGCAGATCTTTGAGAATAATCCACTCAGGAGGCTGCTAGCAAGCATTCATCATATTCTCTCTTCTGCTAAGAAGTTGAATAGTTAAATTGAAATGTGATAGAGAGGAATGAGGTTTCGGTTCATAGCTTTTTCTGTTCACTGGGTACAGAGTGGCCCAAAACATACAATCATACAATCAACATAAGAAAATTTATATTAAACATAAATTAACATAGAAAATAAACATTTATAAGAACACCATTTGTTGATTTAAAGGGATGGGAAAAGTGTGCCATTATGATGAGGATAGAAGTGATTTTTAAGAAATAACTTGGTAATTGGCCTGACATAAGACCTAGGAAATTTCTGAACGTTCTTCTATTTTATCAAAATATTATTTCACTGTTGTCTCTAGAAGATTGTAAGACCTTTCATCCAAGATCATCAACGTCCTCTCAGTGCCTCAGTTGGGCTGTGTGGCCGGGGAGAGCTCTTACAGACCTGGCTTTGGCTTCTGGCCAGTTGATGAGGAAGGAAGTAGAGATTGCAATTGTCCATTCTCCATTTCATCATGGGAATTCAGTAGAGCGATTCTGACTTCAGGGCTAACACTTTCCAGTCTTCTATGAACACTAAATTCTCTTTACATTATTAAAAAAAAAAAAAAAGATTTGCACAGATGACTCAGTCCCCAAGCAGGACATAGTGTCTCGTGCCACTTCCTATAAAAGAAATAGCAGAAGACTAATGAGCCAACAGGCTAAATGTTGGTTTTGCTGGATGATTCAAGCACTTTCGTTCCCATCACGAATCTCTAATAAAGGGTGTTGAAGTTCTGGGGAATATATTGTAAATAAGAATTCTATTTTTTATTGAAATAAAGGGCTTCTTAATTGGAGTAAAACCTGCTCTTAATATAAGGGCATTCAGGCACTTACTCACCGGGGTGCCCCTCTGAGTGGAGTTTGGGGTTATTTTCACACCACTGTAACTGCACAATGCCTTAGCATGTCTTTTGGTTGGATGCTGACCTTTTCTCTCTTCTGGTTGTTTCCTAAGGTGTGTTATAGAAAAGACGGCGGATGGGCAGATTGTGTTCAAACTTACAATATCCGAGAAAGAGACCATGTTTTATTATCGCACAGTAAATGGTTTGCAGCCTCCAATAAAAGTAATGACACTGGGGAGAATTCTTGTGAAGGAATGGATTCATCTTAGTGTGCAGGTGAGTAAAATAAAAAATATTTAACATTTGGTTAAACACAAGGATCAGTCTTCCTGTCTTTCCTCTAAATGGCATCTTCCCACAAGGTCTGAAGCAGTGCTTTTAGATTTCATTTACGTGTAAATGACAACTATAGAAAAATAACATTTAAATGACCTAGTGATGTATCTCTTGATATTCCAGCAGTTCCCCCTCAAAATTGCTGTGAAAACTTCCACGAAAGCTTGGGACAATGCTCTTTGGGATGATAACATCCTCAGGAAATTTTTGTTTTATTTGGTTAGTGTATTTTGTTGAAAAAATGTGGCAGGGCTCTTTCAGTGCCTGGTACTGATTTTACTAGTTATGGCAGCATGAACCACCCCCCGCTGCCTGGTTGTTAACAACTGTCTCTTCCAGATCGCATCTGATGATGTGAATAAAATTTAGTTGTTGCATTAAAATGCTGACCTTAGAACTAATGAACTTTACACTTCAGATGCTCAAAAAGTGTTATATGATTACTTTAGTTGTCAGTCAAGGTTTGTTTTAGCCTTAGAAGCTGTTAAAGGCCAAGATAACTGTGAGAAATCTGGTATTTTACAGTTCCTGGGAATGAGATGGAGTTTATCCTTTCTTCTAGAATGGCCCAATGCAGCCAAAAGCTACTACCCTTGGCTGTCATACCAGAGGTCTGATGTGCAGCCGTCCCCATCCCAAGTGCTCCCAGGGGTGGCCGAAGAGTGGTTCATGCAAACCCCATTCACACTAGAGGACAATTGCATCCTCATTCTTGTTATGACAATAATCTTTGATGTCTCACATTATTTTTGCAACCTGAAGCAGTTTGGAAGTAGACTTCCTTTGAGGGCCTTGAGAATTGTTATCTGGGTTTTAAAGTTTATTTCAGCACAGATAGCATTCTTGAGGATTTCAATACACTTTGTACATATCCTTGTTTTGCCTGATTGTAACTGAAATTCCATGTCTTGGCATAGTAGTACATTAAAAGCCTTAGGAAGAAAATTTAAAATATGAGTGCAGAGAGGTGACAATGACTGATTTCTATAGGAAGGTATTGGCAGAGGAATATCCAGTGTGTTTGGCCTTATTTACTCAGCTTTTACTTAGGATATGAGTTTATCAAATGCAGTTGGCAGTGAGCAACATTTCCATAGCACTAGGTTTGAAAGGCGCTATAAAAGGGTAACTCACGTCTTGTTTTAAGGCCCTGTGTATAGCACATGATGGGTTTAATATGGTTGTGCTTACCTCTCATTTTCCAGTAGTTACAGATAGGGGACTAATTTGTTCTGTATCTGGAAATTGTCCATCCCGCCCAGTGACCAGTGTAGCAGAATTAGGTTATAATGTTAAAAATATGGAAATAGAAACTGTTGAAGAGAGGGAATCTGCAGAAGATGTCACATAGGTAACGTTTGTTGCATATTTTTGTATCAACAATGATAAAAAGTGTTTTTTACTTCTCTTTATTTTGCCTTATCTGTGAAACTGTGCCATGTTTTGGCAGATAGTAATACATTAAAAACTTTACAAAAGAAAGTTTAAAATCCAAATGTGAAAAGGTAACCACAACTAAATTACTCTCCCGGGAGTAAAATGCTCTTAGAGTGCCTATTGAAATCAGCATTATCATTTCAATACATGTCAAATATGAGTCATTTCCTAGTTTAGGCAAAAATTTCTTTATAAATCTTTAAAACTTTCCCTTCTTTCAAGAAAAGGTTAAAGTAATTATGATTTAATGAGGCTGCTTTATTTCATATCTGTTGGACTATCAAGAGAAAACTTGTCCTTTCCAATTTGTGTACTACTTTTTAAAATTTATTTTTACATAAGTTTTCCCCCATTCTACATTGCAAGTTAAAAGGACGGAACAATCCTAAAACATTAGAAAAACAGTATAGATCAGTCATTTGTTCACCTAGCTTTCTTGGTGCATTTGGGGACAACCCAGCACTATGAGAATCTGGATTCATTCAAAGGAAAGTTAGTAATTATTTATTCTAAATTGGAGATCTGCATAGGGTTCCTTTAAATTGGACACCAGCCTGAATACATTGAAGATACTATGAAATTTGTAATAATTCATTTTATAGATGTCTTAAAAGGAATGTGCTCATTCTTTAAAGGTTGCTATAAAGTAGGGGGGAGGACAAGAGATCAGATGTAGGGATAATTTATGCAGGTGATGCTACTCTGTAGTTTTAACGAAACCATTTGACTTAGTTTCCTTACTTATGTAAAAAGAGGTTTGAACTAGGTGACAAAGGAGGCTTCCTTGACTTCCTTCTGAAGTCACATAAAAAAGTAAGTGGAGTGTGGGGGGAGGCACAGTTGAAATTTAGAAATCTCTTGAGTTTTGTAGGGTTGTCTAGATGGTAAGTGATAGAGCCAGCTCTGTGAGCTGACCATCAAGCTTGTGCTTTTTTCTGCTTCCCCATGCTGTCTGGTATTCATACAGAAACATTTTTAGTAGATTTTCTGGCCAATATTGAGACAAATGTAGCTTGTAACTCTTTCACTGTATAACTGCAAAGAACATATTTTAATATAAAATGCAACTTATTGTTGCATTACTATATCGTATATCCAAATTCTGTTTGATTTGGGGATTAGAGACTTCCATCATGCTGGGCATAGGATAGAACGCATAACTGATAATCTGGTTTAGTCTCATTTCAAATTGCAAGTCTAATTAATGTGAATGCATATTTTTACTCATCCTCCAATATGGCCACACATCAGTGTATTTATATGGGGTGTGCATGCATATGCGTGCATGTGTGTGTGTAAAAGTAAAACATATAGCTTTACTTATAAAATTTGCTCAGAAACCAGAATTTAACTTAACAAATGGCTATGACATAAAATTAATTAACAGATCTGACCTTACACCTTACCTCAGACAGTTCACTCAGTATCAGCTTTCCATCAGTAAAATAAGAATTTTAATTTCCCAAATTCAGAAAAAAGAAATGAGTTTTAAATAATTAAATCCCTGGGCAAAAAAGATGCCAGGAAGAGCCAGACATACTGAACATTGGAGGTCTAGTTTCTTAAACAAAAGATGCCCGATGTCATAGTAATGGATCTAACAGCTTTTATTCAAGAACTAGCATTTTGAAGCTTCAACCTGTTGGAAAATGATTAGTTTTTAAATTAATATTCATTCAGGGACTTGAATCTGACACGATTGCCAATTTAAATTTCACTTTGGGGTTTAATATATTGGCTATTTCAAATTATATCAAGCTGAAATTCGTTATGTCATATTTTTTGTACTAAAACTGGAAAAAATCATTCAGACTTTTTATTATCAAATGGGGAACACTGATGACATTAGCAGATTTTTTAAAGCTTGGTTTTCATATCGAATCAGCACGTGCTTATAGTTATTGTAAGAGATCTCTTTTGATTTTCTTTCTTAAAAAGAAGTTTTGAAATACATAAAAGAGTTTTACTTCAGCAGTTTGTTATTGGTTGGGAGGTAGAATAACTTGGAAGTGTATTCACATTTAGGGGCCTATCATTTAAAAGTCAAAGCTCAGACTTTCTTACGGAAAGACGGTTTTCCCTTAAGCAGTTCTATACATTTTATAGGACAAAGAGCATGAAAGGATCATTAGTATAGTAACCCTTGTAGTAATTATGCTGAAATACAGTAAAACAATTTATAATTTTCAACTAACAAAGTAGTACAACCATGGAAACAAGACATGGGTTAGCAGTGGGGTTGCATGCATTTTCTATGCTCTTTCGAAGGCTCCTTGATACATTGACAGTTCAAGAGCCAAAGATGGTTCTAGCCACCGTGAGGTGAAAAAGAGCAGTTCTAATCTAATACAATGAAGGAAAGAATGCATGGTAAATCAAGTTTTAGGAATCAATAGATGAAGAATAGGGGTTTCATAATCACAGTTTGTTCATGAAATATGTTCTTTTGATTTATGTATTCAATCTGAAAAAAAGAAACCTATTGATAGTTCTGGAGAAAAAGAAAATGCAATTTAACACTTGCTGGAATAGATAAACCAACTCTCTCAATTAATCTCTGGGGGTATATGCCCATGTGCGCATTTTATAAAGGTATTCCGTGTCTCTGTTGATTGAAAGAGCATAGAATGTCCATGCAACCTGATGGAAGCTTCCTCCTTCAGTTCAATAAGCTTTATGGTGCTGGGATTCTCATGGGAACACCGCCTCAGCCCTCACTCCAAGAGAATCCCAATCCATATTGTTTAATACTTCCCATTGTTTTTAACTGTAACTATTGATATGTGTAGATGCAGGTGTCAAACGTTATTATTTGTGCAAAGTCTTCTGTTTGTAACCAGCTGCTGAATGTCGCCCGAGTTAGTTGACTAGTTTTAGTTATCGAAAACTAACTGAATATCAATAGAATTTACCAAATTATATTTCAGAATTAGTTAAAAATGCTGATAATAGTAGTTGCTGTTTTTGAGCACTGATTATGTATACTGTATTAAACATGGTATATGCTTAAATTTCAAATACTAACAATAGTTCTGTGTCATTGGCTTATCTCCATTTCAGAGATGAGAAAAATAAGCCTTAGGTAGGTTAAGTCAGATTTACAGTCTAGACTTATAATCTCTAGTTTTTCTGACCTTTAGCTAAAAAAGAAATAAAAAAATAAATAATAAATTGCCATGAACCTAGGTCCTATGATGATCTAAGGAGTAAAGTTATTTGAATCCTCTTACCCAAAAGTACAAGAACTGAAGACATATCTGTAAAATAAATATAAATTATTTTTCTGTTTGTACATATTTGTAATATAAATATTTGTAATGCTTCCCGTTTTGGCATGATTTGTACAAATAATTAAAATTAATGTATTTTACAACAATATCCTCATTGAGACAAATGGTTTAAGTGCACAACAGAGTGTAATTTTATATAAAGTTCTGCTTAAGATGTCTCTGGTTTATGGCAGTCAGGAACGGAACGACTATAGTGGGTTAAAGAAGGAATATCCCACTTACCCCATCCTGATCCCCAGGTCCACGACGTACAGAACTGAGGCATGTTATGATACAGTAGAAATAAGAGGAGGATTCTTCCCACTTGATGATGGAGAGACGTAAAACCATCCAAGCAAAAATTATTCTCTGTGCATTTTTGCACGTGACTTTCAATATTTGGTCAGAAGGCGAGGCTTTAATTTTTGACATTTTACTCAAAATTGTGCAACCCTCAAGAAACTCATGTAACTCCTTGAAGTGTTAGATACCCGTTACAAATATGGAACAAAGAGAAACCCAGCCTATTTGGTTTATACCATAAACGTGACGTGTAAAGACAATAATGTCTGATAAACCACTTTATCATCTGCTATGGTGGAGCTTACAGTCTATTAGGAGAAAAAGACAATCACACCGATAAAAGCAAAATTATAACTGTGGTATGTGCTCTGGGATCATATGAAGGACAATTTGATCAAATCACTGATGTCAAGGAAGGCTTACTTGAAGAAATTACATTAGACATGTGTATTAGTTTTCTAGGCCTGCCCTAAAAAAAAGTCACCAACTGGGTAGCTTTAAACAACAGAAATGTATTATTACAGTTCTTAAGATTAGAAATTTGAAATCAAGATGCCCACAAGGCCATGCCCTCTCTCTGAAAACTGTAGAGGAGTATTCTTCCTTGCTTCTGGCTTCTGGTATTTGCTGGCTATCCTTAGCTTTTAGATGCCTCACACCAAATCTCTGCCTCCATTATCATGAGGCTGTCTTCTCCCCTTGTGTGTCACACTGTCTTCTCTCCCTATAAAGATGCCGTTATATTAGGTTAAGACCCACCCTAAATCAGTATGACTTCGTTTTAACTGATTGCATCTGGGAAGACCCTATTTCCAAATGAGGTCCTATTTATGAGCCCTGGGATTAAGACTTCATCTTTGTGGGAGACACAATTTGGTGGGTAACAAAATGTATTCACTAAAATGCATAGGATCCAACTAGGCAAAGAAAGGGGAGAAGGACATTCTATACATGCATAGCAAATAGTGCAACCGCTCTTTTATAAAAGAGAGTATGTTGCATGGGAGGAACAAAAAGGCCAGTTGTGTGTAGAAGGCAGCAAACTAGAACAGCATGTACAATAAGCCAGAGGGGTTGGAAGAAGCTATATGTATATATATTTGTTTTTGGTCTGTTTGGTTCACTTCTTTTTTTTCCCCTTTGAATTTTTTATTGTTATGTTAATCACCATACATTACATCATTAGTTTTTGATGTAGTGTTCCATGATTCATTGTTTGTGCATAACACCCCGTGCTCCACGCAGAATGTGCCCTCTTTAATACCCATCATCAGGCTAACCCATCCCCCCAACCCCCTCCCCTCTAGAACCCTCAGTTTGTTTTTCAGAGTCCATCGTCTCTCATGGTTCGCCTCCCCCTCTGATTTTCCCCCTTTCATTCTACCCCTCCTGCTATCTTCTTTTTTTTTTTCTTCTTAACATATATTGCATTATTTGTTTCAGAGGTACAGGTCTGTGATTCAACAGTCTTGCAAAATTCACAGCGCTCACCATAGCACATACCCTCCCCAATGTCTATCACCCAGCCACCCCATCCCTCCCACCCCACCCCCATTCCAGCAAACTTCAGTTTGTTTCCTGAGATTAAGAATTCCTCATATCAGCGAGGTCATATGATACATGTCTTTCTCTGATTGACTTATTTCACTCAGCATAACACCCTCCAGTTCCAACCACATTGAAAATGGCAAGATCTCATTCTTTTTGATGGCTGCATAATATTCCATTATATATATATCTCACATCTGGAAGAAGCTATATTTACAGAACATCGTTGACCATGTTAAAATGTTTTCAGTGGGACTCTATTGACATGGTTTAGGTAGGGAGTAGGTGATGGGGGAGGAAGGAGAAGGAAGGGAAAATATATGACCTAAGCAGATGATCTTCTCATAGAAACCCCTTTGGTTCCTATGAAGGAGAACAGTCTGCATGAGGACAAGATTACAGGGTTGTTAGGTTGTGCTCATGTTCCCCAGTGAGATAGAAGTATGCTTTGAACTATAAAGATGATAGCAGATATGTAGAGAAGTGGTCAGGTTTGAGAGCTGTTTGGGAATTTAAAACAAAGGACTTGCCGATGGAAGAAATTGGAGGTTAAAGGAAGGGAGTTGTGATAAATCCCAGATTCCTGGCTTGGACAATTACATGGATACATTTCATTTGCTTAAATAAAAACACTAGAAGAGAATCAGATTTTTTTTAAAGATTTTATTTATTCATTTGAGAGAGAGAGCACACAAGCAGGGAGAGAGGCAGAGGGAGAGGGAGAAGCAGACTTCCCTCTGAGCCAGCTGGGAGCCCTATGTGGGGCTTGATCCCAGGACCTGGAGATCATGACCTGAGCCAAAGGCAGGTGCCTAACCATCTGAGCCACCCAGGCGCCCAAGAATCAGATTTTTGATACTTGGCATATATGAACTAGAATTTGGCTCAGGGCAATAATTCTCAACTATAGAAATCATTAGCATCATAGAAACTTTAAAAAAATATTCTGATGCCTACACACCATTATGTCTTCATTGGTCTGGGTGAGGGCCAAGGATTATCTCTCCTTCCTTGCTCGATGGGTTAAAGTGAATGTATCTGCCTTTGGCTCAGGTCATAATCCCAAGGTCCTGGGATCGAGCCCGGCATCGGGCTCCCTGCTCAGCAGGAAGCCTGCTTCTCCCTCTCCCATTCCCCCTGCTTGTGTTCTCTCTCTCTCGCTGTCTCTCTCTGTCAAATAAATAAATAAAATCTTAAAAAAAAAAGATAGGGTGTGAGTTAACTCTTGAAGCTAGATAGGATTTAAGGAGATTTAAGGAGAAGAAGAGGAAGGAAAATTTCAGTAGATCAAAAACAGGGGAAAAATGCCTGGGAGGTGAAAATAGCAAAAGGTTTCAGTAAGAGTGGGGGTCTGAGTTTCTTAGAAAGAAATACATCGTGTCTTAAATGAAAAAGGCTTACATAGAGCTTAGAGTCTGGTTTTTTTCCCTCCTGACAAGCAACCCGTTTTTTTTTCCACCTATTCCTAATCCAATCTATTTGGTACTGGCCATTAGTATGCCATTGGTATATAAACAATGCATAGACACACACACGCACACACACAGAGGTTAGCTAATATGAACAGAAAATCATCAGACATCACATTATAATGTTTACCTTTTACAAATCTGAGTGTTATCAGTCTAATATTTCATAGCAAAAATTTAAATTCGGTAAGACCTTTCCTATGGAAACACCTCCAATCAAGTTCTAAAGCAAGCCATGAGTAAATAAATGTTTAAACTCAGAAAATGGTATTTGAAGAAGTTAGCAATTTTTCTTGCTTGAAAATGGTTGATTTTCTGCCAGTAGAGCCAATAGCTATAAATATCTAGCCTATAGCTATAAAATACAAAACGATAATATATACGAATATTATAGTACACATTTATTACATAAACTAGTAAAATTGAAAAATGCTATCAAAAGAAGAGTATTTTCCAATGTCTACGTATTTGTTTTCAACAATCTCTAGTCTTGAAAATGCCACTATGGTAATCCTGTAAAATTTGTAATGGTCAAAATTTGATGGTAATGCTTTTTAAAACCTATATTATTTAATGGAATTGTCATTTATATTATATCACTTTCATCTAAAAGCCAAATATAATAAGACGGATAATTTGTGCTTTTTCTGTTTTTGAGGATAGACGTTCTTGTGCCCACAGGGCTAACTGATGCCTTCAGTTATACATGAACAATTACCACTAAAGACAGAAAGAACAGTGTGCATATAACCTAGGGCAGAATTTGGCCTATGGTATGTATCACTTGGTAATGGAATGGAGAATATGACTTTATTTAAACATGGACTTTAATAGTTTTATTTTCCCATACTGTTTCCCTTGGTATTTCTCTCTCTCAAATATAACATTCAAGTGTTTCAAGCAGCTGCATTGCTCTGGATACATAATAAAGGCATATGTTCAAGATACCAGTTTAGATATCTATAAGCCAAAAATAGAATAGTTAAAATTAAAACAAATTAAGAGAACTTTTCCAAGAATGGAAAGGTTTTAATAGGTTTTTTAATCTAATTAACTACAGCAGTGAAAAAATACTGATATTTATAGATTTATATAATTGTATATATTATATTATATAATTGTATATTATAAGTGCTAATGTCAGAAAAAGCGATCTCATTCTATTCTCTAAAGATAAAATGAAATAATCCTTCAAAAAATTGAGTTGCATATTCTAGAGGTAGAAAAGTAACCGGATCAATTTTGTTTATGCTTAGTGTTCATGCTTCTCAATCTGGGGAGGGCGAAAAGAGTGGAAAAAAATGGGGAGAAGTGACAGAGGCATTTGTGTTGCGGTGGGAAGGATGGGGATAGAGAAGGTCCAGGGGCCTGGGGAGGAGACTCAGCCTATGTCAACTTCATGGTGGCAGAGGTTGACCAAGAAAGTTTAGATTATGGACATACCTTATGTAACTTTAAGTTGTTTGTTTTCTGGGAGGCAAATCCCTTGTATCATCCTAATTGGACCAAATCTGTCACCTGTAGCCATTTTGGGGGTGTTGGCACTAAGGGATTTATAGAAAGGAGTTGGCTTCCTTTTTAATGGCCAGGTGGATATACATGCTTTCCACTTGTCCCTGTCACCACCGCTCTAAACATATGGAGCATTGTCTCTCATTGCCTGATTGCTGATGGGTGGGGCTGAAGCTTAGCTTTCCCTTCATTACCTTCCCAGGGAATGTGAGCCACCTGCTGGCACTACGCTGTTGCTTCTGAGTGGTGATGTATTTGGAAATGCCCACTGAGCCCCACTGCCCCCAGGGAGGAGAAGGCACATTACTGAGTCACACCACTTTGTGGCTGTGGGGTGGGAGTGGAAACCGAGCTTCCTGCTGGTCCCTGTTGACACCAAGGGAAGGAGGAGTGGATGTCCGGTAATGCCCTCTCATAGCACCCCACTGATGCTAGGTGTAAATGGAGGCTCAGCTTCCCACAAGGTCCAATTCACAAGGAAGTGAAGAGGGCAGTGGAATATTGCCTGACCCTACCTCATACCACATACTTCAATCTCACTGGTACCAATGGGGATAGAAGCTCAGCTCCCCACCAGTCCCTGCTTCCTTCATGGAGGTGAGGTGGGAATCGGAGTATAGACCAGCCCTGATACATAACCCTGCATTCATTCTCTTTGCTGTGAAGTAGGTTGGAGGCTTAGCTCTCAGCCAGACTCCCCTGATGCAAATGATTGGGAAAAATAAAGTACCAAACTCCCTGACGCATACTTCCTTGTTCAGTCTGATTGATGCTAGACGAGTATAAATGTCCAGCTCCTGATGGGCCCTGACAAGGGTGGGAGGAAATGCAGTGCTGACTTGTCATGTTCCGCCAATCCAGAGGTCCCAGTTTTTTGCCACCTTCTTCCCTCCTTGAAGAGTTGTCCTATACTTGTTTGTTGTGTTATGCCCACAGTGTTTTGTTTTGTTTTGTTTTGTTTTTTAATTATACAGAGAGCACCTGGGAGGACTAGGGCGACTCCATCTCTGTCAGAACCAGAAGTCACAGTGTTTTCAGTAGGAACTTGCCCACCATTTTTAAATGCCTGTGGCTATAAACTTCCTTATATTTAAAACACATTGGCTAAAATGATGAGAAGTAAGGAAGAATTCTTTGTAAAATGAATTGGATATAGGAAGGAAAAAGAGGGAGACGATATGCTGGTCAGATATTGCAGAGTCAATTCTGACAAAGCTAGACATGGTCTTGTTTACAAGCAAAAATCTGGCATAAAATTGCAGCAGTGTTCAGATGTGCTAGCTATTTGTTAAGTGCCAATGAGAAACCCGTGCATGAACACTGCAGATTCTTGCAAAACTTTTTAGCAACTATTTGGTCAAAATTGCAGTTAAAAGATAAGGTTGAAATTGTTCCTGCACCCAATATCAGACTGGATATATGTAAAATAACCACTTAGACCAACGAGGTGTGTCCTTTATTGCCTGTGATTACTGAAGCTCTAGCTCCTGGCAGAGAGCCATCCCTTTCATGTGGGCAAGTAGAAGATTAATTCTCAATTAGAAATATAGGCTTGATGCAAGGGCAACGTTTAACTTGGCATCAACGCATCAACATTTCAGCTAATTTACCTGACCGTGAACACATCAGGGGAAAGAAAAATTGCTAATGTTTCATATGAAACAGGAGATGGAGCTAGGGGGGAAGTAATGCAATTTGTACTTGTTTTTCTACTTTATATCAATTAATTTTGGAAGGTATGTCTTTTTGAAGCAACTTTAGTTGTGGAAAAGCTACTTACAGACCCTCAAGACTTGTCTCTTTCTGTGTTACAACTGCCATCACCTTGGTACATATTTGATGTGTGAATGGGGAAAATAGTCATTAGGATGCAAAATGATTATTGTTATTTGCGGATCTCATGACCAGGAGTTTCTTGTGTTAATATAAGTAGTTTGATGTTCATTTGTAACATGTGTAACTGGTGCATGTAGTGATTAAAATAATAAGCAATGCTTGATCATGGTTAAAATAAATACCAAGGATAAACTCTTCTATTAATTAGTGAGAGCTTATCCAAATTAGCATCTATAATTATAAGCTGTTAATTTTTGTTGCACCCTATTAGATATACTGTCCTAAATCACTGACACTTGTGTAAATGAACATTAATGATAGGTGACTTATTTTATGAATGTACAGTGGATGCTTCCATGGAAAATGTATACAGTGAAATACACATTTTAGGTAATATTTCAAATAGAATCATAGAAAATTCATGTGGAATTTTGGATTTAGCTAAACAAAAAGATTGGGTTTGCTTGTTGAGCCTAATACTAGAAACCAGAACTGTGTCCCCATGCAGGAAGGTTTTGATTCAACGTTGCTTGCACTCGGACTCATTTCTGTATGGCCTTCTGTTTCCCTGAGTCACATGGCATGTCTTTCTATTACACATTTTTGATATAATTCTTAAACTGATTCAGTCTTATGTGTTTGTATAACAAGTGCCAGTGAAAGTAAAGTTATTGCTTCTTGATATTGAAATACCCACTAGTGTATATGTATATAGATGTGAAGTGGTTAAAAACAGAATAAGTGGAATGCATAGAAATTACCCCAAGTTTGGATTTTGTTTGTATTCACATTTTTATTAGCATATGTCACATTCTTTTTTGTAATTTATTTATTAGAGAGAGAGAGAGAGCTTGCACAAGCAGGGAGAGCAGCAAGCAGAGGGAGAGGGAGAAGCAGGCTCCCTGCTGAGCAGGGAGCCCAATTTGGTTCTCAGTCCTGGGATCATGACCTGAGCCGAAGGCAGATGCTTAACGGACTGAGCCACCCAGGCACCCCAATATGTCACATTCTTGAAGAGGTTAATTGCTTTGGGGAAGGATTTCTCAATCAGCACTACTGACATTTTGGACAGTTCTCTTTTGTAGGGGTTGTTCTGTGCATTGCAGGATGTTTAGCAACATCCCTGGCATCTACATACTAGATACATGGAGTTCTTGGATAACAGAATTCTGCAATCTCCAAACATGCCTTTGTGTTACTCTTTTATAATCACTGTCCTTTCCCCCCCTCCCACACTGTCAACCTCTGATCTGTTTTCTGAATAAATATCTAGGAGCAGAATCACTGGCTTGTATGTATGGTATGTGTATGTTTAGATTTATCAGAAATTGCCAAATTTTTCTCGAAAGTTTTTGTATCATTTTGCTTTTCCAGCGGCAAAATGTAAGGTTACAGTTGCTTTGCAGCCTAACCAGCACTTGCTTGATATGAGAAAGAAAGAAAAAAATTAGTAAGAGTTGAAGTTTATTTCAGGTTTTCATTCATGATCTGCAAGAGATCTTTCTTTTCCTTTCCTTTCTTTATCTCTTATCCATCCATCCATTTATCTTAGCCATTTTTCTGATAGATGTTTATCTTACTGTTGTTTGGTTTTGCATTTTCCTGATTATTGATAACATTGAAGTTCTCCTACATTTATTTGTCCTCCATGCATCTTTATGGCGAAGTATTTGTTCAAATCTTTCCATTTAAAAATATTTTGTCTTTGTTTTCTTATTATGGAGCTTCAGTGGCCTTTTATGTATTCTGCATACAAACCCTTTGTTAGTTATTTGTTTTGCAGATAGTCCTCCAGTCTGTAGCTTCTCTTCTCATTCTTTCAACAGTATCTTTTACAGATCAGAAATTTTTAATTATCCAGGTTTTGACTTCCTTGAACAATCTGTTTGCTTTGGTTCATTTTTCAGAATACTCAGGTGGTTGCTTTTTGTATTTTATTCAGAGTTTTTAGTTGTCATTGGCAGGGAGAGATAGGCTGAAGTTGGTTTACTCCATCTTGGTCAGAATCAGAAGACCTATATTATGCCTTTTTAGTTTTCAGTGTTTTAGAAACATTAATCCATATTTCTGACTACCATTTTCTATGTAAGAAAACAAAAACATCAAAATTGATAAGTTTTTTGACCAAAAATAAATAAGAAGCCATGTGGGAAATAACCAGTGTTTTAAAACACCTAGACAAAATAAACCTTTAGAAGTTAAATTTCATTTAGTGTGTTCTCTCAGCCCCTAGAATGCAAGTTATTTGGCTTATGAACCTTATTGAATTCTTGTTAAATTCTTACCTTTGTTCTATATATTCATTTTAGTATTTTTATATATTGATTAAATTTTCAAATAATGTAAATATTTGCTGGAAAATAATTTTTTTAATTATGAAAATAAGGTTGTCAAGGAAGCTTTTTTTTTTTCTTACCGTATGCAGGAGAGTCTTTTGTGGCACAGTATTCTTTGATGATACAATACTAAGTTACTTAGAGCAAG
This sequence comes from Eumetopias jubatus, assembly GCF_037043125.1. Taxonomy (NCBI): domain Eukaryota; kingdom Metazoa; phylum Chordata; class Mammalia; order Carnivora; family Otariidae; genus Eumetopias; species Eumetopias jubatus. The sequence goes on from NW_028274818.1 coordinate 15,329,731, forward strand.
TCCACAGGATGTTTTATGGAAGATCATGTGTTGAAGTCAGGATTGGCAAATATGTCTTCTGCCACTATATATAATAGGTTGTAAAGAACCTCTGTGGCCATCTGCCTGGTAAACAGTCAAATCCTCTTGCTTAAAGCATTTTACCTTCATGAGTATAAAAGAGCCTAAATGTCTACTATGTGCACAATACTTTTTAAGAGGTCTTGAGGTTACTGAAGACAGTGCATCCATGCCCTCTATCCTCAAGAAGGGGAATAGAAACAAATCATTGTGAGGAAGGGTTGACATTTTTAGAAGATCATTTTTGAATAGAATGAGATTTGAAAAATCATAAAAGTTATAGAACTCACATTTTTAGAATACTTAGAAAATAAATAAGAAAAAAAGATAAATCCAACCAATGCCCTCCAATAATTTTGCTATAATACTAATTTTTTCTATCCTTCCCTTTTTTTAAAGTGAAAATTGTATCCCAGTTTATTTTCATGTAGCATCATAGTTCAAGGCAGGCCTTGAGGGAAGTAATAGAGATTCCCCAAGAGAAGAAGCAGGTTGCTAAAGAAAAGAGCTAGCATGAGAGTTCAGGAAGCTGCTACATTCTGGATAGACATATATAATGTAGAAAGTTATACACTTGTCCTTATATCCTATAAAGACTTGTCCTTCACAGTACAATTTCTCTTAGACTATAAGCTCCTTGAGGGACAGAACAGTAATTATATAACATTTAAAAAATTAAAATCTACCAATACACCCATCTATGTCCATTGTTTCTTGCTGAGTCCAAGGTTTTAAATGTATCATTTTATGAACTACCCAATGAAGAAGGTACAGATAAGGCAACTGAGGCACGGAATGATTGAGGATATTTAACAGAGGGAGTTAGAGTGTCACAAGCAGTTTGAAGCTCAACATGTTTTTCTTGGTTGGCAATAAGCGCAGAGAGAAAAAGAATAGATAGAAAGTTTGTTCAATATAGGATGAAGACCTGGAACAAAAGCAGATGGGCACAACAGAATCTGCTTGAGAGGTCACAGTGCCCAGGGGGAATCAACTCTAAGTAAAACAGTTAACCTCCCTCACCTTAGTTCTCTTGTTGGTATAATGCAGTGCTTATGCAAACTCAATACATGTCAAAAAAGATCTGCAAAGCATTGTCTAAAATTGACCCTCTGGATTTCTTCATGCATGCCTGGTTATTATTTATTAAGATGTATTGGGGGCAAGTCTCGAATGGTAGAAAAGATAAAAGGCAGATCTGCAAAGTGAAGAGGTGGGGTTAAGCACAATGCAACAGAAACTCTTATACTAATCCAGGAGGACTTCACCTGTCAATCAAATCTATATTCATTATTTTTTAAAGAGATTAATAATGGTTTGTTAAGTGAGCAAACTGGCAGCTGTTAGAGCAATGAGATGAGATCTTGGGGGCATCTATGACCAGTTGATGACTGACTGACCAATTTCAAAAGATGCTATGGAGGATCATAAAGTTTAGTTCCATGTGTATTTTGATGATAGTTGCATCTATATTTAAAGCTTTCTGTCACTGGAAGCACTCTTGGTGTTGTCAGACTGTCTATTGGACTGGATGAGCTGCAACTTCTTGCAATTGAATGTCAATAAGACCAAAGCAATTTTGGTTGATTCATAGCACCAGCTTAAGCATATTCACTTGCACAGATTACATTTGACAGATAGTTACCTTCAGCTGAACTCTGTGGTTAGAAGCCTGGGCATACTCTTGACAGTGAGCTTAGAGTTGATGCCTAATGTTTATTTCATATCCTGTTTTTACCTTCCTTAATACTGCATGTGTAAATCTATATTTAAATATATTCACAGCTGATGTTCTCGCCCATCCACTTGTTATCTCTGGACAGAATGCTGTAATGATTCCATTTCATTATTTTAATAAAAATAACTTACACTCATCCAGTTTTAATTTCATTAAATCAGATGAGTAATGATAAATTGCAAAGAGTCTCCTTGATGAGCAATTGTAACACAATAGCCAGAAAATTCCCACATGATGGGAAAATACTAGCATCATTTTTTTTCCTTCCTTCCTTCCTTCCTTCCTTCCTTCCTTCCTTCCTTCCTTCCTTGTTGTTGATGGATGTCTTGTTTAACTGTATTTCTTTTTATCCTACAATTTAATTCCTACTTCACTGATTTACTGAAATATTTCTCAGGAAATATTAGACTAGGGGTTTAATTTTTGCCAAATCTTTTTCTCTATTGGCATTGCCCCATATTTGACACTGTTGATTAAACTTTTACTTCTTTTTTAAAATATTATTTTATCATGTTATGTTAATCACCATACATTACATTATTAGTTTTTGATGTGTGTTCCATGATTCATTGTTTGCATATAACACCCAGTGCTCCATTCAGTACGTGCCCTCTTTGATACCCATCACCAGGCTAACCCCTCCCTCCACCCCCCCTCCCCTCAAGAACCCTCAGTTTGTTTCTCAGAGTCCATAGTCTCTCATGGTTTGTCTCCCCCTCCAATTTCCACCCTCCTTCATTCTTCCCTTCTTACTATCTTTTTTTTTTAAAACATATAATGTATTATTTGTTTCAGAGGTACAGGTCTGTGATTCAACAGTCTTACACAATTCACAGCGCTCACCATAGCACATACCCTTCCCAATGTCTATCACCCAGCCACCCCATCCCTCCCACCCCCCACCACTCCAGCAACCCTCAGTTTGTTTCCTGAGATTAAGAATTCCTCATATCAGTGAGATCATATGATACATGTCTTTCTCTGATTGACTTATTTTGCTTAGCATATTTAATAAACTTTAAATCTTGGTAAAATGGCATGTAATTATGGATACCACAAGAACATATCCACACTTATTTTCCATATCATTCCTTTATTTTTCTGTTAGGCCTGTGAATTCTCTTCAAAGCAGGTACAGAAGTATCCATGTTGGGAATATTTAGCTCTTTAAAAGGCACATATAATTTAAGTAACATATCTACAATATTTCCATTGAACTATAAAATACATATAATCCAATATAGTATAAAGTAAAAAACTTACTGCCTTTTCTAAGTGTTTACGTTGGGAAAATAATTAAGACTTGGGGGTTTTGTTTGGGAAAAGTTACAATTATGGTGTGAATTCATTCTTCATTGTGTTACTCCTTTCTCAACTTTTCAGCTAAACTCGTTAAGATTCTGATTGGGAAATGTAAGGGACACATAGATCTAATAATCTGAGCCTAAGTCTCCCATTCTATACAAATAACGCTGCAAAACTCTGGAATCCCTTTATTTAACGAGGTGAATGGCAGCTGTGTATACATCAGCCTCAACCTAGCTTGGAAACAGTGATTGCAAAGCAAACATGTTTTACTTATGCATTTCCATCTTTTCTAGAATCTGCGATTTTAACACATCAAACCATTCAAATTACGTAGTTATACATTTCACGCAGGAGAAAAACTCATGCTGAAGTAGGTAAAATAGTTTTCAAAATTACTTCCTCCACATTTCCTGGTATACTTTCTCTTTCTTACTCTTTTTTAAAACTGGCAGTCAATTTTTTATTTTTCTCTTTTACTGACAGCTAGTAAATGTACTGACAGTTGAGAAGCAAGATGTAAATGTAAGTCACTATTACTTTGTGAGCATTAGTGGAAATGCTTGGCTATATTTTAAAATAAAAACTAAATCATTCCCAATGGTTCTGGAGGTAGGATGTACAGAAAAACTGTTCTATGGTAAATAAAAATGTGTTTGAAGCAAGACCGTAGTGCATTTAGAAATATCATACTTTCCGCATTAGGGTTATGACTAGTATTTGTATTGAAGAAAATAGGCCAATTATTTAAGGTGTGTGTTTACTTTCTGTTACATTAGCTATAAATCTTGTCAGCATATAAATCTCTTTTAGAAGCCAATGGAGGGTGGATAGTGGAGAAGAAAAAGCAGGTTAAAAATTTAATATCAGATTAAGAATTTACTCCTGCTTACATACAAGATTCAAGATCAAAAGTTGATTCATCATAATTAGAAATATCCTGGTTCGTAAATTTGTTCCTTGAAGAAATGCTATGTAAGTAGTGGGATGTGAAGAATCATAATTTATTGGTAGAAGCATGTTGGGTTAACCTGAACCAAGATTTTTATCATAGAAGCATTAACTGCTTACTGCCACCATTTGTCTTTCCTCTATATTGTAAATAACAGCTGAGATTCAAAATACAAGGAGATAAGTAAATGATAATGTTCATTTATTTACCATTGAGGTGGTACTCACGAGATTTTATTTATTTGGTCCCAGTATTATGTATGTGGGAGTTTATAGACTCTCTATGAAAGCACTCAATTTCAATCTGATCAGTTTCATCCCAGAACTTTTCTCTTTTCACTTACACTAGATGCTCAAGAAAGGGGTCCTCGGCTCCTGTTAATTGTTTTATTCTGCTTCGGTTGCTACTTTTCACATGGTTGTCCTAGTCTTGCAATGATACGTAGTTTTGTGAAAATTTGCCATATAAAATTAAAATTGATTTGCCCTTAAATACCGTAGTTTCAATATCCCTTTGATTGTTTGAAGAATATCTGTTGAGAGGCAGGGAAAGACTTGCATAATAAGTTACAAAAGGCAGGAATTTCCTCACAGAAAAAGCAGCAGGAGTTTCCTTGGCAGGAGCTTCCGCAAGTGGTGTCAGCAGCTTAGAAGTTGCCATTGGACTGTCGAGTGTTATGCAGATAAATTGTAGCTCTGGCTTGTCCTCCAATGTCATTCTTTGATTTCTCTCTCTGTTAACATGGCATTTGCATTTGGGTCTGACTGAGAACAAGGACCTGTGCAAATGCCTCATGACATGTGGAGAAACCTGCTTTTCTGTTAAAAGTGATATGTTTTCTTGTTCACTATGTTCACAATAAAAATTCATCTTCTGAGTCCTAATTCCTTTGTGTGTTTGCAATTTCCATTTTAAGTCCAAATATTAAAATGCAAAGAATGGAAATGAATTTTTGAAGAACTACAGAAACAAAGTTAGTTGGTTACTGGCAGCAATGACCAAAAAGCAGCATAAGGCAAACACACAAAATTTGTGGATTTTTGGTGAAAGATAAGATCCTGAAGGAGGAGGTCCTTACAGTTGCCTTAATGTGAGCACCTAGGAAGGGAAAACATTAAAACAGTCCCATTTGTAGAAAAACTATTATTCCTTGCCATACAGTTGTTTCATTGACTTCTCCAGTTGGAGACACCTTTTGGACATCCTTGCCTTACACGAAAGCGAGGTGTTTTTTTGTTTGTTTTTTTTGTTGTTGTTGTTGTTATTTTGTTTTTTTTGTTTTTGAGAGAATAATGGTTATACTTAAACACACTGAGTTAAATTTACAGAAGTTAGTTGTTTTTCACTTTAAATAACTAGGTAACTGGATCATGGCAGGATGTCTGTCAGTCCTGGGCAAGGACTTTTCCCCCTTTCCAATAATGCTATTCAAAGGGAAGCTAGTTACTATGTGACATGCTTGACTCTCAGGAGATTCGGACAAAAGAGAAGGTTAGAGGGCCAAGAGAGCCTGATGCTATTCAATGAGATATTTGAGTTGAATTCCCATACCAGAATTTTGCCTCATACCTAATTCAGACAGTGTAATAATGGGGGAAGGGACGAAAGAGGGCAGGCAGGTTAAAATGTCCTTTCAGGTTAAATGTTAAAATAAGGTCCTTTATTTCTGTCTCTGGTGGCACAGGGCATTAAAGACCCTGTGACACATTTTGGATGTGTTGCTTTAAAATAGATTTTAATGTTTGAGGATCTGTAAAGGATATTATTGAGTACTTAATAGATTCTGTGTTTGCCTACTGAAGTCACTACACAGCCAATATCTATATCATTTATTTGTAAAGCATTTTGACCCACCTGGAGACTATGTACTATATTAAAACAACTTTTATACCCTAATTCTTCTTGTCTAATAATTATAAAATGTTCAGCATCTGAAGAAAATGGTCTAAATCCCACAATTTTGGTCTTGGATAGTTTAATTTGCATGGAATATTCCATGTGGAAAAATTTGATCTATATTGAAGACTTTTTCCATCCAGTCAGCCATATAATACTAAATTGTGAAATGAGAAATAGAAACTAAATTGTTAAAAATGGATTCTGAAGTTTGTTTTGACAAAATGGTAATGTCATTACTCTATAGTCTATTACTTTATAGCTTAGGAAAACCAAATTTAGGTATTATAAGTGGTAAGTCTTTAACCATTTTCCTTATAATCAAGTTCTTTATCAAGTTGGTATTAGTTTTACAAGTGTTTCTGATATTTATATTTTTAATTTTTGTCTTTTCCAAATTGTATCCTCTCATAGACATAAGAAATGTATAGCTTCTGGATACTCTATACCTTGTATTGTTCTCTCCTTTGTACAAAGGAACTTAATGTTTGTAGTGTATCCTCAGCTAGACCATAGAACTTTAGGTCAAGGATTCTACCGTATTTACTGTTCTTCCCATCAGGGCTTGGCATCATGTCTGAGTGTGGTCAATTCTCAATAAATATTTTTTGAATGAATGAGTGAGTGAATGAATGGTATCATCCAGTATTGGAATAAAGAGATTTGGGAAACAAGACAATAATACAGATGAGAGGTATTACTCAAATATGTAGCAGGAGAAAACTAAAGGAAAAACAAAGTTAATAGGAAACTGAGAGGATTTCATTGGTAACCTAGAGATTAGAAAAGCAGCAAAGATGAAAAGCAGTAAAGTTTTGAACATTCTTACAACATGGCTTGCAAGGGAGAACTAGAAGGAGGAAAGGAGCCTTCATTAACTTTTGCTTTGTATATGGCAATCCATTTATAACTGTTCCCTTCCCACTTCCCACCTCCAGTATTTTCAGTTACCTCTGTCTCTAAAACAACCTCTAGAGTGAAAATTGTTTTCTTTCTAAAATACAAATGCTGTCACATACCTCCTTTGTTTAAACAAACTGCATGCTCACTGTTGCTTATACTCCAGAGGATGAATTGTCCTTTTCTTAGCAAAGCTTTCAAGAATCTTCAGAATTTGCTAGGATGTATGTTGGTAGCCTCATTGTCCTTCTTTGTACCTTGAGTTTTAACCACACTGTTTTCTGAGTCTCTGAAAACCATGTACTTCATGGTCTTCATCCAAGTTTTTCATCCTGACTTCACTGTTTCTTCTGCCTTACATTTCTTCTCTCCTTCTTAACTCCCAGATCTCTTGTAAACATATTTCAGTGACCAGCACAAATGCAACTTCCTTTTATAAAAAAAAACACACTCTAATATTCCTTCTCCTTTTCTCCTATCTTCTGCTCCTATGCCATTGCTTTTTAAAAATATATGGGTTGTATGATATTTTTCATATAGGTAGATTTTATTAGTTATTTATAGGTAAATTTGGTATTAGGCAGGGTTTGAGTCTTCAATGACAAATACCTTATTCATTTGTATGTGTCAAGAACAGTAAAATGTCTGTTGCATGGTTGAGGTTTACTACAAATAAATTTATAAACAAAGGAAATGGGGTGAATTTGGTAAAGACTGGTGTTATTGAAGAAAACGTCATGGAATGAAAAACCCAAGATATTTTTTTTAATGATGAATGAGCATTTACAATTTTGCTAAATTATGTATAATCCTTTTTCTTTATACTATACAAAATTCTCCTTCCCACGATGGTGATCACTTTGTAGTTTTCCAACAATGATGATTGCTTGGCTTAGTACTCTCTTCTATCAGTTAAACAACTGTGACTAAATTTGATTTTTTTTTCTCTCCTATTTTGTCTCTTGATGAATTCAGTGATATCCTTTTCCTCCACAAATGTACTCACATTCTGCCTTTTCTAACTTTTACTGCACAGAGGATAACTGGAGTTTCCTTCAAACTAACACATTTTCTTAACTTGTTCATATCAAGGAAAAATGATGCAAACACTGCTTTCTCTCACATTCCCTAGAACTTTTTTTCTTCTGCATTTGACATTTCTGACCTCTGATTTTTTTATGATTCTGGCTCTGTTTTCTCCCTGGTGTCTGGGACAGTGTTGCTTCCCAGTAAACACAAGGTAGTGATAGTAACACATACACATTTTCAGCTACTTGGAAAGAGATTTTATTTAAAATGTCTGTTCAGAATGACCTTCCATTTAAATAAAGTGAATCTCATACTCAGATCTTGCCCAATATCTGACCTCTTACATTTTCTTTTATGTTGTTTGTCAGTGACTTTTTTCAATACCTATCAATTCAGTGTCATCTCTGGATTTCATTAACAGACTAATTCCTCTTGCAGATCATTAATGAAAATCCAAAATAAAACTGGAATTCTTACCAATTCCCCCCTTAATTCCATAAATATCTAGTTTTAAATGACAGTGCTTGGATTTAAGTTCATATAAAATGTTATTTCAAATAAGATTGAGTTTTTATGCCTATATGGCTTCTTGGTTCAATTACATATATCAGTTTTATTAATTCTGTTTTCTGTTCCTCTGCAGTATCCTGTGCTAAGTTTGTCCATTAAAATATATATTCCTTCTAAATTCTGGTTAGAGCAGAAGTGGTGTAGTCCTCCAGGGAGGTAAATGTAATTTGTTTGATTGGATACTCAAGCTTTCCAATTGTTTTATTTTCCTTAGAGAAATAGAACCTTTCTAGCTTTCAGGTCAATTGGTGTAATGGTTGGATTCAGATGGAATGACACTTTCTCCCCATTGTAAGTCTCTAGTTCCTCAGAGAAATCCTTGAGAAATCTGTTGACGACTTGCTGTCATCTAGCTGGTCTAATGGTATAAATGACTTAGACACTGATTCCGAGTAGTGTGAAAGCCTAATGGTGAAGTGAAATTTTGATAAGATCTCAAGTGCATTAAGAATAAGGTACTTAGGCAGTACCTATATTCATTTCTTACAGTTAATCATGTCCTTGCTGTTTTTTGCTAGAGAAGGGGATTTACAGTTTTCACTCACTCAAATGTAACAGCAGCCCATTAAAAATGTTACTACTGTGAGGTATAGAAAAGAATACCATTGTTACAACATTTGTTTTAGGAATCTATGAAAGTAGATAGCAGATGATATTAGATTGGCAGAAGAAAGCACAGCCCAAAGTACACACAGGAGGGAAAAGTTGTGGCTGAGGAGAGCACTGTGTCGTGGGTACTGGAAGTAAGCACATCTGACAGACTGCCAGGGACATGACTTGGCAAAAGGCACTTGGAGTGACAGCCTGTGTCACCTTCCTATGCTCTTCCCCATCATTAGGCATCAGGCAGTAGAGACATTTGACCTCAGCTTGGAGTACAGTTTGTGGGTCCTAGGCCATAAGGAGGCAGGCTGATGCCCCCAGGATGAAAGGGAGTCCCTGTGCCAAGAAAAGGAGTCGTACAGCATACCTATGCTCACTTCAAGTTTTTGGATCCAGTCTAGAGTGAAGAGGATCATATCCACAGACAGAGCCAATACCCCCCTCCCCCACCTAGAGGAGTGTCAGAGATGAAAACAGAGAATGGAATGGGGGGAAAGTCATGGATAGAAAAGTTATGTTAGAGTCATGAAAGGAAATGTCTTCTAGTCAAAAGTGTCTTGAGCTAGGATGAGTGCAGTGAATGATCAAAGCTGATGTTATTGTGTGTGTGTGTGTGTGTGTGTGCGCACGCACATACACACACACATGCATTTGTTCAGGGATGGGTGGGGGGCGACAAAAACTTAAACAAGAAATATATTGAGAGAAAAGTAGTATCCAAAGAATTACAATAGGATAACATTATAGCAAATTATTTGTGATTATTGGGGCCTGCTTCAGCATTAAAGGTCTCTCCAAGGGGGCAATATACAGGCTGAGATCTCGGTGAAAATAAAGACTCAGCTAATCCTACATTCCTTCATCCCTACAATCTGTGCTAAAAGTCTCAAGTCCTAAAATCTCAACTTAAATCAAGTATTTGAACACTATAACTCAAAGGCAAATTTGTAGAAAGTAGAGATAAACTACTACCTAATTATACTTACCTGGGCAGGAAGTTACCCTGACCTACAAATGTTACAGGCATTAGGAGATTCAAAGCTTCAGAGAAATATCCTGGACACAAGGGTTATGTGAGAGACATCGGATATTCAGTTGAATTTTTCTGTGGTAGACATTAGAAGCCTCGTAATTCTTACCCTAACCTTTTAATTCTTTTACCTTTTAATATCCACCTTTATTCCTGGGATTCACCCTTTTTAAAGGTACACTGAAAAGAATTATAACCTCATTTTTTTAAATAAGTGAAATCAACATGCAAATATTTTCCCCCATGCAATATCTTTATTTTGGACCTCACGCTTCTGAGGCCTGCCAGTCTTTGAAGAAGGCTAATCAGGCTTTCAAAAAGAGATAAATTATTCTAAATACACAGCCCCACCAAATTTACAGATTTTTGTTGACAGCTGCTGCTTTCTTGGAGGAAAATGGCTTGGGAAGAAATATGTAAGAATTGAAATGAATAAATATGAATTACAAAAAGACAAAATGAATATTATTTTCAAGAGTGATACTTGTATCTGGTAATCCCATTATTAAAGCATGAGGTTCTGAAGATGGTAATAACAACATACATTTATTTTGCCCAAATAGATGATATTATCTCTGTTTCTTTGATAATGTCAAGGGGTGTAAAAGAAACTGCTGAGTGTTTTGCATTTGACCCATAAATAGCTACTTTTGTTTTTAGGGCTGATATAATCCTTACCTTAAAAGAATGCCTATTTGCTGGTGTAATATTTATTTTTGTCTAAACCAAATTAAATGTGTGTGTCTCCATTATTGATTGAGGAAAAAACTGCTTAGACAATTATTCTCTCACCAGCTCCAGGGCAGAGAGCCCTTTAAACAAGGGTCACTATGAAGACCTTATTCTCAATTCTAGAACGTCTTTAAAGACAACGCAATTCACATCAGATTACATGATACAGTACTTAAAGGAGGTTAAAAAGATTCACATTTTTCCTTTGGCCAAAAATGGCTCATCTTCACTTAATTTATGAGACTGATTTTTAATAAATTTTGCTCAGTATCATTGGAGCTGCTAAAAAATCTAAGAGAAAAACAAAATAATCTAAGAGAACCCAAAGCCTAGAAGATGGGTGGCTCTTATAAAAAAGCATGTATTTGAAGAATGTAAGATTAATAATCCATTCATTAATTCATGAATGATTCTACCCTTATTGAAGATTTTAGTAGGAGTAACTCAGGCATAGTATAAGTAGGCATTGTTACCTCTGTTTTTTCATATGGTGGGACTCCATTTCAACTTACAAATTACTGCTCAGGATCTTTAAGATATCAACTGAGTACTGGCATGAAGTTTAGTTTTGGACTGTACACAGAAATGATTTCCTATATATATGTCCACATGTTGAGGGTTTGATTGATGGCCCTCCTGACTTTGGGTCAGGAGTGAGTTCACATCTCTTGGCAGGGCTTTGGCTTATTCCCTGAAAGTTTAAACAGAAATCTAATATTCACTGATTTTATTATCCTCTTTCAGGCATAATTTGACTTAGTGATATTTAACTTTAACATTATAATTTAAAGGGATTTTAAAAACTGGAACATATTTGAGGAAAAGTGAGAAAGGTGATTTTAAATTCAACTCATTAGAAGGAAGAAAAATTTAAAGAATAGAGCTTGATCAGCATAAATGGAAGGCGTGGGGTAACTTCTAAGACTCTCCATTTTCTTGTTTCTTGTGTTTTTGTCTTCCTACAACTCACTTATTTCCTATTCTCTACCACTTTGTACTTTGCTAATTCCTATTCATCCTTCAAGAGTTACTCTAGAGGAAATTTCATTCATTTAGTGAAAATTTAATGGGTACCCAGTCGTTGCTAGTTACTGTTCTGGGGAATGAGGAAACAGCAGTGAATAAAACAGCAAAAAGAAACAAAACAGAACCTCCTCTCATGGAGTTTATGATATAGGCTTGGAGAGGAGACTAATGCTAAAAAGGAAAATAAATAAAATATGCAAGGTTGGGTGTAGATAGAGAGAATAATTGTATAGGAAGGGGACTAGGAAGGACTAGGCTACAGTTCTAAATAGGGTAGCTAGGAAAGGCTTGCTAAAAAAGACATTTGAGGAAATATCTGAAATAGATGAGCAAATAAGCCAACAGGTATCTGTAGGAATAATGTTAAGTAGAGGGAAAAGAAAAAGCAATGACTGAGGAAAATAAGTGCCTGGAATGTTTGAAGAAGGTGGTGTAGCTATGACTGAGAGTACAGGAATGTACTAATAGGAAATAAGCCAGGGATAACAAGGGGCCAGATTGGGTAGCGCTTTGTAGAACTTTAACTTTTACACAGGGTAAGAACTCATTGAAGGTATTTTTGCAGAAGAGTGACACAGATCTGCTTTTGTTTTAGCAAGAATCTTTGGGCTGCTGTCCTGAGAATATACCAAAGGGGAACCTGTACCAAATCAGGGAGGCCACTGCAAAAATTATGGGGAGGGATGGCGGTGGTGGCTTGGGCCAGAGTCACAGCAAGAGGAGTGATGAGCAGTGAGTGGACTATGGATCTATTTTGGAAGTAGAACCTCTCCAATTGCTGGATTTGATGGAAGAGATGAGAGGCATGAGAAAAAAGAGGAGTTGAGGAGGACTCTAAGGGTTTGGGGCCGAACAACTGGAAGAAAAGAGTTGCAATGTTCCAAGATGAGGAAAGCTGTGGAAGAAAGCAGGTTGGGGCATAAGAGCAGAGCTCTATTTTGGAACATTTGTGTTTGAGAAGCCTAACAGACTTCCAAGAAAAGATGTTGAATAGAAAGATAGATGTAGCGGTCTAGTTTAGAAGTCTAAGATAGAGATAATCACTTAGGAGTAATCAATATAATGATGTTACTTAAAGCATTGAGATAAGATGATATTATTGAGGAACTACTTATATATATACAGGAAGAAGAGGTGTAAGGACTGAGTCTTGTGGCACTTCTATATTTCTAGATCCAGGAAGAGGATCCTAGCAAAGGAGACTGAGATCAGCCTGAGGGGTAAGAGGAAATGAAGAGAGCTTGATGTACTTGCAGCCAAATGACATTCAAGGAGGAGGGAACCATCAAATGCTGCTGGTGGTCCAAGTAAGATGACAACTGGGAATTTACTCTTTGCTTTTAGTCTCATGGAAATCATTGGTGATCATGATAAGGGAGTTATGATGATGTGACAGGCATAAAAATGTTGGAGTGTTAGAGCTTGAGTGGCTGGAGGAATGCTTTAATGGAGTAGCCTGGCACAGATGGCAGGACCTGAGTGTGAGAAAGAAGTGTCTTCAGGGGCAGGGGTACCACAACACCTGGATATTAGTGATGTATAGGAGAATTCATCAAATAAGTACACCTATTGAGGGTAAGGGGAGGTAGGTTTCTCCCTTTCAGAAAAAGGAGTTATAAATATGGAAAGAAAGAAAATCAGAATGAAGGGTGTTAGATTAGAACTGAATTTATCACTGTAATCTCACTTCATATATGTGTGTGTGTGTGCATGCAAGCATATATACATAGATGTAGAAACAACATGGAAGCACATGTGTATGTATGTGTATACCTAATATCTGTGTCTGTCTGCCTATCATCTATCTATCTATCTATCTATCTATCTATCTATCTATCTATCTATCATCTATCTATCTATCATCTTCATAGTCCCTACTTCTATCCATTGAGAGGGAGAGGGAGGGTGTGGGAGAACAGCAACCAAACAGTATGATATACTTAGCAATGATCTTTGTTCCTCAATGTCACTGATCACTTAAGAAACCAGAATTTTGGAGCACCTGGTTGGCTCATTTGGTTAAGTGTCTACTTTTGGCTCAGGTCATGATCCTGGGGTCTTGGTATTGAGCTCTGAGTTGGACTCCCTGTTCAGTGGGGAGTCTGCTTCTTCCTCTTCTTCTGACCCTCTCCCCTGCTTGTGCTCTCTTGCACTTTCTCTCTTAAATAAATAAATAAATAAAATCTTAAAAAAGAAAGAAACCAGAATTTCTTAGAGAAATGTCTGGTTCTAGGGCAGGGAAGTAAAGACGATCCTGGAATATTTTCTGTCAGAAAGCAAGAGGATACTTAAAGAATTATGAGGACATGTCAATATGACACAGAATCCATCTTCATGAGTCCTCCATTGTCTCAATGTGGAACAACTTGAGCATCAAAATACATATTGGGAGTATTATATCCCACCGAATAACATACAGATTCACGAGTCTGCATTCATGTAATAATGTAATAATGTAATAAATGTAAACAATGTAAGCTTAATTAGAAACAGGATATTTATACAGTCTCTGAGTATCTGCTCACAAAATACTTACTAATTATAAAGGGAAACTGTATTTTTACAGTGCAGAAGCCTGACAGATACCAGTTTATTCATATGGATTAAAGTTATCAATAATGGAACAAGTAGAAATTATATAATACATGATAAAATGTAATGATCCCTGAATGACCTGCATCTAATCCTGAGGAAACAGACATACCCAAATTGAGAGGTAACCTACAAAATGACAGTGGTCTTCAACAGTGTTAAGATTATGAAAGTCAAGGAAAGATAGAAGAATTGTTCCAGATCAAAAACCGAAGAATCATGATAACTATATGCAACATGTGATTCTGGACTAGATTTTTTTTATCTGTAAGGGACATTTTTGGAACAATTGGCAAAACTTGAATTGGTCTGAAAATAAGATAGTAAGGCTATGTCAATGTTAGTTTTCTGATTTTGATGATTATATTGTGGTTATGTAGAAGAATGTCTTTTTTTAAGAGCAAATACACTACAGTATTCAGGGATAATGGGATATGTCAGAAATTTAATCTCAAATGTTTCAGAAAAAAAATATACTGTTCTTGCAATTTACCTGTAATTTTGAGACAGTTTTTTTAAGTAGTAAAAACAAATTAATTGAACTGTATTACAGAGAGAATAAGAAAAGAGACACAGGACAAAGCACATATAGACAACTCATTTGGGAGGTACCACTGTTGTGGGAACAAGAGAAATGGGCAAGTATTTGGAGAAGCAGAATTCTAAGATTATTTCTGTTTCTCATCCTTGTCCCCAAGCATTTTATTCATATTTATTTTATTGCATTTTCCACATTGCATTGGAAGTATTTTTATAGGCCCATTTCCATTACAGATTGTAAATTCCTTATAGAAAAGACTTGAGTTTTATATATCTCTTATGTATAGCATAACACTTAGCATATCATAATATGCTCATTAAATATTCAAACAGTAGAACCATTCTCAAAAAAGCTATGTTTGTTTGTTTTTTAAAGCTATGGCTTTTAGTGAAAGATGTGATCATCAGTTTCCTTGCTAAACATGGAAGACAAAATAAGTTGACTTAGTTTTAAGGAGTGGAAATTATAGTTATAACAAATAACTTCTAGATTTTGGGGTATAAGATACTGAATGGTTACTAGGGTGTTTTACAGCTAACTCTAGTTACTTTTTGGAAGTCCTCTGTTTGGTATAGATAAAATAGAAAAAGGAACCAATGAGATAGTGAAATAATTAAGAGTGTAAAATAGTGTGATCATCTGTACACTGAAAGCATTCTTAAATGTGAAATTGTACATGAAATGTTCCTAGCGAGTATCTACAGAAAATGGGCTGGCTCTATCCCCTTGCCCTATGAAATCAACAATAAATCAGACCACTGGCTGATTTTTCCATCACATATCTGTGTAAGCTAATAGTTTGTTGTTTTTTTTTTCTTAGAGAGAGAAAGAGAGTAATTTAACAGTTTGGGAGGAAATGGCCATGAGAGTTTCCCATCCAGTCAAGATAAGATGAAGAAAACCACTATGTTCCTATGTTAAATTTTTAGAGATGGATTCAGTTGGAGGCATGTTTGTATGAGGTTGTAGTAAACAGAGAGCTTTAACAAATATGAAGGGGAAACTAGCAAATCCAAAGCATCATACCTAGAGTGAAAATGTAATCTGTTGAGGCATAGACTACTTCAGGGGCCTGGCTTGTTTAAGTTACTCAGAGGGAAAGAAAACCAAAGCGTGTGTATGTGTACAGGGCACAGGAATGGGATGAGGGGATGGGAAGATGGGAGGAGGGGAGAGGAGTAAGTGTTGCAATAAAACATGAGTTCATGGAAAATGAAAAGTAGAAACAAAAACAAGAAAAATCTTTGAGGAATTTATCTGTGTATAAAGTCATTTACCTGTAGAATCTTTCCTATGGTCAAAGGGAATGAAAATATAAGCCATTATTTAGTGAATCAAACTAGTTGTGGGAACACATGCACATTCCAAATATTTGAGGGCAACCCAAGTGATTAATTTCTGCCAAATCAGCCTTCCTGGAATAATTGCCTCAACTCTTTTATTCATATTGTTTGTATAAATGTGGCTCAATAGGGAATATTTAATAGACTAGAGTATTTATAATTATATAAAAATTCATGTTAGTAAACAAGGTCACTCTGCAAAGGTGATGAATCCTTGTATGACACATTTATCTGTTAGAAAATGGTGCCTTCATCGCTTAGAATCGTAACAGTGTAGATTGTGTTGGTGGTTTTATTTTTGGAGTATCAATTAGTCAATCAATCTATTAGTATTTATTGAGCTTCTGCCCAGCACTTAGGGCACACTCATCAAATTTGCAAATGACACAAATCTTGGAGGATGGTAAATACATTGATGACAGACATAGCGTCCAAAAAGATTTTGACAGCCTGGAGCAATGGGCTGAATCTAACAAGATGAAATGTAACATGGATAAATATAAATTTCTGTCCTTGGGTCGATGAAACTAACTGTGTAAATACAAGATGGGGTGGATGTGTTTTAAGCAGTATGTAAGAAAGAAAAGACTTAGTATTTTAGTGAGTAGTCAGCTCAACTTAATTTATCAGTTTTAGCTGCGTGATGTCAGTGCCAAAAATCTAGCATGCAATTTTGGATTATATTAAGGTGATAATCCTGTTTCAGTTTGGCAAGTCAAATCACATGTAGAGATTGCAGTATTTAAGAAGAGAGCCACGTTTTAAGAAGAGAGAGACCCCAAACCATGTCATATTTAGAACACAACAGAAACAAAGCACATTTATTCTAAAGAAGACTTAAGAGAAAATGCCATCTTTCTTTATATCTGTGAGCTCTCCCATGGGAAAGGGATTGGGATTGGATTTGTTTGGTGTAGTTTCAATAGTTAGAGCTGGGAACTATGAATTAAAGTTATAAGGAGATCTTTTTCAGCTTAATCATTTATAATAGTAAAAGCTGTTCAAAGATGAAAGGCTCCCCAAGTCTGCAGAAAGGGGACCCTGGAGCACTTAAAACTCAGTGTCCTTATTTTGGGGGTAGTAGTGCTACAGAAGGGCAATCTGAGAACTCAACAAGGTAATGTAAGTAGAGCATTCAGCACAGTGTCAGGAATATGACAAGTGATTATGTAGTTCATCAGGATTGTTACCCTTCTCATTGTGGGAGGTGTTTGACATGAAGCCGAAATCATCGCTGAGTGGAGTTCTGGCAGAGAGACTCACGGATGGGTCTGACGCATGAGATGGCTGTTACTTCGAAATGCTAACTGGGTGTAACTAATAAAAATCGGTTTGAACAGCCTCTGGAACCCGTCAACCTTTCTATGTGACCTTGAATATTGTAACCTTCTTGTTTTCAATTCTCTGTGATTCAGTTTCATTACCTTTAAGATAGAGATATAATAACAAAACTTCCTTGGATTGTTGTAAGGATAAACAGAGAAAATACACATAACAATTTTAATGCCCAACATGCTGATTTTTCTATAAATGTGAACACTTTTATAAAGCTGAAGCAGCTGGAAATGGATTATTGAAAGACTCAGGACTTGAGGTATGTTTGAAAAATACTAAAAATTTAGGTAAGTGAAAGACAGTAGCAAGGTTATTCCCATAGAAATATCTTGGACAATGCATGGAGATGGAATTAAGCACTGTGTGATCATTGGACAGTGAGGCGATGTCTCCAGTTAGATGAAGTTGGCTCTTGGTGATTAGTTAGAAATCAAATTGGATGGGATGAGTAAGGAAGAACCTCAGAAAACCTTTGGTTTAGGATAGTAAGCAGTAAGAGGGACATTCCACATGTGCTCAGGTAAGGGAACAAAACATACCTATGATATTTTAAAATAATCTTATCGAGTTTTCAGAATAAATTGCCTTCCTTATGCTTAAAAAATTATGGATGCTTTTTTGCAAAGCCTTCTTTAACCTAGAAATAGAAATTCTATTTTAGGGCAATTTCTATTTCAGAAAGTCCAAGACATGTTTCTTCCACAAAGTTTTCCCTTCCGATTCATATCACAGTAGTTTTCTTTTTTGTCTGAATTTCTTAGTATTCAAAATGATGATCTTTATATTTGTATCATCCATCATCATCATCTTTTGAGGGTGAATTTGAATTCAAGATATGTTGCCAAATCATTTTATATTAAATCTATAAAGAATTATTCAAAATTCTTAAAATGGTTTTGCTTTAAAATGAGGCCCATTAAATTAATGAAACTGGTATTTCTGGGAGGCTTGTAAGTTGGTTCTGAAAAGATAGATCCCACAGGAAAGGGCCAAAATTATATTATACACTATACATGAATGGATTGAGGCACAACTTCTCAAAGCAACTCTTCGAAAAAGACAACACTTTATTAACTGCACTGAATCAGTAATTAAGTCAAAAACAACCGTCATCATTTATAGTGATACAAACACTATCTAGTCTATTAAAATTATTCATACATATAAGCGCCTTGGGAAAAAGGATCATGACATTATTTTCTTTATTTATAATTTATAGGGGAAGTGTGAGTACTGGCTTCCTGCTTTATTGAATTAAAATGAAATTAGAAGAATATAAGCAACAAGAAAATCATTTCTCTGGTGAGGAAGTTAGCACAGGTATTCTGCATATTTCCTAGCCTCAGTCAGTACTTTCTTTTGGTTGTTGGTGGCCAGCAGGAGCAGAAGAGCAACAAAAATTTGGCATTTCAGTGGAAAAGCTGATTGATAGTTATGATACTCCAAGTGGACTTGATTGTATTTTTTCTCTTGGTAGCTTCTCAGCTATTACATGACTTTCTGGAATTTTGAATTATACCCCCATCTAATCAGGCATGAGAATGGTCAGGAATTCTATTTAAAACAACAGCAACAAAAAACAACTAATACACTCTTATGCTCAAAGGAATGAGCACAGACTACCACAGGGACACAAATTTGACAAAAAAAAAATCATTAAAATG
Source organism: Eumetopias jubatus (assembly GCF_037043125.1). Taxonomy (NCBI): domain Eukaryota; kingdom Metazoa; phylum Chordata; class Mammalia; order Carnivora; family Otariidae; genus Eumetopias; species Eumetopias jubatus. The sequence goes on from NW_028274818.1 coordinate 15,349,047, forward strand.
AAATATAAAACCTCAGGAGAATGAAGGGTTGAGAATGACCTGCTCCCTTCTATCTTCTTCCCAATGTGTTTTTTGAATGTCTTATGAGGGGATTTAAGGCTTTTCTACACCTGCTACTGGCTTGGCCAATTCATTCCTTCAAGCCACACCAATAAAAATGTACAAAGTCCTCTAATCCCCAAGAGGTGGAAAATGAGATGGGTGTGAAGTTTACTTTAGCAGAAGGCTTTCTTGTAGCAAATCAGAAATTCCACCACACATATTCCTATTCCTCCAGATAACTGGCAAGGGGATCATCAGAATGAGCTATTGCCAAGAGCTACCTGCATCTTCACGGTTCCAGTGTGATGGGGCCCCAGACCAGAATTGCAAAGTAGTTAAGAGAATCTTGGAATATAAAACATGGTACAGAACACCAAAGAAGATTTAATCTTATTTATAGAAAGGTGGTTGATGGGGGGGGGGGACAAGAGAAGAGAGTGGCTTGAGATCATCATTAATCATTTTGTAAGTACCAACAAAGTGAAAACATCCTTCCAGAATTCACTGCAAGTGACACTGAATCCTTCTACTAAGCAAATATGTGATGAGTTGATAAAAAAAAAAGAAGAAAAGAAGGTCCTGAACTCTTGACTACAGATATAATACAGTGAATATAGAAAATCAAAAACATGCTTTCTATCTGACTCAAAATAAAGGTGCACTTAAACTTGTAAAAGACAACATTTTTATTTGAATGATATGACAGAACTGTCACAGGAGTGTTACCTGCTATAAAGAAAGCCAAGAATTATTACCTTTATTAGACCAGTGACACTGAGCTTTAGCCATACATTTCTAACTTCTGTCCCTCTACAGAGACAATTTTCTTTTCTTAAATAAACTGTCATGCTGGTGTTAATATATTGTTGGCTCTCTCATGCTCTGAGAATACAGCTGATATAAAACATGTATATGTTAGATTGGTAATAGTATCTTTAGTGTAGCTGACTAGAACAAATGTGTTTCCCTCATGGCTGTGCTAATGTGATAAAGGAAAATTGGCTGTTCATCAGCTTTTGGCTGGGTAAAGACAGTAGAGATGGAACCACATTCTTTTTTATGCATTAATACCATCGAGAACTTTTCACTAGTTATATTTCATGTGCCTGCATGTTGCACAAAGATGTTGTAAAACATGAGATAATGCTACAAATAACAAAGTAGAAAAGCCTGTATCTTTTATAATGATAACAGTCAAACACCAAATGACAGTAACAGGATGTAAAAAATGGGATGCAAAAAAAAAAATGCAGCCCTACGACCCAGCCGAGAGGTATATATGCAGGCCCACGAGGAGCTGGTGTGTGGTTTTGGGTCTTTATGTCAAGGCTTTGTTTTATAATTAAGTAAAATGTAACATGGGGTCAGTAGACTTAAAGAACTACGTGGTTTTAATAAAAGCAGATTAGATAGTATGGAGAAAAGCTATATGGAATAACTTTTTGAAGAATTAATATTCCCAAGTAATCATGTTGTTAACTCCCAGGATTGGTTGATTGGTTTGTTTGTTTGGAGAGAGAGGGCTGTTGGAAAGTAAGACAGTCACTCACTCACATAATGATCTAAAGATGTTGGAGAATGGCTTATTTTCATCAATTATTGTGAGGAAATTTTAGGAGAATAGCATTTGCAATGCTTTGATTTCATTGTATTTTTAATTAAAATGTTAGCATCTAGCCTTTCAACTGCAAGACATTGTATTTCTCTCTTTCCCCTATCCCTACTCCCACCTTCATGTTTTGTTTGCCATTTCAGCACCTTGGCTAGAGCACCAGGAATTCCCTGTACATTCAAGTTAAAAGCACTTGAACAGGACTGTCTGTAGATACTAAAGTTGATATCAAACAGCTGATCACTTTATTCAGAAATACTTGCCATCATTGAAGATTTTGTATAGATACCATCCATGAAGTAGTCTGCATAACTGTTTGAATTGACTATTCAGGTATCACTGCACACAGATAAAATTTCATAATTCCACAGTTATAATGTAATTGAAAGATCATCTAGCCACAACTCCTGGAACAAATCTGATTGGTTGAATGTTTTATTATTTTATTTATTATTTTTATTTTTTTAAAAGATTTTATTTGAGAGAGAGAGGTAGAACATGAGCGAGGGGAGGGGGACAGGGAGAGGGAGATGCAGGCTCCCCTCTGAGCAGGGAGCCCGTCACGGAGCTCAATCCCCCGACCCCGAGATCATGAACTGAGCTGAAGGCAGATGCTTAACTGACTGAGCCATGCAGGTGCCCCGGTCAAATGTTTTAATAAGATTTCCCTGGAACACATCCATGCTCATTCCCATGTGTATTGTCTCTGGCTGTTGTCCTATTACAATAGCAGAGTTGAGCAGTTGTGACCTGGACCATTTGGACCACAAAGTCAAATCACTTGGCTTGCAGATAAAGAGTATTTATTCTCTGCCTGTTTACAGAAAAACTGATGTAGAGAGTTATTAGGTGTCGGATTAGCTAGCCTAGAATATTTTTGTCAAATTTTTATATTCTGTACTGGGCAAGTAAGTACAGCTGAGTATCACCAACTATGGTACCAACACTAATAAAGGAAATACAAGAAAAATTTTCTATTAGCAACTTAAATTGTATTATATCCATATATTATACATTTTTGGTATCTCTAGCTTTGAATATTTCTGCCTTTTGTATTCATTTCTGTTTATTTCCAAATATGGAAATATAACAAATTTAGTATCTAAAGGAACAGCATATTCTCAAAAAAGTTATGAAGGCACGGCAGTCAGAGCTGCTTAAATATATGGGACAAATAATTACATATACCTGTGAATACCCTGGTAGATATCACAGCACAAAACTATAATATGTAGGTTCATATCTAGATATATAAACACACAGATATATCATTGAGCCATTAAAATAAATTGTTTTCAGTCTTTCCAACTGAGGAAAGTAGTGAAGTAGGAAATTAACTTGAGAAAGAGTGCTGAAATGTAGTTATTATAAAATACAAGGTTACACAACTAAAATAATAATGGTGATAATTTCTTGCAGGTGCATCAGACAAAAATCAGTTTCTTCATCAATGGTTTGGAGGAGGATAATACAGCATTTGATGCAAGAACTCTAAGTGGTTCAATTACAGATTTTGCCTCTGGTACTACACAAATAGGACAGAGTTTGAATGGTAAGATTCTGACTTCAGAAAATTATTTTATCCAGTTACAGTATTCCTAAAGAAAGTGTCAAAAATAATATTTTAAAATATCTAGGTTTATTTGTTTCCTAGGGCTGTTGCCACAAATTAGCAGCAACTGGGTGGACTTAATACAGCAGATATGTGTGCTCTTCCCACAGTTCTGGAGCCTATAAATCTGAAATCAAGGGTTTGCAGTGTTGTTTTATTCTGGAGGTTCCAATCAGTTCTGTGCCTCTCTTTCTGGCTTCTGGAAGTCCATAGTGCTCCCTGGCTTGTAGCTTTTTCTGGAGGTTCCAATCAGTACTGTGCCGCTCTTTCTGGCTTCTGGAAGTTCATAGTGCTCCTTGGCTTGTAGCTGCACAGACCCAATCTTTGCTTCCATGTTCACATGAGCTTCTCCCCCGTGCCCTCTTCCCTTCTCTTCTCTTCTAAGAGGACTTGTGGTTAAATTTATCACCCCCCCTCCATCCTGTATGCTTTCCTTTCCAGATCCTTCATTACATATGCAAAAACCCTATTTTCAAATAAGGTCACAATCTCAGGTTCCAGGTGGACATACATTTTGGAGATCACTCTTCAACCCACTATACTAGGGAAACTTTAAAATTAAAATGTAACCTATTAAGATCAATTTTTAAATAAGAACAATGAATGATAAACTATATTTTCTCATTTTTTTTTGGTTTGAATTTTAAAGTAGGACTTAGAGTATTGGAGACTAAAAAATAATATTCAACAATAATAAGCTGGATTTATGGTGTTCTTATCTTCCTGCCATAAAAACAGGCCATATAGGTTTAAAAGATACTATACACTACATCCTGAATAAAAACAAATTGAATTTAGAATTATCTTGAAATAATTAGCACAATTGTCTATAAATTGCCTGCACTTTAAAAATGGAATATTATCTTATTAAATAATAAATACTCATTATAATAAAATTCACACAATACAGAACTCTATGGAATAAAAAATATTTTACATTTTTCTACCTTTATAGATACAGCTAACTTTTTTATACCCTTCCAGAATTTTAGTACATATTGCTGGAGATATGGTTATAAATATAATTTTCCAAAAATGAAATTATAATACATATGCTTTCTCTGAGCCCTCTAAAAATAAATACTTTCCCTCCAAATGTTATGGACAACATTCCATGTTAATATGCCTTCTCATTTAAAATTGCTTCATTGTGCACAATTGTATAGCTGGAACAAGAACTTTAAAACAAGCTCCTATTAATGAGCATTTGGATTATTCCTAATATTTCAATATTATTAGCAGTTATTTGCTAGAAATCACTATATATGTCTATATTTCTATACCTCTATTTCTCTATCTGTGTAGTCCATGCAGACACACATGTATACCTACATATGCCTTTGAACAATTGTCTGCACAATTCCTTAAGACCTTAAACTTTGGTGTCAGTCTGCCTGGATTCAAATCCCCTCTCTCCACTCAGTAGCCATGTGACTTGGAACAACTTTTTAATGACTCTAAAATGTAGTAACCCCAAATTTATTTAATTTATGTATTTTTTAAGTTTTTGTTTTAATTCCACTTAGTTAACCTACAGTGTTATATTAGTTTCAGGTGTATAATATAGTGATTCAACATTTTCATGCATCACCCTGTGCTCATGATGACAAGTGCACTTCTTGATCCCAATCACCTATTTAATTCATCCCCCTCCCCCCTTCCCTCTGGTGACCATCAGTTTATTCTCTATAATTAAGAGTCTGTTTCTTGATTTGCCTCTCTCTCTCTTATTTTTTTTTACCTTTGCTCATTTGTTTTGTTTCTTAAATTCCACATATGAATAAAATCATATGGTATTTGTCTTTTTCTGACTGATTTATTTCACTTAGCATTATACTCTCTAGTTCCATCCATGTTGTTGCAAATGGCAAGATTTCATTCTTTTTATGGCTGAATATTATTCCATTGTGTGTATGTGTGTGTGTGTGTGTGTGTGTGTGTGTGTGTGTGTGTGTGTGTATCTCACATGTTCTTTATCCATTCATCAATCAATGGACACTTCAGCTGCTTCCATATCTTGGCTATTGTAAATAAAGCTGCTATAAACATGGGGTGCATGTATCCTTTTGAATTAGAGTTCTAGTATTCTTTTAGTTACCCCAAATTTAAAATGATGATGATGACATTACAGTTCCATTGTGAGGATCAAAAGAGTCTATACATGAAAAGTATTACTGTTTTTCTAGAATCTGGCACACTGTAGTTGCTGAACACTTAATGGTATTTTTTAAATTTTTTTTATTGTTATGTTAATCACCATATATTACATCATTAGTTTTTGATGTAGTGTTCCATGATTCATTGTTTGTTCATAACACCCAGTGCTCCATGCAGAATGTGCCCTCTTTAATACCCATCACCAGGCTAACCCATCCCCCTACCCTCCTCCCCTCTAGAACCCTCAGTTTGTTTTTCAGAGTCCATCATCTCTCATGGTTCGTCTCCCCCTCTGACTTACTCCCCTTCATTCTTCCTCTCCTGCTATCTTCTTCTTTTTCTTTTTTCTTAAAATATGTTGCGTTATTTGTTTCAGAAGTACAGATCTGTGATTCAACAGTCTTGCACAATTCACAGCACTCACCATAGCACATACCCTTCCCAATGTCTAATCAACAGAAGTTCCTAATTTTAATGAAGTCCAATTTACTAATTTTTCTTTTATTTTTAGTATTTTTTATGTCCTGTTTAGGAAATCTTTGCAGACCCTGATCTCATGGAGATATTCTTTCTACATTTTAGTTAGAAATGCCATTATGTTATCTCTCAAATTTAGGTCTGTTTTCTATCTGAATTTATTTTGGGTGTGGTATAAGGTAGGGGTCAAGATTAATTTTTTATTTCTCACCTGAATATTTAATTGACCCAGAACCATTTTCATTAAACAGATCATTTCTTCACTACCCTGCAGTGCATGGTAATTGTCACAAATCATATACTGTATATGTGAAGATGGGTTTGCTTCTGAGCTCTCTATTTTGTCCCAGTGATTTGTTTGCCTATACTTGAATCAAAATATTTAGTTTTCATAGCTGTAGTTTTATAAAAGTGTTAAAATCTGAAAGTATTTAATTTTTGAACTTTTTCCTTTTAATATTTTCTTGGCTATTATATGAATTTTGGAAGTGGTTTTACAATTTTCACAAAACTTCTGCTGGGATTTGAATCATTAACTCAATTTTGGGAAAATGGGCATCTATATGATATCACATCTTCCAATCCATGAATATAATGCATTTCTTAATTTCTTCCAGCAATGTTGTTAATTTTTTGTCCAGAAGTCTCATTCATTTATAAGACTTAGTTCTATGTATTTGTTGGTTCTTTTTTCATGCAATTATACTGAGTATTGTTTTTGAACTTCATTTTCTATTATATAAAAATACCATCAATTTTTATATTGACCTTAATTAAGGCCAGTGACTTTGCTAAATTTAAATTCTGGTAGTTACACAATCCTGTCAGTTGTATATGGTAGACACTCAATTTTTTTCAAATACTTTCAATAAATGCATAAATTGTCATGGCTGTGGAGGTGTCATGTAGATAGTGATAGGTGTTAGTAATTTGAAGTAATGCAAAATTTCAATTTGCGTTGCCCTGTGGTCTGAGTTGTCTAGACATGATCTAGTTTATAGAGAAAAGGTGTGTATTTTTGATATTCAAAATACATTCTAAAACTCTGTGGTTAAATTTCCTACCCCTGGTGTCAAAAAACTTAGAATTAAATCCAATCCTGTTGTGTACCTTTGATGAAAATATGTATCCTTTGTAAATCTCAGGTTTCTAATCTATGAAATGATGTTTTAATAAATAGTTTATAGGGCTATAACAAGAATTATATGAGATCATGTGTGGGTAGAATATGTTGCTTGTCATATAGTAAATATTCATTGCGTAGCAACTATTATTAACCTCTTTGAACACCTATTTTCTTGAAAGTAAGGATAATGATAGCTTTCTATAGAATTGTTGAGAGATCAGAGGACAAAATGACTAGACATAACTATTTTAATTTGTATATGTTCTTCGATCAAACTAAACTTATGTGAAAAAGTAATTGAAGGAAACTATATATTTAGAAACTGGGTTTGAGTAATTAGTGTATCTGAGAATTTTATAAAGTAGTCTGCATGCAGAATCTCTTAATAAAACATTAAATCTTGTGAGCCTTATTTCAATATTTAATCCCCATTAGTACTTCTAAAAGTGTTTTATTGCACCAAATGTTGCTCAAACTATCTGAAAGTGCCATAAATTAGTCTGCTATGCACTGTGGGATTGAAATTACTTGCTTCTATTCTTCTTCAGTGCACTAAATGTTGAACGAATGCTTCAAAAGGACAGTGGGGACTTAATATGATATTTGTTTTTAAACTATGTAAAAATAAATTTAATTTCTGATTAGAAAACATGTCATTGGAAAGGGTTTATTTCAAATGTTGCTTAGTTTTTTAATTACAATTTTCTCCGTAAGATTTGGGCATCAGAGTGCTACAAGGGAAAGGGTACTTTAAAATAATTTTTGTCTTTATTCTATCAATTTATAGGTACAGTTGTACCTACTGTATCTTTTCTCTAATTAGAGATGGCATATAGACTGGCTCATTACTTCTGCCTAATGAGCCAGGCTCCATGCCACCTCTCTAATCAGAAAAGAGATAGGTACAGAATGTTCCCATGGACTTATTATAAATCATTTTCTTTCTCTCGCTTGCTCCTTTTTTTTTAATCAAAAAATTAAGTCACTGTCCTCCATACTTTCGTCCATACCCAAGATGGTTTCATTCAGGAGAGGTAATTGTGCAGGAGATTACTGCGAGCTGAATTAAGGGTGCTCTCATGCAGTGCCGGGCTGGCTGTCTCTGCTTTGGAGCAGACACTGTCTCAAACCCAGGCATATCAAATGAAGGCCCATAGGAGATCAAGATGTCTTCCCTGTCTTTCTCTGGTTGGACTTAAGTTGTTTCCCTGTTTCTGTACCCAGGAAGCAACAACTTTTCACATGAGTGTTGGCTTGCTACAGAGCTTTGCATGTGTGTGTGTGGGGGGCGGGGGGGTAGGCTTCTCATCTTTAACTACCATAACTTTCTAGAAAACTATGTTGCCAATGACACTTTCTCTTGCTGCAGGCCTTGTTTTTGCCTCCCCTAGGAAATTAATCATTGACCAGATAAATGCTTTACACTGACTCCTGTATACATACTAATGAAATATGTATAAAGTATATATGCTAATTAGATAATATGTTTTGGTTGGGCTGATTTTTTAATATACAAATAGAAACACCTTAGACCATCTCTATCAACCAGTATGTGTCAGTTCCTTCTTAGAGCACTTTCTTCCATTGCAGGTTTATTCACATGCCTCCAGTTGGGCATAAAACCTAGAGGAGTTATGGTAGCAGACATGTAATTACAAGTCTCTAATTTCACTCTGGTATAAACTATAACATCCCCCAAATTTGGGGTTTAAAAATACAAAATTATACAAATCAAACCTTTTCAGGGCTTCTTCTGAACTCATTTATCAATGGAGTTCTAATTTCCCTATGTTATGTATTTAAAGGTGTGAAGCACTTTCTTAGGAAAGTAATTGGACATTAAAGAATCAATGAAGATTTGTTGTTTATCTGAGAAAGTGAACACACAGAAAGAAAAGAATAATCATCTAAAGCTAACTCCACCTTCCTTTCCCTTCCATGTTTTCTGCTGTGTGTTGTATCTTAATTCATCTGCTTGTTTTTCATTCTTTAGTTGAAATACTACCTTTAACTTCTGCTAGCATCCCATAGGTTAACATGTATAAGCTCAGCTAGGTACAGAGGACAGAGGAGGAAAATATTGAAACATCTGACATTTTCCTTGTAATTGAGATTATGATAAAATTTTTCTGAGAGAATTATTTTTGGAATTAGATTAAAAAAGAAATAGAAAAATATAGAAATTGATTAATTAAGACAGGCTAATGGAATAGAAGAGAGTATAGAAAAAAGGCATATATATAGGTGAAGAGGAGTTTAAAGATTGAGGTGGTGTTTCAGCTGGTCCTAGAGAAGTTATCTAACAATAAATCAGGACATTTGGCTAATGAAGTTACAAAAATTAAAAGTATATGCCTTACAACCATACCAAAACAAAACAAAACAAAACAAAACACCTGTGAATGAGTTAAAATTTAAATGTAAAGTATATAATCATGAAGTAGTAGAGGAAAATAAGAGCAAATGTTTCTACAATCCTGGCATATTGAAGACTTTTATTAGCATGATACCATGGACAGAAACACTAAAGGAAAATATTGAAAACATCTGACTAACAGAGAATTTAAAATTCAAACAATGCTTATCATTTTGTACTTAGTTTGGCAAAGAATAAAAAAGAGATGATATTAGTGTGGAAAGAGTTTGAGATAATCTGGCAAACTATGAAAAGTAAAAATGTGAACACTAATTCATCTAAGAATTGTACTTCCAGGCTTTATCTCAAAAATATAAGTAAAGAAGGCCTTAAATATACACTCAAAAGTGCTCATTGTAGAATTAAAGTAACAAATAATTGGAACCAATTAAAAAAATCCAAAGGGAGTTGATTAAACAAATTTCAAATTATACTTACAATGGACAAAAGTATGCACAACTAAGAGAAAGGAAATATGTCTATTTGTAGAGAGATGGCTATAGGTTCATAATGTGTTATTATGTGAAAAAGCAAGTATGTAGTATAATATACTCTAAATTGAACATGGGTTGACAAAACACAAATCTACATTGGACATTTAAGTTGTACATACAAATTATTATTGCTGTAATAGTTAGTGCCTAAGAAGCAAGGCATGAGATTTAGAATCAGAGAGTTTTGGGTTTGAATCCCAGCTCTGCTTCTTAAAAGCCAAGTGAATTTGGCAAAGAATTTCTCTTCTCAATCCAATTTCTTGACTTGTCTTCCTAAATTTTCTAATTTGTCATGTGTATACATAGTTTTCAAGGTACTTGTAAACTTATAAATAATATGTATTTGGTTCATGTTAGTACTTAATAAAATGTTGCTGTCATAAATAATAATGTTAATATTATTAATTTAGATGTTAAGTTTATTGATTTGTGAAACAAGTATTTTTAAATAATGGTCATTAACAATATTTAATTTTTTGGCTCAAAGTCAAAATTTTCCTGGGGTGAGGAGGGATAAAATGATAGAGTAATGATGTGCTAGGTGTTTGAAAGTGTGGTTATTTTGTGTAGGTGAACCCCATGAAATAATCTTTTTATCTTTAAAGATTCGCCGTCTCTGATATGCTTCATTGTTTCCTGCAAACCTATATTCCACCTGCTATTATTTCTTTTCACCCTGAAGAACTTCTTTTTCCACTTTTTATAATTTAGTCAGAGGGAAACATGCTCTGTGAAAATGTCTTTAATTTATCTCTGTTTTTGAAGGATACTTTCACTAGATATAGAATTGATAATTGGTATTTTTTTCAACACCTTAAAGAATTTTGACTTATTGCCTTCCAGCCTTCATTTTTTCTGGTGAGAAATTAACCATGATTCCTGTCAATGTTCCCTTGTATGTGGTAGTTGTTTTTCTCTTGCTGCTTTTAAGTTTTCTTCTGGGGGAGAGCGGAGCAAGATGGCGGAGGAGTAGGAGACCTGGATTTCATCTGGTCTCAGGAATTCAGCTGAATAGGGATCAAACCATTCTGAACACCTACGAGCTCAACAGGAGACTGAAGAAAAGAATACCACAACTCTCTGAATAGAAAAGTGACCACGTTCTGGAAGGTAGGACGTGCAGAGAAATGAATACAAGGCGATATTTGGGAGGATGGACGGCAGGGGAGGGGGCCTCCATCGGCCGCTTCTGGCAAGTGATAGAGCCGCGGAGCACAAAATTGGAACTTTTAGAAGTCGACTTCGCTGAGGGACGTCGCTCCAGTGGCTAAGCGGTGGGTGGAACCCTCGTGGGACAGTGTGGTCTCAGGACCCTCGGGGTCACAGAAAGACCGGGGGTGCCTGAGTTTGGCAGAGCTCCCAGGTATTGGAGCAGGGAAGCCAGCTGCAGAGACGGAGCTGAGGCGTGGGCTCTCAGCTTGGGGTTCCCATAAACCATGATCCACGGCCCAGTTGGGCCACTGCTCCTCCAGCAAGGACCCAACAAGTGGCAGATCCGGGGAGACTCCCCTTCCTCCCCCGGGAGGAGCGGCGCGGGAGCGCACCGCGGGGATCTACTGAGTTTGGAGACCCCACAGTGAGTCGGGTGCCAGACACAGAACAGCTCAGTCACAGGCTGGGTGAACACGGAGTGCGGCCGGAGACGGGGGAGAGAGGAGTGATTGACTGCTTTTCTCTGGGGGCGCACTGAGGAGCAGGGCCCCGAGTTCTCAGCTCCTCCAGGTGGAGATTGGGAGGCCACCATTTTCACTCTCGTCCTCCAAAGCTGTACCGAGAGCTTGCAGGGAACAAAAGTTCCTGAGAGCAAAACCAAGCAGCTTGCTTAGCCCAGACCAACAACTGCGGGGCAATTCTGCCTCCGGCAAAGACATTTGGGAACCACAGCAACAGGCCGCTCCCCCAGAAGATCAGCAAGAACAGCCAGCCAAGACCAAGTTTACAGATCAATGAGAATGGGAGAACTCCAGCGCTAGGGGAATACTGCACATAGAATTCATGGCTTTTTTACCATGATTCTTTAGTCTTTCAAAGTTAATTTTTTTTAACTGTCTTTTTTTTTGAGTTTTTCTTTTTCCCTTTTTCAACCAACATCTTATCAATCCCTTTTTTAAAAAAACATTTTTATATTTCATTTTTAGAGTCATATTCTGTCTCTTCATAGTAGTTACCCTTAATTTAGCATATATATATATAAGTTGTTCTCTCTTGAAAATTTCGAGATACACTTTCTCCTAGCAGATCAAAATACACCCTAAATCTCTAGTGTATGGCTTTGTTCTAGTCTCCTGCCTGATCACATTCTCTCCCCCTTTTTTCTTCTTTCTTTTTTTTTAAATCCTCTTCTTTCATTTTTCAAACAACTTCTTATCAATTCCTTTTATAAAATTTTTTATAATTTTCATCTTTACAATCATATTCCATCCCTTCATCATATCAACCCTTATTTTGTACATATATAAGTCTTTTTTCTTTAAAATTTTGGGAGGCACTTTCTTGTAACAGACCAAAATACACCCAAAATCTAGTGTGTGGCACTGATCTATGCACCAGCCTGATCATATTTGATCATATTCTGGTTTTTTTTTGTTTTGTTTTCTTCTGTTTTTGTTTGTTTTTATCTTTATCTTTTTCTCTTTTTTTCCTCTTTTTTTTTTTCTTTCTATTCCTCTCTTTTCCCCTGGTTTCAGGTCTTTTCTGATTTGTGTAAAGTATATTTTCTGGGGACGTTTTTACCCTGTTAGCATTTTGTTCTCTCATTCATCTATTCTCCTCTGCACAAAATGACAAGACAGAAAAAAATCACCTCAACAAAAAGAACAAGAAGTAGTACCATCTGACAGGGACCTACTCAATACAGACATTAGTACGATGTCAGACCTAGAGTTCAGAATCATGATTTTAAAGATACTAGCTGGGCTTGAAAAAAGCATGGAAGTTATTAGAGAAACCCTTTCTGGAGAAATAAAAGAACTAAAATCTAACCAAGTTTTAATCAAAACGGCTATTAATGAGGTACAATCAAAAATGGGGGCACTAACTGCTAGGATAAATGAGGCAGAAGAGAGAATTAACGATATAGAAGACCAAATGATGGAAAATAAAGAAGCGGAGAAAAAGAGAGATAAACTAATGGATCACGAGGGCAGAAATCGAGAGATAAGCGATACCATAACTCGAAACAACATTAGAATAATTGGGATCCCAGAAGAAGAAGAGAGAGAGGGGCAGAAGGTATATTGGAGCAAATTATAACAGAGAACTTCCCTAATTTGGGGAAGGAAACAGGCATCCAAATCCAGGAGGCACAGAGAACCCCTTTCAAAATCAATAAAAATAGGTCAACACCCCAACATCTAATAGTAAAACTTACAAGTCTCAGAGACAAAAAGAAAATCCTGAAGCAGCTCAGGAGAAGAGATATGTAATCTATAATGGTAGAAACATTAGATTGGCAAGAGACCTATCCACAGAGACCTGGCAAGCCAGAAAGGACTGGCATGATATCTTCAGAGCACTAAATGAGAAAAATATGCAGCCAAGAATACTATATCCAGCTAGGCTGTCATTGAAAATAGAAGGAGAGAGAAAAAGCTTCCAGGACAAACAAAAACTAAAGGAATTTGCAAACACAAAACCAGTCCTCCAAGAAATATTGAAAGTGGTCCTCTAGGCAAAGAGAGAGCCTAAAAACAGCATAGACCAGAAAAGAACACAGACAATATACAGTAATAGTCACCTTACAGGCAATACAATGGCACTAAATTCATATCTTTCAATAGTTACCCTGAGTGTAAATGGGCTAAATGCCCCAATAAAAAGACACAGGCTATCAGATTGGATTAAAAAACAAGACCCATCGATATGTTGTCTGCAAGAGACTCATTTTAGACCCAAAGACACCCCCAGATTGAAAGTCACGGGGTGGAAAACCGTTTACCATGCTAATGGACACCAAAAGAAAGCTGGGGTGGCAATCCTTATATCACACAAATTAGATTTTAAACCAAAGGCTATAATAAGAGATGAAGAAGGAGACTATATCCTACTTAAAGGGTCTATCCAACAAGAAGATCTAACAATTGTAAATATCTATGCCCCTAACATGGGAGCAGCCAATTATATAAGGCAATTAATAACAAAAGCAAAGAAACACATTGACAATAATACAATAATACTGGGAGATTTTACCAGCCCCCTGACTGAAATGGACAGATCATCTAAGCAAAAGATCAACAAGGAAATAAAGACTTTAAATGACACACTGGACCAAATGGACTTCACAGATATATTCAGAACATTCCATCCCAAAGCAACGGAATACACATTCTTCTCTAGTGCCCATGGAACATTCTCCAGAATAGACCACATCCTAGGTCACAAATCAGGTCTCAACTGGTACCAAAAGATTGGGATTATTCCCTGCATATATTCAGACCACAGCGCTTTGAAACTAGAACTCAATCACAAAAGGAAAGTCAGAAAGAACTCAAATACATGGAGGCTAAAGAGCATCCTACTAAAGATGAATGGGTCAACCAGGAAATTAAAGAAGAGTTTAAAAAATCCATGGAAACAAGTGAAAATGAAAACACAACTGTTCAAAATCTTTGGGATGCAGCAAAGGCAGTGCTAAGAGGAAAGTATATAGCAATACAAGCCTTTCTCAAGAAACAAGAAAGGTCTCAAATATACAACCTAACCCTACACCTAAAAGAGCTAGAGAAAGAACAGCAAATAAAGCCTCAACCCAGCAGGAGAAGAGAAATCATAAAGATCAGAGCAGAAATCAATGAAATAGAAACCAAAAGAACAGTAGAACAGATCAACGAAACTAGGAGCTGGTTCTTTGAAAGAATTAACAAGATTGATAAACCCCTGGCCAGACTTACCAAAAAGAAAAGAGAAATGACCCAAATCAACAAAACCATGAATGAAAGAGGAGAGATCACAACCAACAGCAAAGAAATACAAACAATTATGAGAACATATTATGAGCAACTACATGCCAGAAAATTAGATAATCTGGAAGAAATGGATGTATTCCTAGAGATGTATCAACTACCAAAACTGAACAAGGAAGAAATAAAAAACCTGAAGAGACCTATAACCACTAAGGAAATTGACAGTCATCCAAAATCTCCCAACAAACAAAAGCCCCAGGCCAGATGGCTTCCCAGGGGAATTCTACCAAACATTTAAAGAATTTATACCTATTCTTCTGAAACTCTTCCAAGAAATAGAAATGGAAGGAAAACTTCCAAACTCGTTTTATGAGGGACCATTACCTTGATCCCCAAACCAGACAAGGACCCCATCAAAAAGGAGAATTACAGACCAATATCCTTGATGAACATGGATGCAAAAATTCTCACCAAAATACTAGCCAATAGGATAAAATAGTACATTAAAAGGATTATTCGCCACGACCAAGTGGGATGTATCCCTGGGCGCAGAGTTGGTTCAACATCTGCAAATCAATCAACGTGATACAATACATTAACAAAAAAAGAACAAAAATCATATGATCCTCTCAATAGATGCAGAAAAAGGGCGCCTGGGTGGCTCAGTTGTTTAAGCGACTGCCTTCGGCTCAGGTCATGATCCTGGAGTTCCAGGATCAAGTCCCTCATTGGGGTCCCGGCTCAGCAGGGACTCTGCTTCTCCCTCCGACCCCCCCCCCATGCTCTCTCTCTATCTCTCATTCTCTATCTCAAATAAATAAAATCTTAAAAAAATTTAAAAGAAATAGATGCAGAAAAAGCATTTGACAAAGTACAACATTCTTTCTTGATCAAAACTCTTCAGAGTAGAGGGATAGAGGGTACATACCTCAATATCATAAAAGCCGTCTATGAAAAACCCACAGCAAATATCATTCTCAATGGGGAAAAACTGAGAGCTTTCCTCCTAAGGTCAAGAACCCGGCAGGGATGTCCACTATCACCACTGCTATTCAACATAGTATTAGAAGTCCTAGCCACAGCAATCAGACAACAAAAAGAAATCAAAGGCATCCAAATCGGCAAAGAAGAAGTCACATTCTCACTCTTTGCAGATGATATGATACTTTATGTGGAAAACCCAAAAGACTCCACCCCAAAACGGCTAGAACTCATACAGGAATTCAGTCAAGTGGCAGGATATAAAATCAATGCACACAAATCAGTGGCATTCTTATACACCAACAACAAGACAGAAGAGACACAAATTAAGGAGTCAATCCCATTTACAATTGCACCCAAAACCATAAGATACCTAGGAATAAATCTAACCAAAGAGGCAAAGGATCTGTACTCAGAAAAGTATAAAATACTCATGAAAGAAATTGAAGAAGACACAAAGAAATGGAAAAACGTTCCATGCTCATGGATTGGAAGAACAAATATTGTGAAGATGTCAATGCTACCTAGAGAAATCTACACATTCAATGCAATCCCCATCAAAATACAATCCACTTTTTTCAAAGAAATGGGACAAATAATCCTAAAATTTCTATGGAACCAGAAAAGACCCCGAATAGCCAGAGGAATGTTGAAAAAGAAAAGCAAAGCTGGCGGCATCACAATTCCGGACTTCAAGCTCTATTACAAAGTTGTCATCATCAAGACAGTATGGTACTGGCACAAAAACAGATCAATGGAACAGAATAGAGAGCCCAGAAATGGACCCTCAACTCTATGGTCAACTCATCTTTGACAAAGCAGGAAAGAATGTCCAATGGAAAAAAGACAGTCTCTTCAACAAATGGTGTTGGGAAAATTGGACAGCCACATGTAGAAGAATGAAATTGGACCACTTTCTTACACCACACACAAAAATAAACTCAAAATGGTTGAAAGACCAAAATGTGAGACAGGAGTCCATCAAAATCCTAAAGGAGAACACAGGCAGCAACCTCTTTGACCTCAGCCGCAGCAACTTCTTCCTAGAAACATTGCCAAAGGATAGGGAAGCAAGGGCATAAATGAACTATTGGGACCTCATCAAGATTAAAAGCTTTTGCACAGCAGAAAAACCAGTCCACAAAACCAAAAGACAACTGACAGAATGGGAGAAGATATTTGTAAATGACATATCAGATAATGGGCTAGTATCCAAAATCTATAAAGAATTTATCAAACTCAACACCCAAAGAACAAATAATCCAATCAAGAAATGAGCAGCAGACATGAACAGACATTTTTCCAAAGAAGACATCCAAATGGTCAACAGACACATGAAAAAGTGCTCAACATCACTTGGCATCAGGGAAATCCAAATCAAAACCTCCTTTTGAGGTTTTGAGATACCACCTTACACCAGTCAGAATGGCTAAAATTAACAAGTCAGGAAACAACAGTTGTTGGTGGGATGTGGATAAAGGGGCACCCTCCTACACTGTTGGTGGGAAGGCAAGCTGGTGCAACCACTCTGGAAAACAGTATGGAGGTTCCTCAAATTTGAAAATAGAGCTACCATATGATCCAGCAATTGCACTATTTGGTATTAACCCCAAAGATACAAATGTAGGGATCTGAAGGGGTACATGCACCCTGATGTTTATAGCAGCAATGTCCACAATAGCCAAACTGTGGAAAGAGCCACGATGTCCATCAACAGATGAATGGATAAAGAAGATGTGGTGTGTGTGTGTGTATATATATATATATATATATATATATATATATATATATATATATAAAATAGAATATTATGCAGCCATCAAAAGGAATGAGATCTTGCCATTTGCAATGACGTGGATGGAACTGGAGTGTATTATGCTGAGTGAAATAAGTCAATCAGAGAAAGGCATGTATCCTATGACCTCACTGATATGAGGAATTCTTAGTCTCTGGAAACTGAGGGTTGCTGGAGTGGGGGTGGGATGTGAGGGATGGGGTGGCTGGGTGATAGACATTGGGTAGGGTATGTGGTATGGTGAGCGCTGTGAATTGTACAAGACTGTTGAATCACAGATCTGTACCTCTGAAACAAATATATGTTAAGAAAAAAAAAGGAGAAGAAGATAGCAGGAGGGGAAGAATGAAGGGGGGAAATCAGAGGGGGAGACGAACCATGAGAGACAATGGACTCTGAAAAACAAACTGAGGGTTCTAGAGGGGTGGGGTGGGGTAATGGGTTAGCCTGGTGGTGAGTATTAAAGAGGGCACCTTCTGCCTGGAGCACTGGGTGTTATGCACAAACAATGAATCATGGAACACTACATCAAAAACTAATGACGTAATGTATGGTGATTAACATAACAATAAAAATATTTAAAGAAAAAAAAGATTTCTTCTGTAATGTTAACAGTTTGACTAAGTTGTGCCTATGCATAGTTTTTATTATATTACCCTGGTTGAGGTTTGATTAGACTCTTACATATGTAAAGTGATGTTTTCATTACTTTTGAAAGTTCTTGATAATTACCTCTTTAAACTTTTCTTTCCTTTTGCATTTTCTTTCTCCTTTTCCTCTTGAACTTCAGGTAAATTTATGTTAGAGCACTGGATATCATCCCACAGATCCAGAGCATTTTTGTTTGTTTTTGTCTTCCCTATTCTTTGGTCTTGGTGTTTCTCTTTCATATTTCCTTTTGCCCTGTTTTGAAATGCACTGATCATTTTCTCTTTTTTATCTAGGTTGCTGTTAAGCCTATGTAGAAAATTCTTCATTTTTAATATCATATTTTTCATTTCCAGCATTCCCATTTATCTACTTTTTTGGTAGATTCTATCTCTCTATGCAAATTTCCCCAATCTAGTCACACATATTGGCATTCTCCATTTCCACTGGATCTTTTGTTATTTTTGTCTTAGGTATTTTCAAGTCCTTATCTGATAATTCCAATGTCTGGGCCATGTATGCATCACTGCCTATTGATGGTTTCCTCTCTTAACAATGGGCCACATTTTCTTCATGTGTCTGACAATACTTTTGTTGTGTGCTAGACATTTTGTATATAGGACTGGAAACCTAGTGAATAATATTTACCTATAGAGAAAAGAGCACTGCTGTTTTTGTCAGGCTTCTAAAGAGAGAGAGAGAAAGAGAGTGAGAGAATATGTTGGGGGAAAATGAGTAGAAGAACAGCATCAAACTGATTTGAAGTTGATCTGGATGTGGGCTTTATTACAGTTTCATTATTATGTCATTCACCACTGGTTTCACATGTTTGAAAATAGAATCAGGATGGGTGCAGACTCACTGTGTGCTTGGGCTCTTTGGAATTCTAAGCTCTTGATCCAGCCTAGTATGGCTCACTCTCCCACCTCTTGCTTTATTTTAGGGAGACAAGCTGTCCTGGGGTCCCATCTTTCCTGTGAAAATCTTGTTACTTTGTAGACTTTAATTCATTTAGACTTTTTTTGTGTCCTCTACTTTCTAATGGGTTAAAAAATGATTTTATAGGGGCACCTGGGTCGCTCAGTTGGTTAAGCATCTTCCTTTGGCTTAGGTCATGATCCCGGGGTCCTGGGATCCAGTCCCGCATTGGGCTCCCTGCTCAGCTGGGAGTCTGCTTCTCTCTCTCCCTCTCTGCTCTTTCTCTCTCTCAAATAAATAAATAAAATCTTTTAAAAAATGATTTTATAGCTTATCTGGCATATTTTGATTATTGGGTTAATAGCTAAGTGATGGTTCCTTGCAAATTTCTATGTCTTTTTTTTAAAGATATATTTATTTATTTATTTGAGAGATAGAGACAGAGAGACAGAGAGCAAGAGAGAGCAGGAGCAGGGAGGAGAGGGAGAAGCAGGGAGCCTGATGTGCAGCTCTGTCCCAGGACACTGGGATCATGACCAGAGCAGAAGGCAAATGCTTAACCGATTGAGCCATCCAGGCACCCCACAAATTTCTATGTCTTAACCCAAACTTGAAGTCCAGCCATTATTGTAACATCTAATGGAACTTTTCTAGTATTAATGGAACATTTCAAGGAATACGGATATGTTATTATTCTTCCATCAAATTTTTTTTCTTGACTCCCACTTTCCACCAGACAGTTTTGTTTCTTTGCTCCTCTTTTAAAGCAAAACTCCCTCAAATTTTGTCAATGATAGCTGTCTTTAGTTCTTCTTTTCCAGTTCTACTGTGTACAGTCAGGCTTTTAGCTCACCACTATAAACTGTACTTGTTAAATCTCTATTGACCTTTACATCATAAACTAATAGTTAATTTCACATCTTTATCCTATTTGACTCATCAACATCATTTAATGATTTGAGATCACTCCTTCTTTGGTATACTTTCTTCACTTGGCATCTAAGACCACATTATCTCCAGCTTGCCTCTGAGTTTCTAGTTGCTACTTCTCAATTTGATTTCCTGCTTCCTCTTTATCCACTTAACTTCTTAATATTGGTATCCCAGGCCTCACACCTTGGCTTTCTTCCCAAGTCTATATACATGCATTCCCTTAAGCTTCACCTCCAGATTCAGTTTTAAATACCCTCTAAATGGCTTGAGCACTAAATTGAAATCTACCTTCTCTCCTCCTCCCCCTCAGCCTCTTTCCTAAGTTCCCAACTGCTACATCAGTCTAGCTAAAATCTCCATTTGGATGCTTAACTTATATCTCAAAATTGTTTTTTCACAAACTGGACTTCTGATGTGTTAGATCTCTCACTTTGACCCGCACACTGTTTCTTCCTTAATCCTCTCTATCTCAGGTAAGGGCAATTTCATTTTTCCACTAATTGAGAACAAAAGATTGGTGTCATCCTTGCCAATTCTTTCACATGTGATATGTTATGTGTCAGAAGAGTTCTGTTGATGTTACCTTCAAAATATATCCTGATTTTGATTCCTTCTCACCACCTCCGCTAGAATCATCCAAGTCCAGGGCATGGTTGCTGCTTTTGCCTGGATTACTGCAAAGTCTTTTAACTGCCTCCACCCTGGCCCTCCACTTTCTTCCCAACACAGTAGCCAGGGTTGTTCTATTACACATGAGTCAGATCATGTTACTTCTCTGTCCTACCTCACCAGAGTGAAAGCCATGATTTTTAAGATGGCCTATAAGACTTACATGATCTGACTGCAGTTACTTCTCTGGCTTTACTATTACTATCATTTCTTGTGTTCACTTTGTCTCACCCAAACTGGCCTTGTTGCTCTTTCTTGAATATGTGAAGCACACTTCTGTCTTAGAGTCTTTGCAGTATTCACTATTCCTTTAGTCTGGAAGTCTTTACCTCCTGATATCCACAGGGCTGACTCCCTCTCTTATTTGGGTCTGCTCAAATATCACCTTCTTAATGAAATCTTCCCTACCACCCTGTTTAAAACTGCAAATACCAGTTCACCACTTTTGGTCCTCATTATGCTGCTCTTTTTTTATTTCCTCCCATGACACCATTTTAACATAGGAGTTACTTATTATTTTTGTTGTATATGTATGTTTTGCTCTCTAGAATGTAAATTCTGTGAGGACAGAGATTTTTTTGCTTACGTTGTTCACTGATGTATCCGAAGAGCCTAGAAGATTCCATGTCACGTGGTAGCATTCAGTAAATATTTGCTGTTTGCTCAATAAATGAATGGAGTAGGAGCATCTAAAGGGTAGAGCTTATACGTGCAGCCTAAGTTAGTCAGCCTTACATCTCTGGTAATGTTCCAGAAGTGATATCTAATAAACTTGTTTTGTTCACTGGAATAGAAAATGTTGCAAAGCAGTAGTTGAGTGGACACTGATTAAAGGAGAAGAAGGAGTCAAAGATGTATTATAAAAAGAAAGAGGGATGTTGGGTTTTGTGTGTACATGGGTGCATATGTGAGGTAGGAAGGAAGAAGGGAGAAGAAGAAAAAGAGGGAGTGGTTAATGGATGGGAGGAGATGAGGGAAGTGAGAGCATAGAAGTAAACTGAGGGGGATGAGCACTGATTATCTGAGATAGAAAAGGAATATCCTAGTAGAAGTGACAAAAGGTCACTTGAAACAGGTGACTGGGTTTGAGGATTGATTTAGGGTTAATGATACAGAGGTAAGAATATTCTTATAAAGGTTATTTTTGAGGTTCTAGAAGCAGACAAAATTCTTGAAGTAGAGAACTGTAGAAAAAACATAGAGCTACAGTTAGATGTTTGGGGGATGGGGATAAGTTGGAGGGGCAACTGAGGAGATACAGATGTGGTCTAGAAGGGCTATGATATTAGAAGACAAGTGAAGAACATCTCAAGATGTTCTTTAATAACATCAAGCAGCAGAATATTAAGGAGAAGGAGTTATAAAACTGAGAATCACACCTAGGTTGGCCATCAAGAGTGCACTCGTGGTCTAGGAGAGAAAAGGGGTCTAGATCAATTACAATGAGACTGAAGGATAAGGAAAAAGAGGCTTTGAGTGTAGATATTGGAGAAAGCTGGTTGTGAAGAGAAGGAAAGGAATTGGATGAAGTGAGCAAATGTAAGTTTCTGTTTTCTGGTGGTTGTTTACTACGTTTGAATATTTTATGGCTATCTATTGATTCTTAGGATAACAACTTTCTTTTTACTGATTTAAATAATGATTCCAGAGGTGAATTTTCAAAATTTCTTAATTCAAGAAATTTTATAGTAGTGTATGTATTGTACATTTGTATAATAATACCTGTATTAATTGTATGTGACTGTACATTGAATGCTTGCTTTTTGTTATTGTCTGCAGTGATAGTTTTATTTGGAGATTTATTTTCTTCTTATGGTTCCATAACAATGGGAGTATATTCTTATCCTTTGCTATTGATGCCTCAAAACAACATTAACAATAACAACAAAACCAGAAAAAAATTCCTTTTTTTTTTTTTTTTTTTGGCTTAAAGCCCTTACCATTTTGAGCATTAAAAAAGTAAATGAGGGCGCCTGGGTGGCTCAGATGGTTGAGCATCTGCCTTCGGCTCAGGTCATAGTCCCAGGGTCCTGGGATCGAGTCCCGCGTCGGGCTCTCTGCTCCTTGGGAGCCTGCTTCTCCCTCTGCCTCTCTCTCTCTCTCTCTCTGTCTTTCATGAATAAATAAATAAAATCTTTAAAAAAATAAAAAAATAAAAAAGTAAATGAGCAAGCTATTTTGATGCTCTATTCTAGAATCATCATATTTTGAAGTTCTAGATTTTTATGATTTGTTTTTAAATTTGTTTTTGAATATAATGTTTTCTTCAGTGTCACACTGAAGTAAATAGAAATCAGATAATTAACCTGATCCCTTCATACATACCTTTATTTTCATTTTGAATTCTTGATAGGAATGATGAAAGGCCATTACCTACCATTTTTGAAAGGACACAGATTTGTTTTTTACATATGTGAATCTATTAATGGTGTTGTCAAGATGCTCAGTCTTTAATATCTGATATTTTCAAAAATAAAGATTCTTAGTTTGATATCATACTAGATATTATTTCTAAAAAAATGCAGTAGTTATCTTTAATTCTTTTAACCCGTGGGTAGATATCTCTATTTAAAGCCATCTATGCCAATTATTACACTTCTAGTTCTAATTCTAAAATTTTTGGTTCACAAAGGACAGATCTAGTCTTAGTAACTTAACCTGTTATTACCATTTTTTTGACTTTAGCATTTATAGTAGCATCTAACTTTCTAAAATAACTTAGAAATGTCCCACTTTCTTTACATCAGTGATTTTTCCAGGCAATGGACATTTATAGCATTGAAATTTCAAAATGTATTTAAAACAATTTTTAAAGATTCTTAAAGATCCCCTTTCCTGTTCTGTATTTACATGTCATCATTCTCATGTATGTTTTATGCTTTTATTATAAGGTTGAATCATATAAAATTGCCGTTTTTATACGTTAAAAATGGCTAAATACTAGCTATTTCAAATGGTTCAACCTAATATGTACGTAAATACCCTTAACTAATATAATATTGGCTATTATCTTCATTCTCTCAAAATGTGGATGAATGGCTTCTTAGTATACTTGGTTTTTGTACAACAATTGTTTCCAAGAATTACTCGTCCTCATTCATTTTAGTTGCATTATTAATATCTTATTTAATGAATAAAAGCATGTATTATTTATTTGTTCCCAAATTGAGAATTAGATTTTATCTCTTTTTATAATTTATAAAATTGTGTAATTATAAGTTTCTCCTTGTACACATTCGTTTTACTTCTTCCTTTCCAATCTGGAAAATGTTTATTTTTCTTGCTTAATTACCTGGTTAGTATGTCCAGAACAGTGTTGAATAGAAGTGGCAAAAGTGGACTCTGTGTCTTGTTCCTAATTGTAGGGGAAAACATTCAGTTTTTCACCATTAAATATAATGTTAGCTGTAGATTTTTAGAAATGCCCTTTATCAGATGGGGAAGTTCCCTTCTTTCATAGTTTGTTTTCCTAATGAAGTAGTGTTTTTGTAGAGATTACTTAAAAATACAATGAAATAGGGTTGGAATTTGGTAAATGCCTTTCCTGCATCTATGGAGATGATCATTTGTTTTTTTATCCTTTATTCTATCAATATTGTGCATTATTCAATATTCACATATTGAATCAGCCTTGTATCTCTGGGATCAATGCGTATATAATCTTTTTATGTATGGTGCTGGATTTGGTTTACTAGTATTCTGTTGAAAATTTTGACTCTATATTTATAAAACATACTGATCTGTAACTTTGTTTTCTTGTGATGTTTAATTGGTTTTGGTATCAGAATAAGATGACATCATAGAGTCAACTCACTCTGTGAATGATTTGAGAATTGTTTCTTCATCTTCTCTTTTTTGGAAGAGCTTGTGAGGGATTGGCACTATTTTTTCTTCAAATGCTTAGAAGAATTCACCAGTAAAGGCATCTGATCCTGGATTTTCTTTGTGGATAATTTTTTTAAAATTACTGATTTATTCTCTTTGCTTATTAAAACTCTATTCAGATTGCCTATTTCTTCTTGAGTAAGTTTCAGTAGTTTGTACCTTTGTAGGAATTTGTTCATTTTATCTGGGTCATCTAATAGTCTGCAGTTGTTTATAGGATTACCTTATAATCTTTTCATGTCTATGAGGTCAGTTGTAATGTTCCTTCCTTCATTTCTGATTTTAGTCATTTGACTCCTCTTCTTTTTTTCTTGGTCAGTCTAGCTAAGTGTTTGTCAGATTTGCTAATCATTTCATAGAATAAACTTTTGATTTTGTTGGTTTTCTCTATTGTTTTTCTATTTTCTATTTCATTTATGTCCACTCTAATCTTTATAATTTCCTTCTTTCTGCTTGCTTTTGGTGGAGTTTGCTCTTCCCCCCACCCCCCGGTTTCTTACGGTAGAATATTAGGTCATTGATTTGATTACTTTCTTCATTGATATAAATATTTCCAGCTGTATTTCTCTTTAAGCATCACTTTACCTGAAACTCATGAAGTGTGATATGTTGTGTGCTTACTTTCATTTGTCTTAAAGTATTTTCTAGTTTTCTTGTGTGATTCTTTCCTTGACCCATTGGTTATTGAGAATGTGTTTAGTTATAGT
Organism: Eumetopias jubatus; assembly: GCF_037043125.1. NCBI lineage: Eukaryota > Metazoa > Chordata > Mammalia > Carnivora > Otariidae > Eumetopias > Eumetopias jubatus. The sequence goes on from NW_028274818.1 coordinate 15,374,420, forward strand.
TTATGTGGCATATCTTTCTTCTACCTTTTAACTTTCAACTTTTTTGTTTCTTTGAGTTTATCTCTCAAAGAAAGCACATAGTTAGATCATAATTGTGTTTTTTGCGCCCATTCTCCCAATATCTACTTTTCTGGGAGATGTTTATACCATTTACATTTAAGGTAATTATTGATAAGGTAGTTGAAATGTCATTTTGCTATTTGTTTTCTATACGTCATTTTTGTTCCTCTATTTTTCCATTACCATCTTCTTTTGTGTTAATATTTTTGAGTGTACCATTTTAACCCCCTTTCATTTCTTTTACTATACTCATTATCTTGTTAGTAGTTTCCCAGAGTATTACAATTAACATTTTATAACAGGCTAGTTCTAAATAATACCAACTTAATTTCAATAGTGTACAAAAACTTTGTACCTCTTTAGTTTTGTTTCTCTCCCCCTTGTTATTGTCATTCAAATTATGGTGTTAGATGCCCCTTAACACAGATTTATTTATTTATTTTTGTTTGTTTGTTTGTGCTTGAGAGAGAGGGCCCAAATGGAGGGGCAGAGGGAGAGGGAGAGAGAGAATCATAAGCAGGCTCTAGGTTCAGCACAGAGTCCGATATAGGACTCCATATCAAGACCCTGAGATCATGACCTGAGCCGAAATCAATAGTCAGACACTTAACCTACTGAGCCATCCAGGTGCCCTGACACAGATTTATAATGATTGTTTTCTGCAGTTGTTTTTTAAATCAGGAGAGAGAAAATAATTACACACAAAAATGCATTTTTATTCTCTTTTATATTTATCTTTGTAGTTACTTTTAAAGGGGCTCTTCAGGTTTTCATGTGCATTAGAGTTACTGTCTAGTGTCCTTTTCTTTCAGCATAAAAGCTTCAGTAGTTTTTATGAAGCAGGTCTACTAGTCACAATTCTCTCCAGTTTTGCTTATCTGAGAATGTCTTTTCTTTTGTCTTTCTTTAAATTTTTTATTGTTATCTTAATCACCATACATTATATCATTAGTTTTTGATGTAGTGTTCCATGATTCATTGTTTGTGCATAACACCAGGTGCTCCACGCAGAACGTGCCTTCTTTAATCACCAGGCTAACACATCCCCCCACCCCCTTCCCCTCTAGAACCTTCAGTTTGTTTTTCAGAGTCCATCGTATCTCATAGTTCGTCTCCCCCTCCGATTTCCCCCTTCATTCTTCCCCTTCTGCTATCTTCTTCTTCTTTTTTTTTCTTAACATATATTGCATTGTTTGTTTCAGAGGTATAGATCTGTGATTCAACAGTCTTGCAGAATTCACAGCGCTCACCATAGCACATAACCTCCCCGATGTCTATCACCCAGCCACCCCATCCCTCCCACCCCCCACCACTCCAGCAACCCTCAGTTTGTTTCCTGAGATTAAGAATTCCTCATATCAGTGAGGTCATATGATACATGTCTTTCTCTGATTGACTTATTTCACTCAGCATAACACCCTCCAGTTCCATCCACGTCGTTGCAAATGGCAAGATCTCATTCCTTTTGATGGCTGCATAATATTCCATTGTGTATATATACCACATCTTCCTTATCCATTCATCTATTGATGGACATCTTGGCTCTTTCCACAGTTTGGCTATTGTGGACATTGCTACTATAAACATTGGGGTGTACGTACCCCTTCAGATCCCTACATTTGTATCTTTGTGGTAAATACCCCGTAGTGCAATTGCTGGATCGTACGGTAGCTCTATTTTCAACTTTTTGAGGAACCTCCATACTGTTTTCCAGAGTTGTTGCACCAGCTTGCATTACCACCAAGAGTGTAGGAGGGTTCCCCTTTATCCACAGCCCCGCCAACATCTGTCATTTCCTGACTTGTTAAATTTAGCCATTCTGACTGATGTGAGGTGGTATCTCATTGAGGTTTTGATTTGGATTTCACTGATGCCGAGCAATGTTGAGCAATTTTTCATGTGTCTGTTGGCCATTTGGATGTCTTCTTTGGAAAAATGTCTGTTCATGTCTGCTGCCCATTTCTTGATTGTACTATTTGTTCTCTGGGTGTTGAGTTTGTTAAGCACTTTATAGATTTTGGATACTAGCCCTTTATCTGATATGTCATTTGCAAATATCTTCTCCCATTCTGTCGGTTGTCTTTTGGTTTTGTTGACTGTTTCTTTTGCTGTGCAGAAGCTTTTTATCTTGATGAAGTCCCAATAGTTCATTTTTGCCCTTGCTTCCCTTGCCTTTGGCGATGTTTCTAGGAAGAAGTTGCTGCAGTTGAGGTCGAAGAGGTTGCTGCCTGTGTTCTCCTTTAGGATGTTAATGGACTCCTGTCTCACGTTTTGATCTTTCAACCGTTTTGAGTCTATTTTTGTGTGTGGTGTAAGGAAATGGTCCAGTTTCATTCTTCTGCATGTGGCTGTCCAATTTTCCCAACACCATTTGTTGAAGAGACTGTCTTTTTTCCACATGACATTCTTTCCTGCTTTGTCAAAGATGAGTTGACCATAGAGTTGAGGGTCCATTTCTGGGCTCTCTATTCTGTTCCATTGATCTATATGTCTGTTTTTGTGCCAGTACCATACTGTCTTGATGATGACAACTTTGTAATAGAGCTTGAAGTCCAGAATTGTGATGCCACCAGCTTTGCTTTTCTTTTTCAACATTCCTCTGGCTATTCAGGGTCTTTTCTGGTTCCATACAAATTTTAGGATTATTGTTCCATTTCTTTGAAAAAGGTGGATGGTATTTTGATGGGGATTGCTTTGAATGTGTAGATTGCTCTAGGTAGCATTGACATCTTCACAATGTTTGTTCTTCTAATCCATGAGCATGGAACGTTTTTCCATTTCTTTGTGTCTTCTTCAATTTCTTTCATGAGTATTTTATACTTTTCTGAGTACAGATCCTTTGCCTCTTTGGTTAGATTTATTCCTAGGTATCTTATGGTTTTGGTGGAATTGTAAATAGGATTGACTCCTTGATTTGTCTCTCTTCTGTCTTGTTGTTGGTGTATAAGAATGCCACTGATTTGTGTGCATTGATTTTATATCCTGCCACTTGACTGAATTCCTGTATGAGTTCTAGCCGTTTTGGGGTGGAGTCTTTTGGGTTTTCCACATACAGTATCATATCATCTGCAAAGAGTGAGAGTTTGACTTCCTCTTTGCCGATTTGGATGCCTTTAATTTCTTTTTGTTGTCTGATTGCTGTGGCTAGGACTTCTAATACTATGTTGAATAGCAGTGGTGATAGTGGACATCACTGCCACATTCCTGACCTTAGGGGGAAAGCTCTCAGTTTTTCCCCATTGGGAATGATATTCGCTGTAGGTTTTTCATAGATGGCTTTTATGATATTGAAGTATGTACCCTCTATCCCTCTACTCTGAAGAGTTTTGATCAAGAAAGGATGCTGTACTTTGTCAAATGCTTTTTCTGCATCTATTGAGAGGATCATATGATTCTCGTTCTTTCCTTTGTTAATATATTGTATCACGTTGATTGATTTGTGGATGTTGAACCAACCTTGCAGCCCAGGGATAAATCCCACTTGGTCAATGTGAATAATCCTTTTAATGTACTGTTGGATCCTATTGGCTAGTATTTTGGTGACAATTTTTGCATCCATGTTCATCAAGGATATTGGTCTGTAATTCTCCTTTTTGATGGGGTCTTTGTCTGGTTTTGGGATCAAGGTAATGGTGGCCCCATAAAATGAGTTTGGAAGTTTTCCTTCCATTTATATTTTTTGCAACAGTTTCAGGAGAATAGGTATTAATTTTTCTATAAATGTTTGGTACAATTCCCCTGGAAAGCCATCTGGCCCTGGGCTTTTGTTGGTTAGGAGATTTTTGATGACTGCTTAAATTTCCTTAGTGGTTATAGGTCTGTTCAGGTTTTCTATTTTTTCCTTGTTCAGTTTTGGTAGTTGATACATCTCTAGGAATGCATCCGTTTCTTCCAGGTTTCTAATTTGCTGGCATATAGTTGCTCATAATATGTAATTATAATTGTTTGTATGACTTTGCTGTTGGTTGTGATTGCTCCTCTTTCATTCATGATTTTGTTGATTTGGGTCATTTCTCTTTTCTTTTTGATAAGTCTGGCCAGGGCTTTATCAATCTTGTTAATTCTTTCAAAGAACCAGCTCCTAGTTTCGTTGATCTGTTCTACTGTTCTTTTGGTTTCTATTTCATTGATTTCTGGTCTGATCTTTATGATTTCTCTTCTCCTGCTGCGTTTAGGCTTTATTTGGGTTTTTTTCTCTAGCTCCTTTAGGTGTAGGGTTAGGTTGTGTATTTGAGACCTTTCTTGTTTCTTGAGAAAGGCTTGTATTGCTATATACTTTCCTCTTAGCACTGCCTTTGCTGCATCCCAAAGATTTTGAACAGTTGTGTTTTCATTTTCATTGGTTTCCATGAATTTTTTTAATTCTTCTTTAATTTCCTGGTTGACCCATTCATTCTTTAGTAGGATGCTCTTTAGCCTCCATGTATTTGAGTTCTTTCCGACTTTCCTATTGTGATTGAGTTCTAGTTTCAAAGCATTGTGGTCTGAAAATATGCAGGAAATAATCCCAATCTTTTGGTACCGGTTGAGACCTGATTTGTGACCTAGGATGTGGTCTATTCTGGAGAATGTTCCATGAGCACTAGAGAAGAATGTGTATTCCGTTGCTTTGGGATGGGATGTTCTGAATATGTTTGTGAAGTCCATTTGGTTCAGTGTGTCATTTAAAGTCTTTATTTCCTTGTTGATCTTTTGCTTAGATGATCTGTCCATTTCAGTGAGGGGGGTGTTAAAGTGCCCCACTATTATTGTATTGTCAATGTGTTTCTTTGCTTTTGTTATTAATTGCCTTATATAATTGGCTGCTCCCATGTTAGGGCATAGATATTTACAATTGTTAGATCTTCTTGTTGGATAGACCCTTTAAGTAGGATATAGTGTCCTTCATCATCTCTTATTACAGTCTTTGTTTTAAAATCTAATTTGTGGGATATAAGGATTGCCACCCCAGCCACCTTTTGGTGTCCATTAGCATGGGAAATGATTTTCCACCCCCTGACTTTCAATCTGGGGGTGTCTTTGGGTCTAAAATGAGTCTCTTGCAGACAGCATATCGATGGGTCTTGTTTTTTAATCCAATCTGATAGCCTGTGTCTTTTTATTGGGGCATTGAGCCCATTTACACTCAGGGTAACTATTGAAAGATATGAATTAGGGCCATTGTAATGCCTGTAAGGTGACTGTTACTGTATATCTGTGTTCCTTTCTGGTCTATGCTGCTTTTAGGCTCTCTCTTTGCTTAGAGGACCCCTTTCAATATTTCTTGGAGGGCTGGTTTCGTGTTTCTAAATTCCTTTAGTTTTTGTTTGTCCTGGAAGCTTTTTATTTCTCCTTCAATTTTCAATGACAGCCTAGCTGGATATAGTATTCTTGGCTGCATATTTTTCTCGTTTAGTGCTCTGAAGATATCATGCCAGTCCTTTCTGGCTTGCCAGGTCTCTGTGGATAGGTCTCTTGCCAATTTAATGTTTCTACCATTGTAGGTTACATATCTCTTCTCCCGAGCTGCTTTCAAGATTTTCTCTTTATCTCTGAGACTCGTAAGTTTTACTATTAGATGTCAGGGTGTTGTCCTATTTTTATTGATTTTGAGAGGGATTCTCTGAGACTCCTGAATTTTGATGCCTGTTTCCTTCCCCACATTAGGGAAGTTCTCTGTTATAATTTGCTCCAATATACCTTCTGCCCCTCTCTCTCTTTCTTCTTCTGCGATCCCAATTATTCTAATGTTGTTTCATCTTATGGTATCACTTATCTCTCGAATTCTGCCCTCGTGATCCAATAGTTGTTTATCTCTCTTTTTCTTAGCTTCTTTATTTTCCATCATTTGGTCTTCTATATCGTTAATTCTCTCTTCTGCCTCATTCATCCTAGCAGTTAGTGCCCGCATTTTTTGATTACACCTCATTAATAGCCTTTTTGGTTTCGACTTAGTTAGATTTTAGTTCTTTTATTTCTCCAGAAAGGGTTTCTCTAATAACTTCCATGCTTTTTTCAAGCCCAGCTAGTATCTTTAAAATCATGATTCTGAACTCTAGTTCCGACATTGTACTAATGTCCATATTGAGTAGGTCCCTGGCAGATGGTACTACCTCTTATTCTTTTTGTTGAGGTGATTTTTTTCATCTTGTCATTTTGTCTAGAGGAGAATAGATGAATGAGAGAACAGAATACTAACAGGTTAACAACGTCCCCAGAAAATATACTCTAAACAAATCAGAAAAGACCTGAAACCAGGGGAAAAGAAAGGGAAAGAAAGAAAAAAGAAAGAAAAAAAAAAGAAAAAGAAAAAGATAAAAACAAACACATACTGAACAAAACAAAAAAAACAGAATATGATCAAATATGATAAGGTTAGTGCATAGATCAGTGCCACATACTAGATTTTGGGTGTTTTGGTCTGTTAGAATAAAGTGCCTCCTAAAATTTAAAGAAAGAAAGACTTATATATGTACAAAATAAGGGTTGATACAAGGAAGGGATGGAATATGAATGTAAAGATGAAAATTATAAAAAATTTTTAAAAAAGGAATTGATAAGGTGCTTGAAAAAAGAAAGAAGAGGATTAAAAAAGAAAGAAAGAAAGAAAGAAAAATAAAAAGGGGAGAGAATGTGATCGGGCAGGAGACTAGAACAAAGCCATACAGTAGAGATTTAGAGTATATTTTGATCTGTTAGAAGAAAGTGTATCTCAAAATTTTCAAGAGAAAACAACTTATATATATATGCCAAAGATAAGGGTAACTACTATGAAGGGATAGAATATGACTCTAAAAATGAAAAATAAAAATGTTTTTTTAAAAAAGGGATTGATAAGATGTTGTTTGAAAAAGGGAAAAAGAAAAGTTCAAAACAAAAAAACCCTTAAAAAATTTAACTTTGAAAGTCTAATGAATTATGGTAAAAAAGCCATGAATTCTATTTGCAGTATTCCCCTAGCGCTGGAGTTTTCCCGTTCTCATTGATCAGTAAACTTTGTCTTGGCGGGCTGTTCGTGCTGATCTTCTGGGGGAGGGGCCTGTTGCCATGGTTTCCTAATGTCTTTGCCGGAGGCGGAATTGCCCCGCCCTTGTCAGTCCAGGCCAAGTAATCTGCTCGGGTTTGCTCTCAGGAGCTTTTGTTCCTTGCAAGCTTTCTGTACATCTTTGGAGGACAAGAGTGAAAATGGCAGCCTCCCAATCTCCGCCGGGGAGGAGCCAAGAACTCGGGGCCCCACTCCTCAGTGTGCCCCCAGAGAAAACTTGTCAGTCACTCCTGTCTCCCTGGTCTCCAGCCGCACTCCGTGCTCACCCGGCCTGTAACTGAGCGTTTCTGTCTCTGGCACCTGACCCCGTGTGGAGTCTCCAAACCGAGCAGATCCCTGCAGTGCGCTCCCGAGCCACTCCTCCCCGGGGAGGAAGGGGAGTCTCCCAGCTCTGCCGCTTGTTGGGTCCCAGCTGGAGGAGCAGTGACCCGACTGGGCCGCAGATCACAGTCTATGGCAACCCCGAACTGAGACCCTGCGCCTCGGCTCCGTCTCTGCAGCTGGCTTCCCCGCTCCGATACCTGGGAGCTCTGCCAAACTCAGGCACCCCCGGTCTTTCTGTGACCCCGAGGGTCCTGAGACCACACTGTCCTATGAGGGTTCCACCCCCGCTTAGCCACTGGAGCGATGTCCCTCAGTGGAACCGACTTCTAAAAGTTCCGATTTTGCGCTCCGCGGTTCTATCACTTGCCAGAAGTGGCTGATGGAGGCCCCCTCCCCCACCGTCTATCCTCCCAAATATTGCCTCGGATTCACTTCTCCGTAGGACCTACTTTCCAGAAAGTGGTCGCTTTTCTGTTCAGAGTTGTTGCTATTCTTTTCTCGATCTCTTGAGTTGACGGGGTGCCTTGGTGGCTCAGTTGTTAAGCGTCTGCCTTTGGCGCAGGTCATGATCCCAGAGTTCTGGGATCAAGCCCCATATCCGGCTCCCTGCTCCGCGGGAAGACTGCTTCTCCCTCTTCCACTCCCCCTGCTTGTGTTCCCCCTCTCACTGTCTCTCTCTCTCTCTCCATGGCTGGAGACGGGCAGGAGGGGTGTGGGCTCTGGGCACTCAGGCTCCCTGGGGAAGGGCAGAGCCGGTGGTACAAGTTTGCAGGTCTGGCGGGCACGTGCACCGGTTGGGCTCGAGCCGGGTTGCGCTGGTGGGCTGGCAGCTGGCAGCTGGTGGCTGGCGGCTCACTCTTGGCTCCCAGCTATCTGGGAATGTCTTAATCCTTCATTTTTGAAGAACAGTTTTACTGAAAAGAAAATATTTGGTTGATAATAATTTTTTCTTTTAGTGCTTTAAATATGTAATCCCACTGCCTTCTGGCTTCTGTGGTTTCTGATTAAAAATATGCTGTTAAGGGGTGCCTGGGTGGTTTAGTCAGTTAAACCTGTCTTTGGCTCCAGTCATGATCCCAGGGTCCTGGAATTGAGCCCCGTGTCAGGCTCCCGGCTCAGCAGAAAGCCTGCTTCTCACTCTGCCTGCTGCTACTGCTTGTGCTCTCTCTCTCTGTCAAATAAATAAATAAATAAATAAATAAATAAATAAATAAATAAATAAAATCTTAAAAAAAAATATGCTGTTAATCTTGGGGCACCTGGGTGGCTCAGTTGGTTAAGCATGGACTCTTGATTTCAGCTCAGGTCATGATCTCAAGGTTGTGGGATTAGCCCTGTCTTGAGCTCCATGCTCAGCAGGGGGTCTGCTTCTCTCCCTCTCCTTCTGCCCCTTCCCCCACTTCCTCTCTCCCTCTCAAATAAAATAAGTGAATTTTAAACAAATATGTTGTTAATCTTATTGAATATACTTTGTATCAGGTGGTTCATTTCTCTCTTGCTACTTTCATGATTTTCTTTGTCTTCCATCAGTTTGATAATGATATATCTAGTGTGGATCTCTTTGAGTTTATCCATCTCAGAGTTCTTGAGCTTCTCAAATGTGTAGATTAATGGTATTCATTAAATATGAGAAGGTTTTAGTAATTATTTTTTAAAAATTTTTTTCCTCCTTTTTCTATCTCTTCTCTTGGGATTCTTATTATACTTATGTTGGTACACTTGTGTGTAACACCTGTGTCCCACAGGTTTCTGTGTCTCTGTTTATTATTCTGCATTTCTTCCCCCTCTTTCTCAAACTAGATAAACTCATTTGATCTATCTTCATGCTCACTAGTACTTTCCTCTACTCCTTTGTATCTGCTGGCGAACTCCTCTAGTAAATTTTTGTTTTTACAATTTGTCTCCTTTTATATTCTCTATTTGCTGAGGCATCATTCTCATAATTTCCTTTAGTTCTTTGAACATATTTAAAATAGTTGATTTAAAGTCTTGTATGGGTTTACAATTGGCCAAGTTTCTGTGGCTGCTTTCCCCCCGCCCCCAACTGTGTAGCATCCTATCAACTACAGTTTCTTTTTGTTGTTGTTGTTTTTCCATGTGTCACTTTTTTTTTTTTTTTTGGTTAAAAACTGGACATTTTAAATAATATAATATAGCAGATCTGGAAATCAGTCTTCCCTTTCCTGTGGTTTGTTGTTGCTTCTGTTTGTTGCTTCTTGCTTGTGTAGTGACTTTCCTGAATGAATTACATAAAGTCTGTATTATTGTCACACATGGCACTGAAATCCCTGTTCAGTTAACTTAGTGCTCAGCTAAGGGATTGAAGAGAGAATTTCTTAAATTTCTAGAATGAATACGTTTTTCAGTCTTTGCTAAAAGCTCTGTATTTGTGTTGCAATGTGCCTCCAACATGTAAGGGGGTAAGCTGTCTTCTTTAGTCACCACTCCCTGCTTGTGCAGAACTGGAAGGTCAAGCAGAGACAAGAGATTAGACCTGAACTCTTGGGCATGCACATAGCCCTTTGCATGTGCATGGGCTTCTAGATTTCCAGTAATATTTCAGAGTTTTGTAAAGCCCCACTATGGACATGTCATATTTCAACTTTTCTATTTAACTTTTTTGATTTGTTTGTTGTTTCTCCAACTATTATCCCTGCCTCAGGCAACTGCAATGTTAAGCAGTTGCCACTGATTGTTTCCAACAAACATCCCTACAGAAAAGACTTTCCACTGGATAAGTAAGCTCTGAGGCTGTTCGGGTCTTTCTCTTTTCTAAGATATAGCTAGAAAGATTAAATAGTTACAGTTTCCTGAGGTTGGGGTTTTGTAAGAACTCCCGTCTCATTCTGATTTTTCCAATGGCTGCAGGCTGCTGCTTTTCACTGTTATTATGGATGTTTATTTTCAAGGTTACCACTGAGAGGAGGATGGGAAAAGAGAAAGTTAAAATGCCACAAAAACATGCTATTCTTATGATATTCAGACATTAAAAAAAATAAATCCTCCCTCGATTGTTACAAAACTGGTTAATTTATAGATTTCCAGAGAAGTTGATCTGGCACTCTTTGCTAGTGTTTTCATTGGTTTTATGGCAGAGAGAATTGTCAGTTATTCTTATTCTGTCATTCCTAATGACATCCTGTGATTTCTTTCATCATTGTCTTGCATTTTTTCCTATATACACTGCCATGTTTTAATTTATAACTAGTATTTGATGTTTGGTGGCTAATATAAATGGTACTTAAAAAAAAACCTTATTTTCAGTGTTTCATCACCAATATATAAGAATTGAATTGATTTTTATATATTTAACTTGTATCATGTAAAATTGCTAAATTCTCTTATTACTTCTTGTAATTTTTATATAGATTCACTGGGATTCCCTAAGTAGACACTCATGTTATTCATGAATAGAGGCAGTTTTATTTCTTCCTTTCCCATTTGTGTGACATTTATTTATTTAGGCTTTTTGAAAACTTGTGTTTACCCTGATTTATATATTAGATTATTTACTCACAGTTTTCCCATTTAACTATTTTTGCTGTGCTACCTGTTGTAATGTGGATAGACTAATTTTTTTCCAGTCATAATCTGTTTTCTGAATAGACAACTATTAGATATTTCTGGCATGAGCCATATCTATTTCCTTGATCTATTTATATTTTTTAGACCTATTTTTGCCATATGAATATTTTTTCAAAGGAGAATCTTTTTATGAAATACTTATTCCAACGAATATCTATTGTTAAAGAATTGGCAACTAGCAAAGAAATGAGTAAAACCTATTTTTTGTGACTGTATCCTTGAAATATTTTATGATATTTTCCCCAGAAATCAAAATCATAATTCTCTTATATGGAATGGATGATTCACATTAACTCTAGGTCTTTAGATAACTTTTTCTAACTTTTTTTGGGGAAAATTTCTTCAAATATGAAGTCTGCAGTAGAGGATGTAATTGTTCTATGTTCAGACTCCAAAACTTAAAACTAAAATGATTTTTAAAGGTCATAAAACACAGTCCCTTTATTTTATAGATGATAAAATATATTTCATTATCCCTCTGCAACAGAGCTTCCCTTTAACTATTATTAAAATATAGGAAGTGAATTCTAATTTATCAGCATGGAATTGTACACCTCCATTTCTACACCTTGGCCTGACTACCATCATCTTTCATTTGTATTACTGTAATAGCTTAACTGGTCTTGCTACTTCTACTTCTCACTACTTCTATTTTTAACACTTTTGAATAAACCTGAGATCATGTCACTCCTCTACTCTAAACCCTTCAGTGACTTCCTATTTCATTCAGAATAAAAATCAAAGTCTTTACAATAGGTTTGAAAGGTTTTTAATGATTTGAATCCCATTACCCCCAGCCAGTTACTTCCAATAGCCTCCCCTCTATTCTGCCTCAGGAAGCTAGCTCCTTGCAGTTCCTCTCACATGCCAAGCATATTGCCTTAGGGATCTGTGAACTCATTGACTCCTGTCTGGAATATTTTGCCCCTACATATACACATGATTCATTCCTGTTCTCCTGTCAATACCACATTCTCAAAGAGGCCTCTCTTGAACATACCATCCAAATTAAAAATCCAGTCTATGCTTTCCAAACTGGTCTAATTTTCCCAATTTTTCATAGCATTTGTTATGTTCTAGGATATTATATAAATTGCTCATTTACTATGTTCATCTAGCTGCTTGAATGCAAGCTTCATAAAAAGAAGTGTTTTTGTTTGTTTTGTGCCTATTTTGTAAACCAACATATTCTTGGAATCCATGAAAGTGCCTAGCACAGAGGGGCCTTGGCAAGATGGCAGAGCAGTAGGAGACCTAAATTTCCTCTGGTCCCAGGAATTCAGCTAGATAGCTATCAAACCATTCTGAACACCTACAAACTCAACAGGAGATCAAAGAAAAGAATAGCAGCAATTCTATGAACAGAAAAGTGACCACTTTCTCGAAGGTAAGATGTGCGAAGTGAATCCGAGCCGATATGCGGGAGGATAGACCATGGAGGGAGGCAGCCTCCGTTAGCCGGCTACTGGTAAGTGATAGAGCAGCGGAGCACAAAATTGGAAATTTTAGTAGTCTGCTCTGCTGAAGGACATCCCTCCAGTGGCTAAGCAGGGGGTGGAACCCTCGCTGGGACAGTGTGGTCTCAGGACCCTCAGGGTAACAGAAAGACCAGGGGTGCCTGAGTGCAGCAGAGCTCTCAGGTATCAGAGTGGGGAAGCTGGCTGCAAGGATGGAACCAAGGAGTGGGCTCTCTGCTCAGGGTTGCCATAAACTGTGACCCAACAAGTGGCAAATCTAGGGAGACTCCTCTTCCTCCCCCAGAGGAGCAGCGTGGGAGCTCACCACAGGAATCTACTGGGTATAGAGACTCCAAACAGGGTCATATGCAAGAGATAGAAATGCTCGGTCATAGGCCAGGTGAGCAGGGAGTGCGACCGGAGTCCAGGGAGAGAGGAGTGATTGACTGCTTTTCTCTGGGGGCTCAATGAGGAGCGGGGCCCAGAGCTCTCAGCTCCTCTGGGACCAGAGATTGGGAAACCACCATTTTCATTCTCGTCCTCCAAAGCTGTATGGAAAGATTCAGGGAACAAAAGCTACAAGAGCAAACCCGAGCAGATTACTTAGCCTGGCTTCTGCCGAGGGCGGGGCAGTTCTGCCTCTGGCAAGGACAAATGAGAATCACCGCAACACGCCTCTCCCCCAGAAGATCAGCAAGAACAGCTGAAACCAAGACCAAGTTTACCGATCAATGAGAACAGCAAAACCCCAGAGCTAGGGGAATACAGCGTATAGAATTCATGGCTTTTCCCCATGATTCTTTAGTCTTTCAAAATTAATTTTTTAAATTTTCTTTATTTTTTTCTTTTTCTATTTTTTTAGTTGAATTTTTCTTCTTCCCTTTTTCAACCAACATCTTATCAATTCCTTTTTAAAAATCTTTTTTAATTTTCATTTTTACAGTCATATTTTATCTCTTTGTATTTAACCTTATTTTTTGTATATATATATATTTTTTTTCTTTCAAATTTTGGGATACACTTTCTTCTAACAGACCAAAATATACCCTAAATCTAGTGTATGACATTGTCCTAGTCTCCTGCCTGATCACATTCTCTCTCTCTCTTTTTTAAAATTTTTTCTCATTCTTTTTTCAACCAACTTCTTATCAATTCATTTTTTAAAATCTTTTTTAATTTTCATCCTCACAGTCATGTTCCATCCCTTCATTGTATTTACCCTTATTTTTATATATCTATAAGTTTTTCATTCTTTAAAATTTTGGGAGGCAATTTCTTCTCACAGACCAAAATACACCCAAAATCTAGTATGTGGCTCTGTTCTATTCACCAACCTGATCGTATTCTTTTCTTTTCTTTTCTTTATTATTTCCCTTTCTTTTCCCCCTGGTTTCAGGTCTCTTCTGATTTGTTTAGTGTATATTTATCTGGGGGTCATTGCTACCCTGTTGGCATTTTGTTCTCTCATTCATCTATTCTCCTCTGGACAAAATGACAAGTTGGAAAAACTCACCTCAAAACAAAAGAACAAGAAGCAGTACCGACTGCCAGGGACATAATCAATACAGACATTTGTAAGATGTCAGAACTAGAGTTCAGAATGACGATTATAAAGATACTAGCTGGGCTTTAAAACAGCATAGAAGATGCTAGAGAAACGCTTTCTGGAGAAATAAAAGAACTAAAATCTAACCAAGTCAAAAGCAAAAAGGCTATTAATGAGGTGCAATAAAAAATGGAGGCTCTAACTGCTAGGATAAATGAGGCAGAAGAGAGAATTAGTGATATAGAAGACGAAATGATGGAGAACGAAGAAGCTGAGAGAAAGAGAGATAAACAACTACTGGATCACAAGGGGAGAATTCAAGAGATAAGTGATACCATAAAGCGAAACAACATCAGAATAATTGGGATCCCAGAAGAAGAAGAAAGAGAGAGAGGTGCAGAAGGTATATTGGAGCAAATTATAGCAGAGAACTTCCCTAATTTGGGGAAGGAAAGGCATCAAAATCCAGGAGGCACAAAGAACCCCCCTTAAAATCAATAAAAATAAGTCAACACCCCGACATCTAATAGTAAAACTCACAAGTCTCAGAGAGACAAAGAGAAAATCCTGAAAGCAGCTCGGGACAAGAGGTCTGTAACCTACAATGGTAAAAACATTAGATTGGCAGCAGACCTATCCACAGAGACCTGGCAGTCCAGAAAGAACTGGCATGATATCTTCAGAGCACTAAATGAGAAAAATATGTAGCCAAGAATACTATATCCAGCTAGGCTGTCATTGAAAATTGAAGGAGAGAGAAAAAGCTTCCAGGACAAACAAAAACTAAAGGAATTTGCAGACACGAAACCAGCCCTCCAAGAAATACTGAAAAGGATCCTCTAAGCAAAGACAGAGCCTAAAAGTGACATAGACCAGAAAGGAATAGAGACAATAGACAGTAACAGTCACCTTACAGGCAATACAATGGCACTAAATTCATATCTTTCAATAGTTACCCTGAATGTAAATGGGCTAAATGCCCCCAATCAAAAGACACAGGCTATCAGATTGGATAAAAAGACAAGACCCATTGATATGCTGTCTGCAAGAGACTCGTTTTAGACCCAAAGACACCTCCAGGTTTAAAGTGAGGGGGTGGAAAACCATTCACCATGATAATGGACATCAAAAGAAAGCTGGGGTGGCAATCCTTATATCAGACAAATTAGATTTTAAACCAAAGGCTATAATAAGAGATGAGGAAAAACATTATATCCTACTTAAAGGGTCTATCCAACAAGAAGATCTAACAATTGTAAATATCTATGCCCCTAACATGGGAGCAGCCAATTATATAGGCCAATTAGTAACAAAATCAAGGAAACACATCAACAATAATATAGTAATAGTAGGAGACTTTAACATCCCCCTCACTGAAATGGACAGATCATCTAAGCAAAAGATCAACTGGGAAATAAAGTCTTTATTTGAAATGAAATGAAATGAACAGACATTTCTGCAAAGAAGTCATCCAAATGGCCAACAGATACATGAAAAAGTACTCAACGTTACTTGGCATCAGGGGAATCCAAATCGAAACCTCAGTGAGATACCACTTCACACCAGTCAGAATGGCTAAAATTAAAAAGTCAGGAAACAACAGATGTTGGCGAGGATGCAGAGAAAGGAGAACCCTCCTACACTGTTGGTGGGAATGTAAGCTGGTGCAGCCATTCTGGAAAACAATATGGAGGTTCCTCAAAAAGTTGAAAATAGAGCTACCCTATTTGACCCAGCAATTGTACTACTGAGTATTTATTCCAAAGATACAAATATAGTGATCAGAAATGGTACGTGCACCCCAATGTTTATAGCACCAATGTCCACAATAGCCAAACTATGGAAAGAGCCTAGATGTCCTTCAAAAGATGAATGGATAAAGAAGATGTGAGATATATATATATATATATATATATATATATAGGAATATTTTGCAGCCATCAAAAAATGAAATCTTGCAATCCTGTTATCTTCTTTTTTTTGATATGAAGAATTCTTAATCTCAGGAAACAAACTGAGGGTTGCTGGCATGGTGGGGGGTGGGAGGGATGGGGTGGCTGGGTGATAGACATTGGGGAGGGTATGTGCTATGGCGAGTGCTGTGAATTGTGCAAGACTGTTGAATCACAGATCTGTACCTCTGAAACAAATAATACATTATATGTTAAAAAAAAAGAAAGCAGGAGGGGAAGAATGAAGGGGGGAAATCAGAGGGGGAGATGAACCATGAGAGACTATGGACTCTGAAAAACAAACTGAGGGTTCTAGAGGGGAGGAGGATGGGGGTATGGGTTAGCCTGGTGATGGGTATTAAAGAGGGCATGTTCTGCATGGAGCACTGGGTGTTATATGCAAAGAATGAATCATGGAACACTACATCAAAAACTAATCATGTAATGTATGGTGATTAACATAACATAATAAAAAAAAAGAAAGAAAAAACCCACTTAATTATTGAATTGGTACAGTAAGGTACAATCACATCCCCTTTTGTGTTCCCATGATCCAAACTCTAGCTAGAATTTTGCCATTTTAATCAAGTTTTTCTCATTATTATAGCATAAGAAAAAAAACCCTTAGAGGTGGTAGTTTCCTTAGGTTTTTCTGTTCCCACTCTCTTGGGCTTATCTGTTATTAAATCCTAAATAAATATTTGCTAAATGAATCAATAAAATAATATTAAGTGGTTTAAGGTTGATATCTACCACACCTTGAAAGTTCACCTAATTCAGTGAGGAGTGGGCTTTGAATCTGGCTTGTCTTTGAAGAATTCTCAGGAGATAATGGAATTTGAGACTGAGGTAGAATGCCATTGATATATGTGAATAACTCAGAATTTATGAGTAGGAGGTTTTCAATTTATCCTCATTTACTGGAGATTTTCTAGACCAGGCATTAATCTAAGTTTGGAGATGACCCAAAGTGATACTCTGGAGCTTGGAGACAGAACAGGGGGGATGACAGAACGGGGGGGGAGTCTTTCTCTTGGCAATGCAAATGCTCTGGAAATTGTAGTTGGAAGTAGATGACAATCAAATTTAGCGCTGATAACATGATAGATTTATAAGTTTATAAACTAGAGAGAAATTTGATTTGGAGAGTTATGGAATGAATAAGTCAGCATAGGGAATAGAATCAATGGTATTGTAATGCGTTTTATGGTGACAGATGGGAGCTACACTTGCGGTGAGCATTGTATAACATATAGAGTTGTCGAATTATGATGTTGTACCCTTGAAAGTAATGTAACATTCTATGTCAGCTATATCCCAATTAAAAGAAATACTAAAAAAAAAAATTTATTTGACCTACAAGTTAGGCCAGTAAATAGGCTGGGCAAATATTCACTTTGACTTAAATTCTGCAGTGTCTGTGGAGATAACTATGACTATTAATTATTACGTGGAACAGGCAAAACATGTTGGTCTGTAGGAGTTTGAAAGGGCTATGATATAAATATGATTGAAAATTTTATAGCTTTAAAGGAATTTCACTTGAGTGTTTGTCAGCCTCTGCTTGGAAAACTGCAACTTTTTATATTATGTATATTATATGTTCTCTGCAGGATTAGAGCAGTTTGTTGGAAGAATGCAAGATTTTCGATTATACCAAGTGGCGCTTACAAACAGGTAAGTGCATGTGATGTTGTAGAGCTCAACAGGTGTAAGAATAATTCCTGAATTAGCTTAAGTAAGACTTACAAAAGATTATAGTATTTTCATCTTTACAGCATTTGACAAATATCACCCAATTAATGTTTACAGTGTTTGCTTTGGCTTAGTCTATTGTTGTTATTCGCTAGTGCTACTCTGTTGGGTAATTCCTTATAATATGAAATTGATGAAATTCTTTACACAGGATTTTCTCTAAGGAAACTAGATTTTTGAACAAGTTGTATTATAGAACTTGGAGTACATTTTTTAACTGTTCTATATGAAGCAGTTTCTGATAGGTAAGAAACTGCTCTATCTGCCTTTTAAAATTGCCTTGTTGAATTTATAAGTACTGAGAATTTAGAACAATGAAAAGGATTATTTTGATATATGGGAAAGTCTCAAGAGACTGAGCTATTAGACTTGGAGACAAGAAGAATGAGTATTTTTGTTATATATTTTTCTATTTCCAGTGAACAAAAGTTATATAGACTTGGACTAGTGTTAATCAAGTATTTCCTCATCTTGAGAATAGGTGGGAAATCTTTCCTAGGGCTTCTTAAAGACACATAGATTTTCATTCTCTTCAGAAAAGTTCAAGCGAAATTCTGCTTAGATGTCCTCTGAAGTTTCTTTCCCAAGTAATGATTTGATTGTGTAATAGTATATTGTTGTATGGATTTGTTGATGCGGTTTACTTCTATTAAGGATCAGAAAGAATGATGTTTATTCATATTTCTTAAAGGAAGATGCAGATTAGTGTGGTGAATTTCCAAATGACAGGAGTAGCTCTTGTCAATTTGAGGAGCATTGCTCCTGAGGTGCTGCTATGGTCAGCGGTATGTCCATTAGAATTATAAACTTTCTTTACTAATTACTGATTAGTAATTACTAAACTTACTATTTAATTCAAGTAATGTAAATAATTTAGTAATTACTAATTTACTAAACCTATTATTAGGGAGATTTCCTGCCAGCAGTCTCACTATCCTTTAAATCACCTCTGTCTAAAATTCTGTTGCAATAATTTGGGGGGGGCTAATGAGGTTTTTCCTGGGGGCCAAGATATCACTTTTGGTCCCATTCAAAACCTGGTATTGTTAGGGAACCTGGACTGGATCGCCCCACGGAAGAACCAAGCGGTGCCTGGAGATCTTGGAGGACAGGAGGTTTATTTAACACTGGCTGGCTCAGAGGAGAGTGGTCTCCAAAGATCTGAGCCCTGAGCACAAACAAAGGTGGCAATTTATACACTTCTACTTCCACAGACTTGGCACTAAGCATGTGTGCGAAGCGGGGCAGGGAGAAGGACCGGGATTGGTGCGCGCGGGAAGCGGGGCAGGGAGAAGAACCTGGAAGAGTCCCGAGGCAAGGACTGGGACTCTCTTGCTGGCTCGGTCGGCCAGATTTTCCTCATCAGTATCAGTTGGAAAATATCAAAAAGGTTTAAAGAAGAAGGCATGATTTCATGTGATTTAGTGAATGGGAAAAACCGCCGGACTCCATCTGCCCCACTGGAATCCAAGAGAAGAAGCCTGGTCTCTCTAGTTAGACCTGGTTTACTGGTGTTGGCCTACCTGAGATGTCTGGAAAAGTATTATGGCAAAGAATGCCTATAAATAGAATGACTAATTCTGACCTAGAACAGATATATTGCCCTTAATGGAAAAATTAAATATGTC